>NC_092022.1:7800000-8142500 GCF_042242105.1 Pempheris klunzingeri
CAAGTGGAAAATTTACTACAACTATTGTGTGACTTCTACTGCTACTCCTGCTGCTGCTTTTATTGCTACTACTTCTACCACTATCAATAGTTCTACACACTGAACATGCAGGCACATAAAATTCACACACTACTCAGGTGATCTTAGCTTACTTGTTATGTTTCTCAGGATACTGTCGATGGTGATGAGTCTGAGAGTCCAGTAGACAGTCCAGAGGCTCCTCCAAGTTTCTCCAGGGTCCTCTACGTCACAGGAGATAAGCACGAGGTAACCTAGAAAACATCATTTTGTCCTTAATTGTATTATTGGGACACAGGAATAGTTCTACATGTTGTGCTCATTGCTAGCTAATTTGGATAATAGTATCAGCTCAATAAAATTTAGACACAGAAGTTATTTCATTTATAGTCTACACAAGTCAGCATGTCAAAACTGGTATCCTACAATATTTCAAACACATAAGCAACCTAAGATTCTCTCTCTTTGCAGCTTTTAAGCAGCACGGATGATGAAACCTATCTACCTGATGAGGTTAGTCATTTTAATGCTCAATATTGTTTTCAAGGATGACTGATAATGAGATGAGACATGAGAATACTGGTCTAAATTTACAGTGAGATGCTCTCTCTTTTTTTAGCCAATGATTTTGATGACGGGGAGCTCCTGGCCAGACAGAAACGAGCTGGGATCTCTATTGGGAGGGGCAGGATACACAAACTGTTACCCTCCACCACAGTATGAAGGCAAAGACTCACCATCACATGGTAATTATTATCATTACACTCAAATGTCTAAATACATGACCTCAGCAACAATGACTTCACTGCTTTCATTAATTCGTACAGAGCTACTTTAGGTGGCGTTTTCTTGTGGGTCTAAGTCTTTTTTTTCATCCTGAACTTTTTCCCTCCCTTGTGCTAGAGACAGAAAGTGAGGGAGAAGTGGGGGAGATGAGCGAAGAGGACCTGAGGACTCCTGAGGAGATCTCAACTCCTGCCTCGGGCCCGAGTGGCCTCGTCATCTTTGGCCAGCTGGTGCAAAAACACAGCTATGTCAGCGCCCTCATCATCATGATGGTAAACTACACTCGCACTGATGGATGAAGGTTTTGAGTTCGCGGGGAGAGTCTTTTATCAACCATCACTAGTCGACAGGAGAGGAGTATCTGAGAGGGAAATTTTGGTTCAGGTGGTTAGCTCAGTCATGTTACAAGCAAATCCCGATAAGATAATATTATTTTTAAAGGAGGATTCAGACAAATAAAAAATACTATTAAAAAAGCAGCACATACTGCAATACCTTAGACCGCTGTATGGTGTGGCTAAATTGGTTTATACATTTAGGTGACTGTTTTCATTATTGACTGATCTGCCAATTATTTATCAATTATCTTTTATAATGATAATGGTGATACAATGTCCCAGAGCTCAAGATGATGTCTTCAAATTAATAAATTTGTCTGAACAACAGTCCAAAACCCGGAAGATATTCAGCTCACAGTGTGATACAAGAGTAGAAAGATTAAAAAGTTATTGATAAATGACAAGACAAAAAAAACAAAAAAACAATAATCACAGTAGTTGGTGATTCTTTTTTTCTTTTTCTTTGACTGACTGATTGATTAATTGGTAACAGTTAACTATAAAACACTGTTTTCAGTCATGAATGTATGTTTTGAGTGTGCAAATGTTAGCTAAGCTATCTCGGCTAATTCAACACATTATGGTAGGATTAGCAACGTTAGCAGTTGAGCAGCTTTAAAACAATGTAATTGTTATTTTGACATGCTAATTTAGCTAATCAGTTGATATCATCTAAACAAAAATCCAATAAATTAGGTGTAAAAAAAGTACACTAGTGGGGGTAAAAATCGTAAGAACATTAGCTAGTAACGTTAGCTAGCTAGCTAGCTAACGTAACCTTTACTGTTTGCAATTTCCGTGTGATGATAAAGACATTAGCCAACGGCTGTTTGGCTTTAAAATGTCACCATATCATCAATCATATTATCAATATGTGTTATTAGGTGTGGAGTATCACCTACAACAGCTGGCTGACTTTCGCCCTGCTGGTGTGGTCATGTATAATTTGGATGATGAGAGACCGGCGCCGCTACGCCATGATGTCCGCCCCGTTCCTGGCTCTGTACGGCACCGTGCTGCTGGTGCTGGGCTACATCAGCGGCCTGCGGCTGAGCCGAGCCGAGCTGTACCCCGGCCTGCCCCCGGCAGTCATAGGGGACTTCGACCTGAGCAGCTACCACCCTGCGCCCTGTGTCCACCTGGGAGCGAAGGTGAGGTACTCTGTTCTTCTTACTGAGAAAACTCACGTACACTTCTCACATAAGAGCACATAAACGCTTATTTTATGTGTGTACTGTAATGTACTAATTTGAAGTTTTTGTTCTTTGCGACATTTCCTTAACCATGGTCTCCACCAAAAAAACCACCAAACCTAACCCCGCACCGTTGTCGTAACACCACTGCCGTAAAACATGTCACACCAGATTCACTGTCGCAAAAACATTCCTTGACAATTTGAGTAGCCTACCTTCTTCCTCAACTGCATTTGCATTGATTTTCTACTAACTTTTGATACGTTTTCCTCAATATACTTACATACTTACAACACTTTTAATGCAGGACTTTTACCTGTAGGAGTATTTTTAAAGTGTGATATTACTAATTTTATCAGAATCAGAATCAGCTTTATTGGCCAAGTTTGAACAGGCAAACAAGGAATTTGACTCAGTGAAACTTGACTCTCTATGTACAGTGAGGAGAATAATAGAAATAAACTACAACAATAGGAAAAGAACAGGACAATATAAACAGTATAGAACTCTTTAACAACGGTATGTACAATAGAGGTAGGTGTAGTTTATTTAAGTAAAGGATCTGACTACTTCCTTCAGAACTATAAACTACTAATAGTTTAACACGACTAATCTGTTTTATCTGGACTGTGTAGGTGTGTCAGCACAAACATACATCCCACTCAGTCCCTTGATCAAATAATAGTATAATAATAGCCAATTAGTTCTCAGGACCTTTAAAGCAGACGGGACAGGAAGAACTTTTTTTGCTCACTAGTTGTTACACAAACTACACGTTGCATGTTGTACTCATGATACACTGTGTGTGCTGCAGGCTTTCTACACCTTCAGCTTTTGGTTGATGTTTCGTCAGCAGCTGAAAGAGAGACAGGAGGAGCAGCGCTTGAAGGAGGAACTTTTAGATGAAGTCAAAGTCGTGCCACGTAAGAATAAGGTTTAGTTTGGCGTAAAGTAGGACGTCACATGTAGCCAGGGCCATATGACTGAGTTGATGAGAAGTTAAAAATGTCCGCCCCTGCTCTCCCTCTATTCCCTTCCTCTTCTTTTCATCTTATTCTCCTTTCGTCTTTCACTTCTTTCCTCTCCATCCTTCTCTTATTGGTTTCCTCCATATCAGCGGAGGAAAATCAGCCTTCACCTCTGGTAGCGATGCTGATCTCAGGGGTGAAAGGGGTGCTGGTCAAATACTGGATCCTCTGCTGCTGCTCCATGTTCTTTGTCATCAGCTTCTCTGGAAAGGTATCTATCAACAGACTTTAAAAAAAAAACTAAGCAAGTCCTGTTCATGATTCTGGGATGGTTTTTGGAGGAAATCTCATAGCAGTAATGAGGGCTTGTAGTCCAGTACAGTGAAATTTACTATTATAGAAATGCAGAAATAGCATAATTTAAGGTCCACGCTTGAATTATTCTGCTGAGGTCGGCAGTAAAAGCATGTAGATAGATACACTCTATAATCTATTCAATTAGGAAAGTGATAAATATATTCTCTATATATGTAAATACATCTGTGAACCAAGAATGAAGCAACCAAAATGTTTTTTGTTTCTGCTTCATTACGGCATGTTGTATTTTGGACACCTTAATGTTGGTGTAATCTTCTGCAGATTTCCTGCATGTCCAGCAAATAAAAAATAGCTGTGCATCAAATTTACCCACTTTCACCCACGTTTCTCTTGCTTAGGTTGTTGTCTACAAGATCCTCTACATTGTCCTCTTCCTCTTCTGTGTTGTCCTTTACCAGGTTAGTGATCTGACTGGTGATATACAGCCGACATTTATTCAGTTATTCAGCTTCTCCAGTGAAGCGGTAACTTATAGGACACCCTGCATTGTTTTAAGCTTTTCACATTTGTTGTACATTTGTATAACTTTACACATAAAAGAGTAGATGATGGATGGAAATTGGGTATTGTGATTGCCAGTAAGTATCAAGGGCATCTGCTTTAATAGTTGGTACTATTCAGCTGTTTGTGCATAAAAACATTCAGAATGGTTCCAGCTTTTATATAAACTCTGTGAACGCACACACAAACATAATATATTATGCTCATCCATACAATTTTACAGTTAAAAGTATTGATTATGACTCATAAACACGTACTGAGCCATTTTTTGCTGCTGTTTTTCCTTTTTTCCCTCCCTCATCTCATGTTTCTGCTGACCTTTTAGAAACACGGTAGACACTTACAGGAAAGCTTAATGGGTGCGGAAGTGACATAAGACAAGACACCACCATTTGTCTGTTTGGTCGACATCAGCAACAAACCTTTGTGTTTTACGTACTGTGATTAAAGGATACAGGCAACGCTGTTATCACCGATGTATAGATGGAACTTAGCGGGCGTCCCAGTTGCTCACCTGGTAGACTGTGTACCATTAAGGCTGAGTCCTTTTGTTTCCTGTCACTGTCTATTCGGGTCAATAATGACATCAAGATCTTTAGCTTTGGAGTACAGGTACCATGTCACTCCGTCTGTTTTCCCTCTTCCTCAGATCCGTTACGATGTGTGGCGTCGGCTCCTGAAGACGTTCTGGGCGGTGGTGGTCGGTTACTCCATGGTGGTGTTGATAGTCATCTACATGTACCAGTTCAGAAGTGTGTCTGGGCTGTTCAGACAGATCATGGGCATGTCGGAGGAAGGGTGAGTTTCTGTGTGTCTACACAACAAAATTAATTGTGTTTGATGGGGAATTTAGTGTTTTTATGTATTTATTTATTTTATTTAATCTTTATTTAATCAGGCGGTCTCAGTGAGATAAAGATCTATTTTGCAAAATTGACCTGAGAACAAGCAGCATTCATAAAAACACAAAACAGACAGAGTTAGGGAAATAGTTAGATGAAACAGTTACAAGAATCATAGAAAACATAATAAGGCTGTCAAAACTCAAGTTTTAGAGCAGCTTGCACTTTATTCCATTCGAAAGGTGCATAGTACCTGAAATCTGCTCTGCAACATTAGTGCAAACATGAAGGATATCTAAGGTTAAGTAGTTAGTGGATCGTGTGCTGTAGTTTTAGTCATCATGTCATCGCACTTGTCTGACTTTTCAGTCTTCGTGATCTGGGTTTGGAGCAGTTCGACACAGTGGAGCTGTTTGCACGTATCCTCCTTCCTGCAGCCTTCCTACTGGCTTGTATCCTCCAACTGCACTACTTCAACTCAGACTTCCTGACTCTCACCGACCTCGACAACGTACCAGTCAGACAGGGCTCCAGGTGAGACAGCAAGAATATGTGGAGGAAGGGAGAGAATGTCCTACTCAAATAAAATAGTGCCTGTTTCGTGTAAGCCAGTGCCACTAATGAATGGAAGTGCCTTTTTTTCTTCAACGTTAAAACAAGCATGTACTGTTGTTTTTGTATGTACTTTAACGACAGCTAAACGTGTTGCATTTCTCAGTTTGCCTCATTTGTCTAATACGTCTTTCTCTCCACGCAGAGCGGAAGAGCTCAGGAGTTCAGTCGGTGTGATATCTGAAATGTAAGAGTTGTATTTACTCCCCCATCCATCAATGTTTTGTTGCACTCATATTTAAGGCGTTTCAATTACAGAGTTCATACATTTTCAAGCACTTTCAAGGTACCTTAACCAAAAATCCAGACTGTCAAAGCCTTTATCATCACATCTAAATCGTTACTACAAATGCAACTGCTAAAATATAGTTTAAAGAATTCCTTTATGCCCACAGCAATCAATGTATAGTGTCTCTTTAATTTCTGTTCTTATGTTTTTACGAGGATCATTATCGATTGTGAGATGGCAATAATATTATCCAAAGAAAAATTAAAAGGTTTTTGGTTTACATGAGTGATTGTTTCGATAAATTACCACATGGTGTTGAAAATTAAACACTTTTTTAGGAATATATGTTCAAATTCAAACATATTTTTAACCTAAAAATTATGGTTAAAATTAGGCATTTTCCAGACTCTCAAGGCTTTGTACAAACTCTGCAATTAACTGTGAATGTATTGCCTGTGGATAAAAATCATTGTTTGAACCGGGGAGAGTTGGCCACATTTGGTGGAAATGTATTGCCTGTGAATCTCATAAGGAGAACAGTAAATCCTGCTTATGTTAATTAGAAAGGTGAACGTGACATGATTATTGATCTTTCTTTCTGTGCCCTTTGCAGTAATACTATACTTTACTATATCAGTAATACTCTCTTTGTTTTGATTCCCAGCATTAAAGAAAACATTGAAAAGTTTCAGAAAAGGTAAGACTGTTGTTCAATTCTTGATTCTGGTTGTTTAGTTTAACAGGCCAGTGTATGTCTACAGTACATTTAATAACTTATTTGGAATATGGTTCACATTCATACATACTTTGTGTGTTTTGGAGAAGGGAATTGAAAACAAAATCCTTGTGACAGCCAATGTGAGGATACATGTTAACCTGTAAATCTGGTCCTGAACGTCATACAGGACTCCTTCTTTCCAGTAAATGTATAAACATTTAGAATATTTCCTGGTGTCCTCCAGGCTTGTGAAGGAGCAAATGGGAAACGCGAAAAGTCAGGAGACTCTTGACAGCGTTGGACTGCAAAGCTCCTCTGAGCAAGGAGCTGAGGAGCAGGAGGAGAACACAGGAGAGAGTAACTACAGCTTAAGATCCATCATTCTCACCCATCATATGCATACAAATACGTGTGTGTGTGTGTGTGGATATGATGTTCAAATTGAGTGTGATGTCCTTCCCTACTCTTGCAACCTTCCCTGCCTCCTAGAGTCTGACCTCAGCAGTCCTGAGGACAAGTGGACTGTGATTGTGGATCGGGCGAGCCTGCTGCTCATTCAGGCTCTGTCAGCTGTCCACAGGCTCCAGGAGCAGAGCTGGAGACTGCTGGAGCTCCACAGCCTCAAAATCGTGTCGTCTGGCATCATCTGGGTGTCACTGCAAGAGGTGGGAAGTTCAATCTGTGCCATTAATACCTTTTTTTTGTTGTATTCTGTGGAAAGAACCACTTTAATCAATGATTATTTCACTCCGATTAAATGTGGAGGTCTGTGCTCACTCACGTACTCCAGGAAATAAAAAGTGAAACATTATGATTTTCACAGGTTGCTCTCATGAACTGGCTCTTCCTGGTTCTGTGGGTGTTTGCACTCCCATTTCCACGGATGCGACCTTTGGCATCCAGCACCTCTGCTGTGTGGGCCTGCGTCATGGTGGTGTGCAAAATGTTTTACCAGCTCAAAGTCATCAAACCACTCGATTACTCCTCCAACTGCACAACTGTGAGTGTCCACAACTGTATGTAACACGTATCTAAAACGTATATAGTCCGTCTTTAGTGGGATCAACTTTAATATCTATTTGGACAAACCCTTAAAAGCTTTTGTCATGTCATCCAGACGTCATCCTTTATTATCAGCCATAAGCATTTCTTGGAGATAGCTCACACAACTTCCTATTTCCGCATTATTGTCGTTTGTATCTCAGGGCCTGATACCTTCCAACAGCACGGGCTTGGAAGATGTAGCAGAGCTGAGGGGGAACATGATGGAGCTGCTCAGGAGGTCTATTCTCTACATCGAGCCTGTAGACCCTGTCTACTGGTGCGGAGCGCTGCTTAAATGTGAGGGGAGGATCCTCCCTTGTCTCAGGGTATGAGGACACACCTGCCAAAGTCTAAAAACATGATATCTTTGACATCTCTATGAAATCACAACCATCCAACAAAACTGCTTTTGCATTCGATCATATAATATCAAGTCAACTCAACCAGTTTTAGGCTCTAACTCACTCAACTATGCAGTTACTTCTAATAAAACTGTAGTTGAAATCCTTTTAACAGCTTTTTAAATCCAGAAAAAGAAAGACGCTGAAGATCTCACAGGTCCTGAATCAAGCAATTCAGACCCCAGAGACATATGAAAAAAATTGCTAACTTGCTCACTGACCTACTACAGACCCACCTTAGGATTGTGTCCCAGATCAGCTCTTCTCTACAGACTGTTTTCTGTGTTGTAGAACCATCTCATGGTCTTGGGATTGCTGGTGTTCGAGGCGACTGTCCACCGGCACCAGCTCTACTTCCGTCTCCATAACAACCTGAAGGCCCCGCCCTTCAGCATCATCTTTCAGGGCATCACGAGGCAGCACCTGGATCACGGCATCCTGCCCTGCATCAAGTACTTCATCAACTTCTTCTTCTACAAATTTGGACTGGAGGTACTTTTTAGTGGCTGAAGTGTGTTTGTCTACGTTTTAACATGTCTGACGCTGACTTCCTAACATGCACTCACTTCTTCTTAGATCAGTTTAATCGTGGCGGTCAACGTGATCGGTCAGCGGATGGATTTCTATGCCCTGCTCCATTCCTGCGCCTTAATGTTTGTCCTGTCCCGGCGTCGCAGGAAGGCTATCGGGGAGGTGTGGCCTAAATATTGTTGCTTTACTGCAGGGCTCATGGTGCTGCAGTACCTGTTCTGCATTGGCATCCCTCCTGCTTTCTGTGCTGGTATGGACTTTTTAAGAATCACTGATATTTTTGTATAAATAAACTACCGATGTAATTATATATTATTAAATCGCAACATAATTGGCAATTAATTGTCAGCTAATAGTGGGGCTGCAACCAATTTTTATTATAGATTAATGTGATGATTATTGCCTCGATTAATCCATTAATTGTTTAGTCTATAAAATGTCAGAAAATAGTGAAAAGTCCAAGGTAATGTCCTTCACGTGGTGTTCCAATGAGATATCCCACAAGATGCTGCAGAAGCTCTACTGGGAGTAAGACCTGAGGGTCTGGGTGGGAGGATCCTAATACCTATAATATATGGGTACGAAAAGTATGGGACCAAATTACATTAACGCCACAAAAATCTTAATTCAGTGTTGTTTGATAAGACATTAAAAATATTACTGTTTGCAAACGTTGTACATATAAATCTCATTCTGTGCTTTCTACTTTGTGCTCTCTTTTCTTATCAGATTACCCCTGGAGAACTGCAATTCAACCTTTGACTTCTAATGTTATTAAGTGGTTTTACCTGCCTGACTTTGCCATGGCACCCAATCCCTCATTCATATTCTGTGAGTTTATTTCTCTTCTCTTCTCTTCTCTTCTCTTCTCTTCTCTTTTCTTCATCAGTCTTTAACCCGCATGTCTCCTCTCTCTCCTGCTCTCTGCAGATGACCACCTCCTGTTGCTCTGCTCGTCTCTGCAGTGGCAGGTGTTTGAGGAGGAGAACCGGGCGGCGGTGCGACTGCTGGCTGGAGACAACGTGGAGATCAGTCGTAGTCTGGACCCTTGCTCCTTCAACCAGTTCATACCTGTCGATAACTTCCTTCACTGCAGGTCAGAAATACCAGCCTCGCGCTTCAGATCTTTTTATTTAGTTAAATGTTTGATGTATGTACATATGTAAGGAGGAAGAGGAACTAGCTTCATAATCCAGCATTTAGTTAATCTCTTCAAACAGCTTCTTGCTCTGTTGAGCTGTAGGTAGAAGATTGGGAGCCGACCACGCTGGTTTGTGGTTGTTTTAGGAGCATTAATGGGTCGAGGCAGATCAAACTCAAAGTCAGGAAAGCTGTTCTGGTAAACTGAAACTGCTGTATAAGCACTAATGGACAGCTCCCATTTCCATGATAGACTAGTGCCTTCAATTATGGGCATCATTCGACTTTGTGCTGCAAAACCTCATCAGATTTTCCACCCTGCTGCTGACGGAAAATATTTTACTGAAATAACACAAATCACAAGTTGATGAAGTTGGTGTTTGAATTTGACAGTAGATTGTTTTTATCAATAAATGTTTTGCCTTGTGTCGAGCTTTTGAGTCCATCCCCCTGTGTGTGCTTTTGGTCGTAACAATGGATCAGTTTGGTCTATTGCATAATGACTACAAGAAATAGTTACTGTAACCCCTTGTAATAACTTGTGGGTGTTACGCTTTTTTCCAATTCCAATTCTCTTTTAAAACTAGTTTGTTCCCCTGCACCCTGTCTTTATGCTACATTTAATTTGTAATAGAAAATACATTTTCAACATTTATACCTTTGATATATGTCGATATGCTGCTGGTGGCATTTGATTCAAAAAAGCTGAACTGTTAACTTACAGCATTTTCCTCTCCCCTCTTTACATCTCTTTCTGTGATTACAGAGAAAGATGTAATCTGACGTAATTATTGGAAGCTGTAAATGTTTTTCACAATAATTCAGGACTCTTTTCTGTTTTCATCAGTTCTGGCAGCATATTTTTTCTGTCACATTCCTCTTTTTTTCAGTGCTAAAACGTCCACCTCTGTCTGCTCCTCAGGTGCTACCTTGACATGGTGAAGGTGTTTGTGTTCAGCTATTTCTTCTGGCTGGTGCTGTGCCTCATCTTCATCACCGGCACCACACGGGTCAACATCTTCTGTCTGGGCTACCTGGTGGCCTGTTTCTACTTCATGCTGTTTGGAGGCAGCGTGTTGATGCAGCCTGTCCGATACATCCTGCGACTGTGGGACAGGCTCATTGGATACACCTGCTTTGTGATCGCCATGAAGAACCTGCTGTCAGTGAGTTACCACGCAGTAAAGAGGCTCTGTAGCTGTGCACACACCAGTTAATGTGTTTGGCTTTTCTAGCAGTCAATGCTGTCAGTTCAGGCCTCTCTCTCTCTTTCTATTTCTGTGTTTATGGTGAGCAGCTCGGCTCTTGTGCCTACCTGGACAGCCTGTTGAAGAACGGCTGCTGGTTAATTCAGGCCTTCAGCATGTTCTGCACCATCAAAGGCTACGACGTCCGTAAGTGTCTGTAACTGATGATGATAAATCTTAAATCTCAGTACATTCTTGTGTGTGTGTTAGACATAAATAATTAGAAATAAATGATTTAGTAAAAAATTGTTGATCTTAAAACATCTTCTGTATATAAACTTTGTATTTTTGCTGTGCTTTTGTAATTTGTATCACATGAATAGTGTCACAGTTTTACACAGTATCACTTTGAATTTGCTATTTTAGTACCACACACTGTATATTCATACATTCATACATTAAACTATATGCTAAACACATGTATATAGTAATATACATGTCTTTTTCTTTTTAACATTTTAGCAACAACAATTAAGAATACCTTTTCACAATATATTTTCCAACATGATGTCATATGTTTACATATAGTGTTAGAGTTCATTTTAGACTGAAGTCATGAGACTTTATCAAGCGTCTGTTGATGTCCCTTAACAGTTGATGTTAGTTGAGTTATCAGTTGATTGTTTAAACAGAGTATAACATGTTTCTTCTCTCCCGTCTGTGTTTCAGCTGCTCCTGACGATGAGTGTGAGCTGCCGGAGGGCGAGGCCGGCATCGTCTGGGATGCAATCTGTTTCACCGTCCTCCTGGCACAGAGGAGGGTCTTCCTCAGCTACTACTTCCTCTACGTGGTGTCTGACCTCAAGTCTTCTAAGATATTGGCCTCCAGGTCCGAACTCCACACACGCTCAACCACCTGCTGTTCACATACTTTTAAAGCAGCACAAGTGAACTCTGCTGTGATAGCCAGGAGTAAATGTTTGAACTGAGACTTAAATTTGGCTAAATAAACTAAACCGAACTTAACTTCTCTGTATGTAGTTCATAAACGGAAACCAAATGGACTAATTAAGTATTTTGGCTACTTAATTTGGTACTAATTATAAGGAAAATAGTAAGAAGAAGCTGAATTTAAACACAGTAAATATTCATTTACTATCAATGTATTATTGGAAACTTTATTTATGTATGAAGCATGCACTCCATTTCCATACTCCATACACAGTTTGACATGTTTGGCTGACTTGCTGCGAACTGACTAAAAGATTCTTTAGGTTATGCTAGCAATTAGTTTGGAAATAAATTATCTGATTTTTTTTTTTTTTAAATTAATAAACTTCCAGGACACAGCTTGACAATTAGGAAACTAGGAAAAAAGTGTTACAGTACAGTAGTAGAGAGACCCCAAAGAAAGCAGAAAGTGTTTTACAAAGCACCAGACAATGAAAAAGAATATATGTCAAAATCTAAAAGTGAGTGAACAAACAGCACAAACAGGTCTTTTCCTCTGTCTCTCTCTTCATCTAAGGGGTGCTGAGCTGTTTGAGGCCAAAGTGAAGAAGCTGATAGCAGCCCGACTGGAGATGGAGAAGAAATCTGTCGAGACTCTGAAGAAACAGTAAGACACGTGTAGAGTCAGCATAAAGTACATGTCCAGCAGAGTTTCCCCTCTCAGTCTCCCATTTATTGCTAACATGCATTTCCACCCTCTTTCTGTAGGATGGAGAAGATCAAATCTAAACAGAAGAGTCAACCTGCAGCAGCAGACAAACCAGCTCTTCCTGCTGATCAGCAGCAGGTGACACTGGGTAATATTTGACTCATTTGACTATAATACTAGGTACCTTTTATTGGTTTGTCCATGCTCACTGCACCACTTTATCTCTGGTTTCCTGCACAAACTGTCAAGTTCTTTCATTTTAAAAACCGCTATGTTGCACATATTTTTATGATAATTTTTTTCTCACATTCTGCATCGTAAATATCTCTATTTTAGATCTTATGTTAGTTATTATTATTATTTCTTGATTATGCACCAATATACCAAGGTAAATTCCTTGTAATGTGAAAATTGTAATCCTGAAGGCAAATGAATCTATTTTCTATTTCTGTAACAACCCAGCAAAGAGTGAGCAGGCAGTCACAATTTTATAGGCATGTCTAATAACTCTTTTCATACAAGAGAGATCTTATATTTTTGATAAAACACCTCATGTTCCTATCCTTGTACATTTAAGCTAAATTCATTTTTCTGTAATGACGAATGATTATGTTCTGTCAGCATGGGTTGTATGATCCAGTTTTATCATGCACTGTTTGTACTTGTGTGAGTGTTAACTTTTTTTTTTTTACTTCTCCATTATTAGAAGAGAGAAGACCAGGAAATATCAGAGATAACTAAACTGATAGCTCTTTGTTTTCCAGGCGATGAGGAGAAGGCGAAGAGAGATGCAGGAAAATGGTGGAAGCCGTGGGTGTCTCAGCCTGGAGGTGAGCAGTAACATCACACGACCTAAACGCTGCTCTGTGCTCAAAGGTCAAAGGAAGAAAACAAGCAACCAAGAAGATTTATTTTTTATTCCTTTAATTAGTGCTTCCTACAAGAGAGACGTTTGTATTCCAGGTTATACATTAAAACAGTAAATACAGCCTTCTGTCGTTGCCCACTGAGTTGCTGTACTTGAGCAGATGCAGTTTGATTTAGTTTTGGCACTGCTCTGTTTTATGCAGTGGAAAACAACTGTGGCTACCACCTGTTTGAGAGTGACAGTGAGGAGGAAGAGGAGGAGGTGGCCGAAAAGAAAGAAGAAGAGCAACCAACAAAGAAGAAATCTGCTTTCCAGGTGAGAACAAGAAAAACTCCTGAAGCACAATAACCGATGTCGAATGAAAGGGTCACATGTAACACTTTCTTGCTCCTTTAAAAGCGAACAAAGACAATTTGATATCAGTACATTGGATATCGCTTTCTTCACACATCAATTGATATGTGTATCTGCTGTGTTTGATACCTCAGCTGGCCTACAACGCCTGGGTCACCAGCCCTAAATCAGCTCTGAAAGACCTCAAGAAAGACAAGAAACAAATAAAGAAAGAGGAAAAGAAGAGAGCAAAGAGAGAGCTGCAGAAACAGCAGGGTGAGAGACATGTGATGTTAATGTATAATCACTCTAATTTCAATCACATCAGTCTAAACTGTATGATCTTTTTTCCAGGCATTGACAGAACGGACTCTAGTGAGGATGAACTGGATGAAAGCACTGTGGAGGAGGAGGGAGAGGAGGAAAAAGGTAAACGAACTGTTCAATGCATTACACTTTACTATAAACCACTGGATTCTACGGCCTTCTCACTTTCTGTTTGTTGTTGTTGTAATATTAACAAACAGCAGTGAAAATCTGAAACTCAGGAGCAAAACCTCTAATATTCGGACACATCCACGCTTGAGTTAACTCACTTCTGCACTCGCCCTCTTACAGAAAACATTCTGCAGCGTGTTGTGAGCACCTTGAAGTTCAGCTTGGTGTTCTTTCAGTCCCTTCTCGACGACATGACGGAGGGTCTGAACTCGTTCTGCAAAGACAACCTGGACATTTCCAAGGTGCTGCGCTTCGAGCGAGCGTTACTCAGCCAGCAGCAGAAGAAGGTGAGAGGAAAGGATTCAAAACTGATGATTGGTGAGGTGCAACATTTAAAAAAAAAAACCTTAAATCCTTCCATATCTGATTAATGTGATGTGGTGTATTGAATATGACAGTAAGTAAATTCAACCCCAGCAAACATTTTTGTTTCATTATGACTTTAATGTATCTTTGTGACAAACTGATATCAGCTAATATATAGAAACTGAAAAGTAACAGCACTTTTTTTTCCAGACCTAGTCAAAGTTTGTTTTCCAGTATCATTTTGATGAATAACTATAAATATTCGGTTGGCTAAAGAGGCTACAAAACTAAAAGGAAAGTGAGGCTCTGTCTGTTCACTGCATTTAACTGCTGTTAAATTTAAGGCCAAACTTGATCTGAGCATGTTTGTGCTTTAAACAAACACATTTGGCTGCCAGTTCATGAAGTGAATTTTACATGATAAGATGTCTTAAAATAAGACTATTGGCATTATAGCATTAAGATAAGATTTTAAAAAAACATTCATTTCAGATAATCTAGTTAAGCCTTGTGTGGATGTTTTACAGACATGTCCCTTGGGTCTAGTTAAAAATGACTCAAATAAGGACAAAGTCAAGACAGGTGATCAAGACAAGTGACATTTACTCAAATTAAGTCAAAGGATCTTCCTTAGGAAGTAGTAGATAAAACATTTATACTATAAACAAGACCAACTAAATTTTGAATTGAAATATAAGACACTAAGTCTTTAAGATTTGTATGATGTACTTCGAACAATATGTACTGTCTGCAGGTTCTGTTTAAAAATATGTCACCTTTCAAAAGCCAAATCAGTCAAGTCCAGCCACTTAAAACACAAGTAGTAAATGACAGAGTGTATTTACATCGTGTGATCCTAAACACAAACATGTAGTACAGTATATTGTTCCCACATCCACGTACATACCATCCCTCACTGTGCAGGGCAAAGACGTGAGCCAGGAGAGTGTGAAGCAGTTTTATGAAAACTGGATGTCCCGTCAGAACACACTTTCATCTCAAGATGACCTCGACGAGCCCCTGCCTCCCCCGTCCTCCCCGCCCGCTGTCTCCTCCTCACACCACGCCTATGCTAAGCTGAAGAACCAAGCCTCCAAGTTGTCCTGGGGCAGCAGCATTTCCAGGCTGGTTACTGAACTATAATGTTCTCATCCTCTTACCTTCTTCCTATGTGTGCGTGCATGTGCTGTATGTGTGAAGTTAGAACCGCCGACGCTCAGTGCCAGAGCTCACCTGCTGTCTCTCTCCTCCTCACCTTCAGCTGTATGACAGATGAGACGATGCTCGGTTCCCGGCAGCCGACCCAGGAAGAGCTGGATGAGCCTCTCGCTGTGTCTCCTGCTGCTGAAAAGCTCAGACGGAGGCTCCTGAGAACAGCCAACGTCGACTTGACCTCCGTTGAGATTGATGAACTTTCACCAAGGTGAGGGAGAAATCTTTATTTATAAAAAGAACATGTACAGATTTGCTATCGGGTTGTGGAGAGAATCCAGGACTGGATCACAGTATATCACCACACCGACAGAAGCTGTTTGTTTTTGATAATAATATGATAATATTTTATTTTATTTGTTGTGCAAAGTTACCCCCCGTCTCTATACGTGTCTTTAAAAGCTGTGAAGATGGCGACCTTCAAAAGGAAGACCACGAACAAAAAGAGGACGATGAGGAGGACACGAAGGGTGAGGCGAAATGTGAACAAGAACAAGGAGAGGCGGAGGAAGAGGAGGAACAGGAACACAGAGAGGAGGATCATGAGGAGATGAACGAGGAAACGCAGCGGAGAGATGAAGATGAATGTGGTGATTACCCAGAATGCACCTCGTTAAGCTTCAGGGAGAGCGATGGGGAGAAGAGCCTCGACTGCGCAGGATCTCCCAGACCTCTGAGTGAGGAAACGAGGAACCTCACTGCCAGTGAGCTGCTGCTTAACAAGTCAGTCGTCACAACAAAGTTATTCCTCACAAAAACAAGATTAGAGAGGCAAGCTGCTGTGTGACATTATGACTTTCTAACATCTGACTCCTTCTCTTTTCCTGCCTTCCCTCTGTCCATTTCTGTAGCATGTTTGAAAACGACGAGATCTCAGACTCCGATAAATTCTTCATGATTTTGCCGAGTCCACTGAAACTGCTGTTTGCCCTCTATAACACCATGGTGTCCAAATCAGAAATGCTGTGCTACTTTGTCATCATCCTAAACCACATCGTGTCGGCTTCGTTCCTCTCCCTCATCCTGCCCATCCTCATCTTCCTCTGGGCCATGCTGTCTGTGCCCCGGCCCACCAAACGCTTCTGGATGACCGCCATAATCTACACAGAGGTAAGTGGTTTCGACATCGTGTGGCAGGTTTCACATAATATTTCATATGTGAACATAAAGCACAGAGAAAAGAACATTATCTGATGTTTGATATAAGGACTGACATTTCTCACTGTGTCTTATTTGGTGATAATATCCATCATTTAAGCTGAAACATGTTTAACACTCGTCTCTGTTTCTCTCAGCTGACTGTTGTGGTGAAGTACTTTTTCCAGTTTGGTTTCTTCCCCTGGACCACGTCTGCTTACCGAGGCATCAACGCCGAGCGGCCCTTCGCCCTGCCCAACATCATCGGGGTGGAGAAGAAAGACGGCTACGTCCTCTTTGACCTCATTCAGCTGCTCGCTCTGTTCTTTCACCGGTCTATTCTCAAGGTAACCATGAAACAGAACCACCGAAATTCATCTGCTCAAAAAGTAATCTGCTGCTGTACGTCTTACAAGACACCACGGACACCTTAGTCAAATTCTGTTTGTGTCCATGACTGTACAGTGCCACGGGCTGTGGGACAACAAGGAGGTCGAGATGCCTGATTTTTTCAAGAAGATGAAGAAGAAAGTGGATAAGAAGAAGATGACAGGAGGAGACAAGACGGGCGGCAAAGACAAACCTCAACGGCGGCTGAAGTTCCTCCCTCTCCAGGCCTCCACCACCTCCATGTTCTGCAGACGAAGAAAAGGCAACTCAGTAGAATCTGAAGGTGAATATTCAGAAGAAGTTTGAGATATTTTGATCCAGTTCTGACCAAAATCTCATATCCTCATATATTGGTCATGTCATATCCAAATAACATGATACATGATAAATTCAAAAGCTGCACCGGGCAGTTTGCTGTTGGATTTACAAAATGGAGGATTAAATTGTTGGAGGTTAAAACTACAAAAGTCAACACGAAACAAGGTTTTGGCTTGTTGCCAGGAGTTAGACTGGACTTTTTAAATCTAAATCTGACTGTTGTTTCTGAGACAATTTATGTCTAACATTACTCTATTTCTCGTTGCATTTTTTTTTTTTTACTGGAGAGGTGAAGCCCAAGAAGCAGCGCAGCAAGAAGAAGAGACATCAGCGACACAAGGCTCCGCTGACCAGGAAGCAGAGGATCCGACAGCAGATCAGAGAGAGGATGCTGCAGGCCAAAGCTGCCATCATAGAAGTGTGCGTTGTTCTGTTTAGGTCCACATTTGATGTCTTAAATCAGCATCGACTACTCTGTCTGTTCTCAGGCAGGACTAGACACCATTTTGAGACACATTTTCTAATTTAGGGGTGGGTGTTATTAACAAAGCTAATATATACAACAATTATCACAGTGTTAACTTAAGACTAAAATCTAATTCAAGCTCGACACAGTGAAAAGGTTGTAATGTGTTTAGCTAGACTAAAGCCGTAACATTTTTCAATTATATGTTTCTTTTTTTAGTTTGATCTGACAGGTGTCAGTAAGATTGAACTTCATTTATTTTGACATTAGAAATAAATCACAAAATAATCTAAATAATTAATTACTCCTTATCAACATTATTTGGGGTATTTTATGCCTTTATTAGAAAGTCAACAGTAGAGATGGAGAACAACATGCAACATATAAAACCTGTTGGACATCATGTTTGATGGTCTGTAATCTTTATGTCACCAGTAACCATTAATTAATCACAGCTGTAGATTTATGCAGAAAAGAGGGATTTAGTTTTGCATAATGTAACTTTGATTTAAAACCAGGAGGTCGGCATATTTATGCATTTTGTTCATTAAAAACACATCAGATTCCAGCTAATCAATCAGTATTGTAGCACTGACACCAGTTTGTCTGTCTGTTAAGGAAACAGGAGACATGACACAGAGTTTGTGGCTCTGACATCTTGTAGTAAAGTGTGTTCTGACGCTGTTTATTCTTTTTCCTACAGAGCCCTTCACATTTACTTACCCATAAGGCAGTTTTTCTACGACATCATCCACCCAGAATACAGTCCTGTGTGTGACGTCTACGCCCTCATGTTCGTCATCGATGTGGTCAACTTCATCGTCACTATTTATGGGTACTGGGCTTTTGGGGTAAGAGTCTGCCCTGCCTCTCATCAAACCCTCACATATAATATACATCACGCACAGTTTGACACACTCCGGCTGATATTTGTCTTTCTGTAGAAATACTCTGCAGTGGCCGACATCACGGAGTCTTTGTCGGAGGACCAGGTTCCTGAGGCCTTCCTGGTCATGCTGCTCATGCAGTTTGGCACCATGATAGTGGACCGTGCCCTCTACCTGAAGAAGTCCCTGCTGGGAAAGTGTGTTTTCCAGGTGGTGCTGGTATTTGGCATACACTTCTGGATGTTCTTCATCCTCCCCGGGGTCACAGAGAGGTCATCAACTGAATTTATTATTCAACTGATCCCTAAATCCACCTCCTCGAGGCTCTACTTGTAGAATTTGAATTTTTGATTTAAAAATCGTAGAAAGGAAAAAGACGCATTAAAAAAAACAAAAATTAATCTTAGATATTTTTTGTTGTCTGCTGCTTGTTTTGATCCACAGGAGGTTTAATAGGAACCCTATTGCACAGCTCTGGTACTTTGTAAAGTGTATCTACTTCGGCCTGTCTGCTTACCAGATCAAGTGTGGCTACCCAAACCGCATCCTGGGTAACTTCCTCACCAAGAACTACAACTACCTGAACCTCTTCCTCTTCCAAGGGTAAGTGTTGAGAGTGTTTGTGATTTGTTTAAAAATAGTTTGTAAAGCACATTTTAGATAAACGACATAAATGTCCCAATTTCTTCACGTTCTTCCTCCTCTAGGTTCCGTATGGTTCCCTTCCTGACGGAGTTGAGGGCGGTGATGGATTGGGTTTGGACCGACACCACTCTGTCTCTGTCCAGTTGGATTTGTGTTGAAGACATCTATGCTAACATATTTGTCCTCAAGTGCTGGAGGGAGTCAGAGAAAGTAATTGATTACTTGCAGTACATGTACTACTCACCATCGTCATTATGTATAGACGGCTGTTACTACAACACCACACACACTCAAAGTTATTAAACAACCCGGAAGGTGTGTTGAATACATGATTCCCTGCCTTGTGCTTTAAAATGACCATAAGATTTATATCAGCAGGGTTGTTCCTTATAAATTGTGGCGTTTCTCTTTTTTCTCGTAGACTGAACAATGATTGGTGAGAACTACAGTAATTTGATTGTAATTCTTCCAGAAATACCCCCACCCTCCAGGGCAGAAGAAGAAGAAGGTGGTGAAGTACGGGATGGGAGGATTCATCATCTTCGCTCTTATCAGCATCATCTGGTTCCCGCTCCTCTTCATGTCTCTTGTCCAGTCAGCGGCCGGAGTGACCAACCAGCCGGTGGACGTCTCCATCCAGCTCAGCATCGCAGGATATGAGGTCAGGATGGAAACACGTAAACTTAGCACTAACTTTCAACTTTAGCTGTTTGTCCAGCTGTGTAGTTCAGGCATAGGTCATTGTCCGTCAGTGTGCTTTAACTCTTCAGTGTGTCTGATTGTGTTTCCACAGCCTCTGTTCACCATGAGCGCCCAGGAGCAGAACTTGATCCCGTACAAGGAGGCTGATTTCAACAGACTCACCAGAGTCTACGCAACTAACCCAGTGAGACGCACTTTGTTTTATTCATTTATTCATTCAATTATTAATGTAATTGTATAGTGTATCTACTGTGTATGCTCACAGCCATGAGGGGGAGCATCACATATGTAGATGATACAAATGGTGCAAATGTCTTGTATCATGTAACTTCTGGCTTTTAAATCTTAACTGCAGGGCAGCACTCCTGTTCATGTGAATGAGGATTGAATTAATTTCAGAGCACTGTGGTGACTAAATCTAAGCCCCCTTCTCTCTCTCAGTCTGCTATGCAGTTCATAATGAACTACGGGGCGGACGACATTGTGGCTGCTAAGATCAAGAGTGATGCCAGTCTGCTGTGGAGCATCAGCCCGGCCAGTCGAAAGGCCATGATACAGGAGCTCAGCAACTCCTCTCATATATACATGACCCTACGCTGGACGCTGCTCAGGTCAGTGTGTGTGTCCCTGCTTGCACTGTGTCTGAGTGTGTGTTTGTATAGTTATGAAAACAAATTTGGGTTTTAAAGGGCAGGTAAGATTTGGTTTTAAGGTTTTAATGCCATTTAGATTTGGCCCATTTTATGATGTCCAGCCCTTCAGCAGACTGACGTCCACTGAAAACCTCCTGAGTTTGTAGTCAAGTAGTCAATAAAAGAGAAGTAAGATTTTCTCCTCTTGTTTTAGAGCAGTGGGATTGTATATGATCGTAACATCAACCAAACCAAACGCTCCTCTCCTGCTCTTCTCAGGAACGCGTCCATATCAATGAACGCAGAGACAGTGGGAGAGCACACTGTGAAGTTTGAGGACAAGGCCTTGATGGAAGGGATAGTGAACATGCTCAAAGGCAACAGCAGCAAACCTGTGTGAGTCTCAGTCAACAGACAGTTGGCTTTTACTTGGCTGTACTGTCACTGTTTGTCTTCTTCAGGTGTTGAAATGCAGTTTTCAGACTTACTGGCTCAGTTACATCAAACAAACATATTAGTGATGACTATGATTAAGACCAATTCATACCTAAAAATCCGTTAATAAGTATGGCACTAAATGAGTTGAAATGCTGTATGTTATCTGCTGTTTTTTAACACTTTTACTGCTTCAGCAACATCAGTAAGTATTTTCTCTGTTATGACTTGAGCTCAGAATGTGTTAAACTGTGTTATTCTGCCCTGTAGGATCATTCATTCTCTGCTGCCCAAGTTTCTCAGAGGTCCCAAAGGGCCGGAGTCCAAAATGGCGACCAGGATGAACGTAGGTTAGTTATGGTTTATTATACGTTGACCATACAGATTCAACTCTGTGTGCTCTCTTTCTGTTTGGGTATATCAGGCCACATTTTGGTTTCTGGGCTCAATAAAGGATAAGAAACCAGTCTTGTACTGATCTCTGGTTAAAAACATGCACTTTAACTCCAGCATGTCTTCCCTCAGAGCACTCTGACCGCCCAGAGCTCCAGGCGCTGGCTTTCTTCAAGCCCATGTCGGTCAAACTTCAGCAGGTACTTGGGACATCAGAGGCAGATGCAGACCAGTGGTGGGTGGTGGAGGAATGCTCCATACTAGTCACCTCCTCCGACCGCGAGTGTCAAAGCATAGAGATAGTGGTGATCAGTGATAAAGTCAGCCCCTCCAGTCTGGGCTTTCTGGCTGGACACGGGTAGGTAACAAGACATCTCACCCTCATGTTGTCAGAAAGTCCCTCTCATGATTGTGGAAGTGTCTGCTTCATTCCTTCAAGCCCAGCTTCCCTTTATTATTTCATTTTAAAGTGGCATTTCACACTCCAGGCTGCAAAATTTTTGGAAAGGGTCCATCAGAGCGCCTCTGCCAGCAGCCAAGAACGGGCTGTAATGGCTGCAATGTAATCCTTGTGGTTGTTCTTAAAAGTGTCTGACAACATTACAGAAATAATCTCTGCAGAGACAGACCTGTAAGATCCTCTTTGTTTTACCAGAAACAGCCACTGTATTGTGCTATTCAAAGCCACCAGATTCCATTGACAAATTGAAGTGATTTTACCTCAGAGAACACAGGAATGGCTGGTCTACTGCTGTTTCAATGGGTTAGTTTGTTTGTTATTGTGTGTTACACAAACATTGTGTTGTATCTGAACTAACCCTTTAAAACACCAAAGTTACACAGTAACACAAACAAAGTTAACTGATCCAGACAGCGGTAGACCTGCAACTCCCATGTAAAATTACTATTTTTGTCAATGGAGTCTGGTTGCTATAAACTGAGTGATGTCACGGCTGTGTGAGGTTCTTTGATTAAAGATCTTACAGGTCTATCTCTGTAGGGATCCTCTCTGTCATGTTGTCAGACACTCTGAATAGCAATCTTCCTGTGAGTGGCAAGAACGAGCACTTTTCATGGCTACTAGTCAGTTATTTTGAACCCAAAATATGTAAAAATAGAGCCCAGGTTAAAATTGTCTGAGTTATCCTTTAATGACAGATACTTATTTCCCTCTGCTCCTCTTCTGTTCACCACAGCATCGTCGGCCTGTACATGTCAGTGGTGCTAGTCATCGGAAAGTTTGTTAGAGAGTTCTTCAATGGGATCTCCAGGTCCATCATGTTCGAGGAGCTGCCGTGTGTGGACCGGGTCCTGAAGCTCTGCACGGACATTTTCGTGGTCCGGGAGACGGGAGAGATGGAGCTGGAGGAGACGCTGTTTGAGAAACTCATTTTCCTGTACAGATCGCCGGAGACCATGATCAAGATGACCAGAGAGAAGAATGACAGCTAGGATTTGGTAGCACACCATCTGTTAGTATGGAACCTCATCGGTGAAACGCCATCTGTGGATGAGTCCACGCCGAAGTCCCTTCAATCCAAATGGAAGTATTAGAGCAAATAAAATGTGGTTCAGTTGTCATTTCATTCTGATTTCAAGCAGTCAGTTTTGGTAAATGGAGCAGCAGGAGGAACATGTGATCCAGCTGTAACCAAGAACCCTGCTGAAGTGCCCCTGAGCAAGATTTTGAGTCTGTCTCTGACCCTCATTGAATTTTTTTCTAAACCAAATCTGCACTTGTATAAAGATGACTCAAATGGTTTTCATGATACCGTTACATAGTGTTCATACTGTCAAAAACAGTTTGAATTTAGTTTCAAAGGTCACTCATTCAAGTTTCACTCATCTGAGATTTGCTTGATTACTGACACGTTAATTCCTGACAAAAAACAAAATGTCTTCAAATGACTAAATACAGGACAGAAAATCAACAGTAACATGTTAGAATAATATAGAAGGTACTAAATCATAATGTGAATTAATCTGAACTACAGTTAAATGAATCAAAAGGTGCCTGTCAGTTATTTGATTTGGCTTATTTGATTTTGAGCCCAATGGAAAAAGCATGCACTTCTAATGATTTTGGACTCAGGTTTTCACTGGAGTGCATTACACACATGCTACTCCATCAACAAACAATTGACATATTCTTGGATCAACACACACACATACCTCTGTAGATACCATCTTTCTGTATATGACTGTAAACTTAGTGCACTGATTTATTTATTTATACCAAATAAATTCTTACAGAGAAAAATGTTTCAGTGTCTGATACCATTATCACCAACAAGGCAAGAACACAAGGAGGCACAATGTAGTCCCGATATCTTTAATACAATTTTAATTACAAATGAAAAGGAAGAAAGAGCAATTTCATGAAGGTTCCCAATCTCCCACAGGTTGTCTTGAGGTCATCCATCTTTTTTTCCCCTTCTCCGTACAGGACAGTGACTGGATCTCACATCTCAGGGTAAAACTATCTACATCACGGTCTCCAATCCTGGACAGAGAACAAGACAGAAGATTTGAAACATTATGTTTTGCATCCCATGCGGAACAAAAGAATAACTATTATCTGTGACTGTAGGTTAGTCTAGTTGAACAGTGAACACTTTCAACTTGCACAGAAGCGGTGAAAAAATAATTTAAGAGCAGTAATGGGCAGACACACCCTGAGGTGCAGCACCATAAAACATCACCTCTCTGATATGGACGATGGCCGTTGGACAATTTGAGTATGAGAAGGACAAATCTAATGCGACCGACTACTGGAATCCCCTCACGTTCAGAAAATTCAGCTTGCTGATGTGATTCTACACTGAATCGTTTGGTTAAGAAATTTTGTGAGAGGCTGCTCAAAAACTAACAAAGAGGTCTGCTGAATATTGTTCACTACATATGGAAAAAGTATAATTTAACCAGAGTACACTGAATGAATGAATGAATGAATGAATGAAGTCTGGGCAGACCAATGACAGGTAACCATGTACCGAAGACAGCTGTGGGTGTGCAAGATTTCATTCCAACCTTGTCACCAGAAAACTCTGGTACGATGCATTTGTTGATGAATGACGGTGCATCAACTATAAACAATACAACTAGTAATTTCACTTTTGACAACTCTTATAAAATTTAGGATGCAGGACTATCTAACGTGTGTGAATTCTTCCACCACTGTGTGTGAAATGAAAACCTGTCTCCACTCAATGTCACTGCTGCCTCTCCTTGACCTGCACAGCCTGTCAGGAGCCGTAATGGACTCATGTGCACACAATACATCACAATCTCTTCATTTCCTCTGCGCTGGTTAATTGTAGTGTGTAATTAACTTACATGATGCTGCTGTTTTGGGTTTGAGGACTTTGACGTTGGACTCTGCGGCCTTCATTGCCTCTACTTTGAACTGCGGCTTCATCGCAGCCCGAACCGCGCTAGCGCAGATAGCTGAGAAGCGGATGTAGCTGCAGAGAGGACACACTTGTTAGCCGCACGATGAAGGGCAACGGGTACCGACACTGATCGCTCAAGAAAAACATGCGATTTTAATGTTGATGAATAACGTAACTGGAGCATTAACGGAAAAAGTCACATCTTGCACGGCAATTAGCCAACGTTAGTGCCGTAAATTAAACGCATGGGTGGAAAAAAAGCTAGCTTCATAGTTAGCTAACTAGCTAGCTAGCTAGCTCTCAGAAGGACTTCGTTAACAGAATAACAACAAGGACTGAGAGAAAGTATTTAGTAATAATAACAAATAAGTGTAATAAAATTACATGGTCAGCACTGGCCACCACTGCAGATAAACATTTATATATATATATATTTCTTACCTTAAGCCTGCCTGTCTCCAATAAGCGACCATCTTGCCTGTTTTGTGGCTTCAAGGACAGGTCGTGTTGGTGCGTGATGACGTATTTTCAGCAACGCTGGTCTTTCCCTCACCCAATAAGAACAGTTCTCGGTGATGATTGACAGCTCTGACGGCCACTTGTCCCGCCCCCACATTTAAGTGAGAAGAAAATAAAATGATTCAGAAGTGCAACAAAATATTTGGATAATAATACGAAATATAATCAAAAATACATTATTATGTAGCATTACAGGTTAAAACTGAAAAAATGTTGTAGATTATTGATTGGAAAGTCATATAACCGGAAGTAAGCCTTTGCCAGCTGCAACATTACACTAATGCGCATGCATCAGTAATTAAAATAAATTGATTAATAATACATTTTTCTCAAATCGGCCGTTGTACGTGGGTGCTCTTATTGCTTTACATATATTTTGGTGTTAATACTTTTGTATTTTTACTTGCGGATTTTTTCTTGTAATACAGTGTTTCTGTAGTGTGGTTCTACAATTTAACTTAAGTAAAATATCTGAGGAATTAAATGTATGATATCAATGAGTTGTTCTGGATGTCCGGTTCTACCACCGGGGGGCGTCTCCACGGCTGAGGCCGCATAAGCGCTCTCTCCTTCGGCCCCCTCCTCCTTCCTCACGTTGATCACGCTGACATTAGTCGCCGGCTCCCCGAGCCCTGACAGAAAGACCTGATAAAATGAAGATCTGGGCGTCAGAGCACATTTTTAAGTGAGTATTGTTCTCACCATGAAGATGTCTCATACAAATGTGTCTGTTAAGTGACCGGTTTCTTCGCCTTTAACTAGTTTTTCACAGTGTCCGGAGCACAGCTGCTAGCCTCCTTAGCAGCTAGCGTTGCCCGTACTGTAAGTTAGGTAACTTAGCACAAAGAGCCTACCGGTAACTTACATAACCGCTTTGTCGTCCGTCTAATCACCGCATTTAATAAATGTGACCTCAATTCTTCTTAACTATTTGGTTAAATAGTATTTGTTGGACTTAATGCGCTAGAAGTAAACACTTTGCTGGCTGAGTTAACTTGTAGCTGAGTTAACTTGCTTTTTCCTGTTAGCCTCTAAGCTAACTCTGGCTGTCAGATGCTGTAACCTTAGTTAGCCGTTTACGTCAGTGTCACTTTTAAAGGTTATTGCAGTTCAGTTTCAGCTACAAGTTAATATAAAATGAAGGGATTCCCGTGTTTGAAATGTGTCCTGAATTAATCTCGCGAATTTGACACAATGTACCGCCATCGTGAGTGTTACATAACGGTCTGTCCAGAGTCACTGAGATGAAAACACAAGGACGCGTCTATTTCCTGGATGTATCTACTCATCATCAGACAGGAATAGTGTGTATTAGTAGTCGGGGTCATTTAGTGTATTTCCAGTATTTTCTAGATGGATCTATGGTGTTGACAGTCCCGAGGGGGCGTTCCTCCTCCTGCCTGTCTGTGGCCGACAGTCCTCACATATTTACTGGTCATTCCTCCATTTTGATTCTGCTCCAGTGCTTCTTATTGACAATATCAGATCTAATCAGGACGTGTTTAGGAAACGGATGTCTGATCATTTTCGCCTTTTTTTTCCAT
Source organism: Pempheris klunzingeri (assembly GCF_042242105.1). Lineage (NCBI taxonomy): Eukaryota > Metazoa > Chordata > Actinopteri > Acropomatiformes > Pempheridae > Pempheris > Pempheris klunzingeri. Next base: position 7,827,224 of record NC_092022.1, read on the forward strand.
TGATCATTTAAATTAACCTTGTGAAATCCAATGAACGAAGTCTACCAACCATGAGAGATGTTGTTGTACCTCTACACAGATCAACATACACAACAAGTTTGACACATTTTCTACTAAAATACCAAATTATATTCCTCCTCTGCAACCAGCTGTGTTTACTGTTCCTGCTGTTTTTACCTGCATCAGTGCTGAAAAGTGCTGAATGCATTTGATTTTAAGGAAATTCCATATAAAAACAACGAAGGCACTGACACATCATATTTTAACCTTTAGAAATTTGCGGTTTCTAATGTTTTGATATTGTTTTTAACAGCCATCCATGGGAGACGGTGACCAAGGCGGCGATGCAGAAATACCCCAACCCCATGAACCCCGGTGTGTTTGGTGTGGATGTCCTGGACAGACGCGTGGACACAGAGGGGCGGTTACACAGCACCAGACTGCTCAGCACTGAGTGGGGGCTCCCCGCCATGGCCAAGTCTGTAAGTCCGATGATGAGAGAAACTCTGGAGCTGCAATGATGCTTTAATTTTGACAGCTAGTATTGGGGAGTAGGAAGCGGATGAGAGCAGCCTCTCTGACTGACGAAAGTATCTATCTATCTATCTATCTATCTATCTATCTATCTATCTACCAAACCTGAGTTGTGTCCTTTTCCGGCAGATCATTGGAGTAACAAGGACATGCACTTACGTTCAGGAACATTCAGTGGTCGACCCCAAAGAGAAGACCTTTGAACTGAAATCTACAAATGTAAGTGGCACTAATACAGATTATTGTTGATTATATGTGTCATTAAGAAACGTCTAAATTAAGTCCCTCTAAACCGTATTCGTTTCCTCCTTCATCCTTGACTCTTGACTTTCATTAAGTAGTCATAGCCACGTTGAAGACTTATTGCATCCTGATCTAATTTTGATCAATGTCATGCCAGGAGTGACGGTGAATTGCTTTATTTATTCCTGTGTTTTTCCTGCTGTTACATGTTCACCATGAGAAAGGTCTTTTTATAGCAAGAGGATCAGTCACTATGGCTCTGCTCCACACTGTAGCTGCTGTAAATGAACTGAAATACATTTAAATATTGCATGTGAAAAAGACTAATGCCTAGTTTGTTTCGTCCATCCAGATCTCCTTCACCAACCTGGTATCTGTGGACGAGAAGTTGACATACAAGCCACATCCGCAGGATCCTGAAAAGTAAATGACTCAATAATTCTTCTTCTTCTACACTGTGTGGGTTGTTTCAGTGTGTTTGTGACCGTTTTGTGCGTGTGATCATGTGCTCAGGACGGTGCTGACGCAGGAGGCTCTGATCAGTGTGAAAGGTATCAGTCTGAGCAGCTACCTCGAGGGTCTCATGGCCAAGACCATCTCCGTCAACGCCGGGAAGGTGACGCCATCTTTAAAACCTCCCAATAAGTCGTCATGATAATGTATAAACATAACCACCAGTCACTGCGAGGTATGTTTTGTAACGCTCTTCCTTTCTGTGTCTCAGGGTCGGGAGGCGATGGAGTGGGTCATCAGACGATTAAACACAGAAATCGAAGAGTTGGCGGCAACCGCTCGCGGTACTATACGTGTTCCCATGGCAGCAGCTGTAGCAGACAAATGATCCCGGCCTTCCCCGCTGCGTCCTCCACCATCATGAACCGATGGATCTCTCGGACATTTTCTCTCACCTCACCTGCCAGCACAGCCTATTAACCACAGCCCCATCCTTTGGCCCTGCGTATGTTTGTCTGTGTGTGAATGTCACAAGAACTCCCCGCCTCAGCAGTTTGCGCCGGCGAGTTTGAAAGTCACCGCCGCGGGGAGTGACGGGGAGTGTTGAGCTGATGACAGTTGAAAATAATGACAGACAAAAGCAAACAGGGTTGAATTGGACTGCACTTGAAGCTCATAGGACTTTGTCTTGTGATGTTAAAGCTCTTTTTTTTTTTTTTTTTAAATTCACACTGTGCCTCCACATTTCATCTATGTCCTCTTTTCTGTCTTTCTCCCCTTCATGTTATATGTCTCATCTCTCTCTAACGTTCTCCTTTTTATTGACTACTGCTAACAGCTGAAATGAAGCCACCTTCACTAACTTTTTCTGGACCGGCTGATCTTACAGCAGAACTGACCAAAACATCTGAACACCAACAGCCCACCAGAACAAACCGGCTGTAACAACTTAGAAAAGACACGGAAATATCGAAGCTCCAGGCTTCTATTCCCCTCTGTCCTGTGAGTTTTTTTTTTTTTTATTTCTCCTCCTGGACAGAGATTTTTTTTTTTTTTTTATCACACATGGATCTGTAGCTAGCTGAAGACAGTCTGAGCAGTGAGCTCAGAGGATGCAGATCTGCGTGCGGAGGCCAAACAGGAAAGCCAGTTTGTCGGTGTGCTCGCAGGTCCGGTACACTTAGATTTTTAGATTTTTTAAAAGTCTTGTGCCATCAGACTGAAGTCTACCAGTTTTCTGAGTGAGTTTTTTTCAGTCCAGAATACAGAGTTGAGCTGAGGGTGGTGATGAGAAGGTTTTTTACAAGACTTAAGTCTCAAAGCATTTAAACAAAGTTTGAGATGCCGTGTTTTGCTTAACTTACCTTTTGAAGAAGTTAGGGTCTGTCTGAAGACGTCTGCAGGGTGGACTGGTTGTTTTTTTTTTTTAGGGTCACTCTGGTCTCGTTCTGGGCAACAAAGTCTCTCTCGTCTTTGTTAGTATTTCCTCTTACACTGTGTATTTGTCAGCGTTACAGTATCGGAATGTGCATACTTGAATGTGTAACTTATTTTCAGCATTTGTACTTAAATGCACTTGAAGTGGCAGGACGTAATCGGCACTTGCGGAGCTGCAAGACGAGTGCGTGAGCGCTCGTCGTGAACGTCGTCAGGGGAGCTCAACAGGGTTACGTTCAGGTCACTGAGTGTGCCAACTTTTAATGTGAATACTGAAATAACTGTACTGATTTAATACTCCAGGACACTTCCAAACATTATTTATGATCATGAGCAAACCCACCCTATGCTTCACACTGTCTATAGATGTTATTTATAGTAGATGTGTATCAGTGAACATTAACATAGGCTGTTAAATTGATCAGTTTTAAAAGCTGTTGGCTCGTGGTGTTTTTATACTCCATTTCTCTCTTATCTTACCGCAGATTCTCAGGTGCTACATAGTTGACCTTTGTTTCCCTGTTTGCTTCTTTCATTAAGACCACATTGAGATGAAGGTGACTGTAGACATTTTAATAAGGACAGCTCTACAAATAAAAGTTTACATTAAAGGGGTTTGTGGCACAGCTGAAGCTATTTTAGTGTTACAAGTCTTCCAAGATGCTCCCCAGTCAGTGTCTTGCTCTGCTATTGTGGTCTCAGATCTTTTCAACACCTGCTTCCAGTTCAGCTGAGGTTTCTCTTTAAAACCTTGTTCATAACCGACTATCTGTTGCTCCATCTGATCATGTGTCGTTCCGCCTCAGGACCGTTCTGTTTGAAGTCCAGTCTGCTGCCTCACTGACCCGTCGGCCAATCGGTGTCCTCACAGTGTCTCCTCTCATGACTGACGTGTGTCATTTTTCTACGGGGAACATTTTAGGAACAGTGGCTGTAAATAGGCTTGTATTTATATTTTTGGTGGTGTTACATTCCAAGAATGTGAACATGTAACAGAGTCTAAAGAGTGCACACTGAAATGTTTCAAAATAAAGAGATGTCATTGTTTCATGAACATGGTGCTGACGTTTTCACTGAAATGTCTCGACTTCCACTTGAACTCTTGAGGTTTATTCTCCCTCGTAATCGACCGATGTTCAAAGAGAAGCGTTAAGCTCAATCAATATTATTTTTATTAATGTGAAGTGTTTGTCATAGTGTTGCCTCTGGTGTTTCATATAAGTGTTTTTGCCTCCATGTTTTTGGCTTTCATTTAAAAAAAAATTTTAAAAAATGGCTTGGCTCCTGACAGTCTACTATGACTCAGGACTCATGTCAACTGCACATAACAGGTAAATATATATGAAATTAATCAGAACCAAACAACAAATGTATGTTTCATTTATCTAATACCATTAAAGTAGATTATTACTGTAGATAAATCAAGATGGTTATATTCCTCAGCCAGAGACGGTGTTGAGTAAAAGATTAAATCAGGTCCCCCTATAACTGTCTAAGATAAGTCCTCTTCCCCTCCATCTCTTTGGATTTTTATATATTTGCGTATATATTTTTTTAAATGTAATCCTTCTAGCAGTAGTATAAATAGTGGCACGCAGCGTGCTGAGATTTTTTTTTTTTTTAAATAAAAAAAGAAAAGTCCTACAGCCATTTACTCAGCTACGTCTTACCACCTTTATATTAATGAGACAGTTTGAATGCATTTAAAAATATATTTAATTTTCATACAGCATTTTGTGTAAAAAGATGAGATTTTAGCCTGCAAACCTCCACATTCATAAACATGTTGAACTGCAGAACCACTGTGGGTTTGTGAAGATCATGAAAACAGAAATACTGATTATGTTCTGTGAAGCGATGCTTGGTGATTTACAGTCCAGACTGGGGCAGATGTTGCTTTTAGCTTTTAAACACACTGGTGCTTTTGTCATATATCAATAAATCCAGTTTGTTTGCCGGGTTAAGTTTGAGAATATGAAGTGAGAAGCAGCAGAAGAGCGTCCACGTTAAACAGTCCAGTTTGTCAGTTGAAGATGTCTGCCAGAAACACCTGAGCATCTGAGGACATGGCTATGAATCCCTGTTAGGAATAAAGACAACAGTCAGCCTGACGACAGTCTTTGCTCCTCTACAAGTCAAACATACATGTTTTACCAACACCGACCTCCTCCACCTGCAGAACTGTGTTGACCAGCTGTGCTTGTTTCATTCGGGGTAAAGCCACACCATCTCCCAGTTTCTCTGAAGCAGAAAAGTACATCTCAACATCATCTTATCTTATCTTCATCTTGTTACCTTCCTGTATCTCATAAATCAAGCCTGAAGACAGGTCTGTTTCATTGAATCAAATTCTTTTATTCATCTGCTGCACTGCATTGTAACTTTAATTAGAGTAATTTAATACCTCTTATTTCATTTTCTATTGTCTCTGCTATTTCATCATATTTAAATGTCCTTTTATAGTGTATCTCTTCTGCACATTATCAATGATTTTAATGTTTTATGTGAGGCACTTTGAATAGCTTTTTTGTTGAAATCTGCTGTACAAATTCCACTTGCTTTGCCTTATTCTGTGGTCATATGCTGAAGGAAAAATGCTTTGTATGTTGCTCTACTTTACTGTTAAGGTTGGTATTATTTTTCTAGAAAAACTTCCAAAGGGTGGAAAAATAAAATGAGACACATTTCCTACTCTGCCAATTTGTCCAAATGTCCTCGAGCAGACAGATCTGTGTTTGGAGTACGACTATATATAAGATCCTAATCTTTCATTTTCTTACAGCCATGAAGTAAAAACTGAACACAAAAAGATGTAACTGAGACTCACCGTTCACTTTAATCATGACTGCCGTCGCTCCTATCTTCATGAATTGTTCTATAGCCTCAGTCTGCAAATAGAAACGTGTGATTCTTTACAGCTCTGTAATATAAATGATTATATATAAAAAGTGATGTAGTTTATGTACCTTAACTGGTCCCACTTCACTCCCCTGCAGCGTCACTGAGAGACTGTTTGAAGGAAAGCAGAATCATTACTTTAAGCTTGCGTTTGTGGACTCAGGTGTGTGTTTTAAAACACGGTGATGCTCACTTGTTCATCGCCATCGAGCCCTTCAGTCTTCCAGCAGCAATCCACACTTTACCGCTGAACTTTGAGTCCTGACAGACAGAAGATTGAATTACAGCTGAAGCCAATGATTATTTAAGATTAACCTGTGATTTGTATATACCTGTTTGTCTTGTATTTATGCTTGATAAAGGACTTAAAACTATTAATCAATAATCAAAATAGTTGTCCATTAACTTGATTAACTCATTCTTATACTGACAAATCCTTTTAGCTGTAGTTTATAGTATGTATCTACTATGAACCTTGTCCACAACACAGGAGACACAAACAGCTGCACGAGTTCATTTTGGCTGCAGTTTTGTTTGCTCAAATTATAATTTCTATTATTAGTAAAGTATTACTTTTCTGTGCTCCAAGTACCTCATGGGCTGCTCAGGATTGAGGCACAATTACAGCACCATGCTGTGAAGCAACAGGCTGTGAATGTACTGCTGTAAATATCCAAAGTATAACTGCTATGCTGTGTTGTTGATATAAAGAGAAGATAAAAGGAAAGAAAGAGGAAAAAGACACAAAACCTTGCATGGATTCACTCTGGGTTATGTTGACAGGCCAGAAAACAGAAGTACTCACAACATTGAGCTGGAACAGGGGGGTCTCGGTTGCATTTTTCTGGATGGCGGAGGCCTTGACTGTGCCCTGGACGCTCAGTCCAACAGCACCAGGCTGGAGGGAAAACAGTGGAACCTCTGTGGCATAAACCTGCAGATTCATCAGCAGATCTGGAAACATCTTGGGAAGCTGCAGAGAGGGAAAACAGTGGATGGTGAACATGGTGAATTCTGGGATATTTTGGCAACTTTAGGGACATGAAAAGGAAAATAGGATTAAGACAACAACTTTAAATTGATCATTTAAAATTAGATCCTCATGTTTTCTTGTCTGTGTTGGAATCTGATCCACTTTGTGATTTTATATCAAACAGACACATACTGTCTGCTATGTATTTTAACTGTCTATAAGGCTGTCATGTTGTATATGTTTATGAACATGTGTATCAGTGCTGTTTGCCAGAGTATACTTGGCAGTGTGAGTATAACTAACCTGGTGAGTGTGTTTATCAAAATGAGCCTTCGCCAGTCCAAGCTGAAGTTGTCCTCATAGAAAAACACGCCACTACTCTTTGTTTTCCTTGCAATCTTTTTCAAAGAGGCACATTTTTTCTAATTACTTGAGTTGGCTCCAACATTTCAACTTTTCATATCTTCCTGACTTCAGTTAAAAGAGGTCCCACATCTGTATACAGTGTTTGTATCCCCATGTCATGACTTCATATTGTGATTATGTGTGTCGGCATCACGTGAGCACGGCTGCCCTGTGACGTCCTTTTCACCTTGATGCTCTGGGTATCTCATTGCTCTCGGAAAAGAAAGTTCAAGAGCAGCTGAGGTAAAGAAAACTGAGGCTAAAAAATCTACTTATATATTTGCTGTGGCCTGACTCGGATATTTTTTGACATTAAAGACGTTCAGAAGATCAAACACTGCAGTGTGAATCACAATACCATCATGCAGTCTGGTTCTTCCCAAGCATTTTTAGAGAAATGCTCCTTTTAAAGGCTGTTTTCTTGACCTCATATCTGTGATACTACAGTAGGTGCATGCAGGCATAAAAACATCCATACAGTGAGTTAATTAAACACTTCAGTGTTGCCAAATGTAACCCAGATACAGGTGAAGCTTACCTGAGGAACGAAAGGCCCCATTGAGCTGGTATTTAGGTGCACAGGCAAGCTTGGAGGGATCTGAGATGAAGAAAGAACAATCTTTTAACCACAGACATCCTGATCAATGCGTTACATAAATGAATGGATTGTTCTGATGTAACAGCTGTCCGAGACCTTAAACCGAACTTAAACTGTCTATCTTTGGTCCTCTCCATCCGTCCGTCCATGCATCTTGTCAGGTGCTCTTACCATGCTGTCATTGATGAGGGCCTGAAACAGTCCGGCTGAGTAGTATCCATACAGGGCAGAGTTCAGGGTGAATTCAGACAGGCCCATTGACAACATGTAGCCCGGCTGCTCGGGCACGGTGAACGGCTGGGCCTTGAATGGAGGGTCTGAATGATTTTTAATACTGTAGAACTGTCCCTTTAAAGAAAGAGAGGTGTGGGATCAATCACAGCTATTGATCACTTATTTGTTGTTAGATTTTTTGCACAAGCACTCATTATAAATTATAGTTGCCAGACCATGTGGGACATACAGTATATCTACAGGTGTGTGCTTATATTATATTATTTTGAATATATATATAATATATTTTGAAGAACTGGCTGAAATGATGTGGCCAAAAGTCTGTGGACATCCACATTATGATAGTAGTTTACCTGAAACTACTCGTATGTGTGAATCTTTACCTTAAGACCCAGATTCAGACACGAAACGTTAACGACAGGTGAGCCGGTGAGAGGGAGGTCAAGAGTAACGTCTTGATTCACATCAAAGGACACTGATGAGACAAGAAATCATTTGAAGACTGAATTATTTTGTCCTGACTCTTATTCAACTGAAACGTAAAGTCACTGTTGGGTAACTGGTATCAAGGTGTACATTTCTTTGGTAATTATATGGTCTTTAAGAAGATGTAGCCTGCTGCAATACCATTCACGGCCTGTAGGTGGTGCTCCAGGTTTCCAATGGACTCCTCCACATAGGGGCAGATCTATGAGGAAACAAGACAAACATCCTGCAGTGCTCCCCACTGAAAATCCTTACAGAAGGTTTCACCTGAGTGTCATGTGATGATCATACAGACCAGCCTACACTTTGCTACTGTGCAAAATCCTGTGCAATACACACATGTATATATTTTATTTCTATATTTTCATAGTTGTAGTTTATATTTGTTATATCCCTTGTTTTTGCACTACTTCTGTTACTGACACTTTGTTTCTGCACCCTTTCTGTCTCCTCTGCTGCCGTAACAAGTGAATTTCCCCGGTGTGGGATAAATATAGTCTCTCTTGCGTCTTATCTCTTATCTTATCTTATATGTGTGACAAACACAAAGAGAAACACTCACTTTGTCCTCTATTACACCTCTGATACGCCCCTTAATGTGGTTCACAAAAATCTTGAAGATCCAACTGTTGACAAATGAAAATGCAGAGCTCATATCTTCATCATCAGTGTCGCCCCTCCCATCGCTCTCCCTCCCTCTGCTCTACCATACCTGGCTCCACCATGAAACTGTACGTCCACATCTCCAACATGAGCTTCACAGCTGACATCGGTGACGGACAGATGCCTGTCAGGATCTTCCCCCAGCCCCATTACAGACGTCACGTCCACTTTAAATATAGCCATGTCGAATGATCCCCTGTCATGTCTGAAAAAACACAGTACAAACAAAGCCAGTGCACGCTGGTGTTGGTCAGCATTCATTCATGCAACAGACACCTGCAGAGCCACACCAGGCCTCTGCAGTCTGTGTTTATGTAGCGTAAATAATAATCTTAATCATTAAAGCAATATATTCAGTTTTTATTCTTTGTTTTCCTTTCCTTGCACATTTAAATGGCAATGTATCATTATTGGCTCATTAGTTTGCTAACAATCCAAGCATTAGTGACCAAATAATAAATCTGGAGTCTGAAAAAAGTGAACTAATAATATTAATAATCATAGTCATGTGGTTCATAGACAGATTCCCGGTCACTTTCTTTATACTTTGATATAAATGGCATGTTAAAAAACATCTGAGTGGAGTACAGACTGCAGACCTCCACTAATATCCCCATTAATATCCCCAGTTAGCTGTAACTTTCACACTCAACATTTACTAACTAGATGAAAGTGTCTTCACACACTAATACTCAAAGTGATGTGATGACACTAAAGGGAAGATCAGGAGGTCACCAGTGTGACACTAAAGCACAGGACATAAAACAATGCAGCGTTGGAAACAGGAACATGAGACATTTCCTTTTCTAAAATGCCTCTGATGAACTAAAAACAAAAAAGGCTCTTTTGAACTTGAGCCTTAATGTCGCTTCCTCATTATGGATTCATTTCTCTTTCAACATTTCAAACTGAAGAGCAGAATTTACTCATTTAAATGATTTACATGTACATGCATCACTCTTTACATACACTTCTATAATGTGGTAAAAGTCTTGAGAAACCTGAGAAATGTCACCACAAACCGAGCAGCTGTGGGCCTACTGGCTTCACGATGGAGGCGTTTGCATGTAGGGCAGAGATTTGGGAAAACTCACATTAAGCCAAGGCGTGCCATCCACCCTCCGGTTACTGCAATATTGAAGCCTGAGACGGAGGTCTTGAATCCTGTGGCGTCCTGGTAGAACTGAACAGAGGGCTCTGGGAAGTCACACTTTGTTATGTTGATGCTAGTGCACATGTGGAGAGCAAAGACAGGGGTAAACAGGAGTGAGGGCACAGATCTGACTGATGTCAATAGGTCTAAAGACATAAATCATGGATATCCATATACTCTGCAAACGGTTTTCACACCATATAACAGGACAGCAACAGGATCAGGTATTCTTAAACCAGGAATGTAAACTTAGTGGCTAAGTTGGAAGCAAAAAAAAAAAAAAAAGACATTCAAGATCACCAAACCCTGTTAGTGTGTAGTGTAAGGTGCCAAACATGGTGTCACCGCTGATGTCAGGGAGGGTGACGAGCTCCAACTTGTCCTGAATCCATCCTGCACCGACATGTTTTCCTGGGACAAACAGCACATGTATGAAGTTTTATTTATAAAAAAAAAAAAAAAGTCACAGATGAATTCTGTCTTTCCAGTTTGTTGGGGTTCTTTGAGAAAAGCTCCTGCTGCTACAACGCGACCCAATGCGCTGTGAAGTCATTCATCTGTGTTTAAATGAAGTGATTGACTGACACTGCCTTACCGTACTGAAGTCCCTTGTTGTTCAGGATGAGCTGTATTGCAGGATTTTCTCCACAGGTGTCAGCGACGAGGAACAGCAGCAGCACCACTATCCCGGATGGCAGCATGTTCTCCTGCGGTGTTTAAACAGCTGCTGCACAGTCCAAGAACCATTTTTAACATGAAACATCAATCCTAAAAAAATCAAATGTGCTATTCAGGGCGGACCTGTTGGGTGATATTACGTCGCATACCCGAATTCCTGCAGAATTAAATGTGTTTGCCGAGTTTAAAGCCAGTTCCTGGTGTTCACCGTTTACTCTGACTTTCAGTCAGTCAGCTTTTTTCTTCCTCATTTACTGAGAAGTGAAACTGACACTAGACAGGGAGGGGGCTGCTGCACTGCTGTGTGTGTGTGTGTGTGTGTGTGTGTGTGTGTGTGTGTGTGTGTGTGTGTGAAAATCAGTTCTGTAAGAGCTAAACAGTGGAAAGAAATATTCATACACATTTATATGAATAAAGCACAATGGCAATGATCAGTGTTTTTGAAGGAGGGCTCATCTAAGTCCATCTTTATCAGAAACGTTTTGAACATCCTCCTTTTTAGAATAAGAGCCTGGTCATGGTCGACTAACATGTAACATTTGATGTAAATGATCTCCTGCTGAGTTTTATATTCTGCTTTATAGTCTGTAATATTTTAGCCAAGCAACCACTGGCTTTTAACATTTCTAAAAAAAAACTACAAAAAAGTGATGTGAAATCTCGGCTAAAAATACTGTGATCCTGTTTTGTGTTTTCTCAAATCAGAGGTGAGTTGGTTTGAAGGTGCCAATCTGGTTTACAGTCTGGTTTACAGTCTGGTTTGGAGGCTTCTGCATCCTGTCAGATATCATTTAAACCTTCAAGTCTACCTGCATGCCATCAGACATGCATCATAGCTGCAAACCACAGTCTTGTCTTGAATGTTATTTAAAGAAAGAGGAAGCCTGATCGACCTTTTTGAAGAGGAAGAGCAACAGATAAAAAATTGAAATCAAAGAGAAAGTAAAAAAGTTGTATCTACAGTACAAGGAAACATTAGAATCACCAGCCATAAAATATTTGATTTATTTATCTCTTAATTCAACAAATAGGCTACTCTTTGTCTCACACACCATGATAAGTTCCATTAAATCACAATTAACAAGTTCAATAGGAAGAGAATATTAGCAGACAGACATTGTTTTCATATAACACAATTAGGACCCACTTGCTTGCACTTTGAGTTCACTTTTCATCCAGAATGACACTTGAAACACCAAGAAAACAAACGAGCCAATGAGGACTACTATAGGCATAAGATGGAAAATAAAACACAAAACGAAACAAACTGAAAAAAAGAATAATTCTGTTCAAACAACTACACATAAGTTATTCGTGGTTTATTATAATTCAAAGAGCACCATCTGATCTGATGGGTGCCTTGGTCTCATATTTTCTCTTCAGTGGGATTAATGGTATATCTAGCAGCTCAAAAACCAATAATAACATATTCACTCCATTGTTTTTCACATATTTCATTCCCCGGATATAAACACGTACACACTCACAGTTAGACCCATGGCGGACATTTTCACTGGATCTTTGACAAGTTTGCATGAAGACTGATACCTGGACAGGCGAGTTAATGCCCGCATGTTTAATCGCCCCCTGTCATGCGGAGGTTGTGTTCCTCTGTCCAGTTAATAAAACATGTTTTCTGGAATGAGTAGACTACTTTACACTATGATTGTAGAGTTTATTATTGCACATTATCACGAAGGCAAAATAAAAAGATGTACATTTCACATAAACAATCCTCCTGACGAGCTTCTATGTCAAGTGGTCAACATGATGTTTTGATAAGGTCTGAGTCATGACAGCCTGCAGGAGTGCGGCATTTCAGGACATCGCCATTCAATAAAGGTCATCTCTGCAGCTCTCAGTCGTGGATATTGTACTTGAACGCCTCTATGAGACCTTCAATAGAGTGAATGAAGCCAGATATGGCGCATATGCCTCCAATAACGAAAATGGCAACGTCGAAGAAGACGTGGTGCCACAGCAGATTCCTCCACTGCAGCTTCAGGTGGAAGAGGCTCGGCAGGAGGAAGCACAGGCCGGCGCCGGTGAGGCTCCCAGTTAAACCCATAAGGAGGGCGAAATGGGGGACGAAGACGGCCATGAGCAGGGTGAAGACTACCAGGGCGATCCGGAGGCCCAGACCCCAGGATTTCAACTGCCCGTTGGGGCCGTAGCAGTCTGGGAAGATGGCTCTGCCGCCGTCCTGGAAAAAGGATTTCTCCAGGACCTCGACTGCGGCAAAGAACGGCAGCGGGTAGGACAACAGCGCCTTGGCCACGAGGAAGAGGTTCACCACAGCCCGGATGGTTGAAGGCAGGTTATCCGTGATGACCTCTTTGGTGGCGTCTGCCCAAGTCAAGTAGGCCACCAGGGCGAAGAGGCCCTTGAGGACGCAGGCTGCGATGTGAGACCACTCCATCATGCAGTGGAACTCGCTGGGCTTCTGCATGTTTCCCTCCAGGGAGGGGAGGAAGATCTGGGAGGTGTAGCTGAACACGATGATGCCGATCGAAATGGGGAATTTCTTCACATCGATATAAAACTTGACCTTCTCCCAGGCCCACTCGCGCGCCCTGGAGAGGCAGTAGGCGATCACGAGGACGTTGATGATGCAGTGCGCCACAGTGCACAGCAGGCTGAACTTGGACACGGCCTTGAGGTTCTTCAGGAACGCGCACGGCAGGAGCGCGACCGTGGCCACCACGGACCAGGCTTTCTGGGAGACGGGGAACCCCGGGAAGCTGTTGTACATCAGGTTGCCGCTGACCACCACGTAAAGAATACAGGTCATGACCAGCTCGATAATCTGAGCCACGTTCACCACGTGCCCCCCCAGCGCCGGGAAGCGGGGCATGCAGCAGGCATTGGCGATGTCCACGTAGGAGTCCCTCACGCGCACTTTTATGCCGTCCTCGTTCTCCTCGTACAGACACGCGATGAGGATTTTTCCGGTGTAGCAGCACACCACAGCCGCGAAGATAATGAGGAAGAGACCGAGGTATCCGCCGTGGAGGATGGCGTACGGCAGGCCGAGGACGAACATGCCCTGCAGACAGAGAAGCGCAGATGAGTGGTAATGGACGAGGCCCACATCGCAGTGACAGGCCGAGCCAGCCCAGGCATGCGATGACTGGCTCACACAGCTCACATCTTACATAATAACAGTGACAAATAAAAATCACATTGTGTGCATTAAAATAACAAGGCACGGGAGAAAATGTGTAATTCATCGCAGCTGATTCATTTCCGATGTCTGCATCACACAGTTGTTTTCTCATTCGTGCTCGCCCTGGAAGAACCAGGCCTTTCCATCGGCTGCACGCTGCATTGAATTAAAGGCTTTAAAAAAAACGACCATTTAAAAACGAATTTTCAAATTCATTTTAATTCAATTTCAATTTGATGGAGACGCCGATAAGCACGTGGGTGCCATTCAGCCTCGGGGCTATCGAAGTCAAACAGGCCCTGCCTGCAGCTCCACTGATAAAAAGATTTGAATAAATAAATTCTAAAACCCAATCACTGCTCTGAATTCACCCACAAACCGTGAATTAAATGTTAAATTGAAGCCTGCACTTATTTATTATAATTTAGCACTTCAATCAGGCTGCATTTAACGAAAAAATCATTTTAATCTACTTTAATCTGCTTTATTCTGATGTGTGGAATTTTCCCCACATCACTCTCTTTCTGCTTGCATAAATCTTTAAAATCAAAAAATGAAAATCTTCAAGGTGACTTTTTGTCCAGCTGCAGGCCCGATCCATGCAGCATGTGCTCTTTTTTAGTGGTGGTGGTACCTGGATGGCGTTGGTGACGTTCCAGCCCGCCTCCCATGTGGTGATTCTGGGTTTATCCTCCTCCAGAGAGCCTGCCGTCTTCAGGGACGAGGGCCTCCGGCCGGTGCCGTCCCTCTGGTAGTGGCTGTCTCCCTCCAGCCCCCCCTCTCCCTCTACGGTTCCCCCCTCGTCTTCTCCCTGAAGGACGTCCATCTGCATCCCTTGCCTGTAGTCATAGTCCAAGTCGTCGCACTCGGCGAATCCCAAGCCCTCCTCGTCCGTCGCGGCCTGGAAGCCCAGCCGGGCGAACACCCCGCTGACCTTGGCCTGAGATTTGTTGGACACCGTGTGGGCCGCATTGGTCAGCTTGTTGGTGAGCTTGTGTCGTATTAAGTGAGCCATCTTTATCCGAATAAAATGCGTTCTTCAGCTGGAAGTGATATTACCGAGTAAAAAGCAGAGAGGCAGGTGCATGCAGGGTGATGTATTTGCTTGTTGATCTGCTACTGTAAATTCATGCCTGTTGCCTCTTAGATGTGTCTGTGAGCTGACCAGCCCTCTGACGGCAGCCTACCCGTTTCCTCAGCCGCTTTTCCTCACTTGCTCATCCATAGTACCCCCTCAGAAACACCCCGAACCCTCCGTGGTATCTGCCCCCGCGAAGAAACGGCCCTAAACACAGGCGAAAACCAAAATATGTCCTCATTTGTCGTTAAAAAAGACAATTTAGCATTTTTTTTTGAAGCAGTTTTTCCGAGCGGGTCTCAGCTGGGGGTCCGGGTGGTGACGGCACGAGCGATGGAATCTCTGAGTGCGTCACCAAAGGAGAGGAGAGAGCGCGAGGAGCGCGCACGTGTCCGCTTAGAATGTCAGAGAGAGAGAGAGAGAGATGGAGAGGAGAGAGAGAGAGAGAGAGAGAGAGAGGGAGAGGGAGCGAGAGGGAGAGGAGACAGAGAGAGAGAGAGAGAGAGAGAGAGAGGGAGGGAGAGGGAGAGAGAGAGAGAGAGAGAGAGAGAGAGAGGGAGAGAGAGAGGGAGAGGGAGAGAGAGAGGGAGGGAGAGAGGGAGAGAGAGAGAGGGAGAGGGAGAGGAGAGAGAGAGAGAGGGAGAGAGAGAGAGGGAGAGGAGAGAGAGAGAGAGAAGGAGAGGGAGAGGAGAGAGAGAGAGGGAGAGAGGAGAGAGAGAGAGGGAGAGGGAGAGGAGAGAGAGAGAGAGAGAGGGGGAGACAGAGAAAGAGAGAGAGCGAGAGGAGAGAGAGACAGACAGACAGACAGACAGACAGGCAGACAGACAGGCAGACAGACAGACAGGCAGACAGACAGGCAGACAGAGGGGTTAACTCTCTGACTCTCTAAAGGCTCGTTACTGTCACAGTGGGACTCGGACGGATGAACGCGGAGCTCAAACTCTTCACCTGCTCCAACAGGTCCGCTGGTGCTGCCGTCAGCACTCAGTCTGAGTGTCCAACAGGAGCAGACCTGTGTACAGCTACTGACCTAAAATAAATCATCTTACACTGATCTGCAATCAGCTCCACATGTAAATGAAACATATAAAGTAGTACAAGGATTGGCCTATCTCTTTTTTTCGTTAGAAACAATTTCAACAGCTGACCTGCTCAGTTTTATTTTGCTTTATTTCGACATGAGAAATGAATCTTAAATGTATGAATATATCCTTAATATTCTGCTCTGAGAAGCGCAGTCACAGTCTCATCTCTTGGTTATTTTCTGTAAAGGCCTTAACTTTATCTTAGAAATGATGAAATTGTGTTTTTAAATCAGACACACGGCGTATTTGCTATCAGAATATATTTAAGGCATTTTCCAATCACGTTTTTTCATTATTATATTATATATTTATCAAAAAGACTATTCAGGTATTTCCATATAAAATCTAAAATCATTTAATTGTTCGTCTTCCTGTTTGAATTTCCCATGAATACACGCGTCTGCAGACTTTAGGTTTCCTGCTCATTTCACAGCTTGTCTCCAGATGAGCATGTTCAGCGGGCTGTGAACCGAAGCAACTCGTTGCTGATATGATGAACATCCTGCAGCTGGACCGCTGCAGAGCACCGACAGCACCACGGACAGCTCCTGCAACACACAGAGAAAGAAAAAACACACTCATCCTCACGTTTTTTTTTTCTTTCACACACAATTAAAGACAAAAAAAAAAGAGTCCGGCCATTTAACACAGCTGTATTAACTGTCGTCTTTTATTGGGATGCGTTTATTAAACATGCACAGAGGACAAAAAATCATAGGGTGGGTGGGGGGTTATTTCTTCTCCACCTCAGCTCTAATCCTCGGGAATACGAAGCACCTCGTCTTTGCCACCGTAATCTGCTGTGACACGGCTGAGCAAAACTGTCATCAAATTTTTGCAGCCTGCGTGCAGAAATGTGGCAGAAAGGCTTAAAAAAAAATCAAAGCATTTCTCTCAGTTATTCCAAAAAAAAAAACCCGAAACACTGCAAATGTCTGTTAATTAAGAACAGCAAACAAATTGAGATTTATTTTTTCTAACAGAATAAAATCATTGAGAGATGCGAGACAATATTTTACGAGAAGCTTTGTGAGACAAAAACGCAACACGGACGAGGAGGAGGTCTAAATTTAGAAAGCAGCCAGAGGACAGAGAAAGTTCCGCATATTTTCATGCTCGGCTTGGGCTGCTTTGCCAGCTGCTATTTGTGTTCAGGCCAACATAGTGTTTGTTAGTGAGTGTGTGTCATTCATGTCTGGGGGTATGTGTGTGTGTGTGTGTGTGTGTGTGTGTGTGTGTGTGTGTGTAGGGCAGTGAGGAAACAGGGAGAGTCCTTGAGGCATCTCTCCCTCCCCCATCACATGCACACGATCCTCGGGCAAACGCCGGGACACAGGATCGGCTGCAAATGTCACACACACACGCGCACACACACACACACACACACACACACACACACACACACACACACACGCTGCCTCACCCTAAATCTGCAAAAACGACACTGCTTCTACATCTGTGTAGAAATATAGAATAAAGCAGCATAGGTAAAAAATAATAATAATAATAATGCTGCAGAAACACAAAGCACGATCACACAAATAATTGCACGTGGAATATAATTGGGGAAAATACAGCAGGTCGCAATAAATTCTCTGCAGCACGATAGATGAATTTCTAAACCACTTCCTCGTGACAAAATGGATTTTCAGTGTGCTTTTTTCTTTGAAAGGGCTTTAAGATTGGTTGCTGGGGCGACCAATTTAGCTTCTAAGGCTACAAAGAGACGGATTAATTCAGGCTCGACGTGTGTGTGTGTGTGTGTGTGTGTGCGAGAGAGAGCGAGACAGCAAGATAGAGACACTCAGAGAGGGGAGCGTAGACCTGCAAACACAGTGAGAGTGTGTGTGTGTGTGTGTGTGTGTGTAGGCCTGAGATACGGAGGGGCTTATAGCCTCGTCTAACAGCCGTGCAGTGCTGACTGGAAGCAATAATCTCTGATAGTTACCATGGCCACAGTAATTGGACAGTGTGTGTGTGTGTGTGTGTGTGTGTGTGTGTGTGTGTGTGTGTGTGTTGAGATTTTACAGAAAAGAGATTTTTTTTTCAGCACAGGTTTGGATTTCTTTTGTGTCTGGAAGCCCAGATGGAAGAAAAAAAAAATTAAGATTAACATTTAAGACAATCCTAAACCTATAAAGAAAAAGGAAAATAATAGTCAGGTGTAACACTTGCCTCCACCAAGGGAGTGTAGATTTATTTTTTTGTGATAGAAAATCAAAATTCTCCACCCAGATGTACATCAGGAAATTATAATTTTCTGATGGTGTCCCTGGTGTTTGGAGAATAGCCAAACACTGTGAATATTAGGGCTTTGGACAAGGATGAATTGTAGAGAATGAGGCCACAGGTGAGTCAGACACCTGGCCACTGATTTATGGTCATTCAAATGTATCATGTTGTTGCTCCACCACCAATAGGTTAAACAGAATCTGATTAATACATGCACATGTCTGCTGAATTTGAAATGCCTGCAAATAAATCATTTTTTGTCACAGCAATGTTTTCATTTGTGACAAAAAAACACAAGGGTCAATTGGGAAATAAGTACGGCTGCATCCCATTTAGCTGCTTCAGTTTCAGGGTCCCGTTACTGTGCATATTGGCACACTGTTACACCGTCATGGCTTACTGGGACACTTGACTAGAGCAGAGCCATCAGTAATGCTTTTCTTACTGTTACAAATGTCTACTGTGAAAAAAGCTGACAGTGATGAGGAAACCAAGATGGCACAAACACAACCAAATGATTTTTTTTTTTTTCACGTCTCATTAGAATATGTTTCAGACACTTACCGTGGGATATGTGGTGAAGATTAGATAAAAAAGTGTAGGAGTGGTGAAAAACTATTTATTAAAAGAATAAAAATAAAAAGGTTAACATCTGTTATGGTGGAAATGGGCGTGGCCTCCACTAAATGATCAAAAGGACTTTTAATTAACCTCATAAAGAAGAGCAGGTCAAAGCAGCTATCATTATTCTCCCATGGGGTGCATTATCCCAGTACTGAATGGTGCCTTTTTTTAATACAACCTGTAAATTAACCTCAAAATCAGTATACTCAACTAATGTTATAGACTTTAGCATAAACACATAGTTTAAGTCATCCTTTACACCCCTGCTGTTGTGTCTTGGTTTTGTACAGGCTCAAAGAATCAACCCTCCAATGTCTTTCAAAGCAAGTAAAGATTATGCACATTAGTGTGTGCAGGAAAAGCCGAACAGGCCCGGCCTGCCTGGTCGCTGTAGCTGTGATTGGACAATTAGCTGGCATGGCTCCACCCAACGTCAACCTGACCAGAGGTCCAATCAACCAATCAGTTCTTGTTTTCTAAAGACAATAATGAATATATCGAAACAGACATCATATTCATCATATCCACTAAACAAGACATATTGCTAACATGAAATATACACACACACACACACACACACACACAAATACATTTGAATATTTGTTTTTTAGAAATATTCCTACCACACACACACACACACACACACACACATATGAAGGCATGAATAGTGACAGGTGCACAAACACATTAATCACTCCATGGCCCAAAAAGATCTGCTGGGCTTACAGGGCCAGAGAGTGAAGAGAGCGATAGTGACAGACTCTGTGTGTGTGTGTGTGTGTGTGTGTGTTTCTGTATGTGAGAGAAAGACAAAGAGATAGAGTGTATGTATGTGTACAGTGTCTCAAAGAGGAATAACGTGTGTGTGTGTGTGTGTGTGTGTGTGTGTGCAGGCGTGACAGGGTGTGGAGGAGAGTCATGGAGGTTGCAGGGGGTTTTGTCTGCAGTGTGGCTCTGATATATCAGAAGTGCTCAGAGTCAGGGTCATTACATAAACTGGGCTCTCTTCCTCCGTCCGTCATTCCTTCACTCACACACACACACACACACACACACACACACACATGCACAGATATTTCTTTTACTACCTCTTTTCTTTGTCTATTTCAGGCACGTCCACCTTCACAGGATAATTTGTTAATTCGCACAAATTTTGTACTGCAGTTATGGTTATTCCAAAAAATTTAATTGGTCTGGTTCTGACATCATAATGACATAAGACAGCTAAACATACAATGTAAACATAATCAGATTCTAGAATACATACTGATGTTATTACAACGGAATGGGAAGCATTCTGGAATGCTGTGAGTCATAATCATGACTGACAGATGTTTTTTCCCCCTCGGAGCGACAATATTCTCACTAAGAAATCAGTGAACATGTTTCTAAGTCAAAAAGAGAAGTGAAGAGATACTATAGAAATACTAAAAGGGCATAAATAAGGTTTAAAAAAAATCAAAAATGTTTTAATAAACAAAAAATAGGATAAGTAAATGATGTAATTAGTGCATTATCATTTAGAAATCCTAAATATACTGTGAATGCAGCATATTTAGGATTTCACATCACAGTCCATGTGAACTGCCCAAGAATAAAATCAAAATAAATAATTGAAAAAAGAAAAACTAAAGATGATTTAAGACACTATCATTCTACTGCTCATAAAAACTAAACGTGACTGACTCTATCTTTCTTTCCCCCTCCTTCCCCTCCCTGACAGTGGGAAACAACAGCTACTTTACTCCTCCACAAAATGGAGGCTGCTTGGCATCACGCGTGCCAGTCCCAGAGTGCTTGTAGCCTATTAGTTCCTCTGCGCCTCATCACCGCTGCTTGGATGACAAGCACAACAAGCAGAGGGCTGCGAGCATCGTGCACGGACAGCGACACAATGTCACGTCTTGCATCCTGGGAGGAATGGATGCCCAAGTCTGTGTGTGTGTGTGTGTTTAAGAGGAGAGATGGGGGTGTATTTGTATGAGTTTGTGACCGTATGTGCGTGCGTGTGTGTGGGTGGTTATATGCAGATATGTGTGTGTTTGTGTGCGTGTGTGTGTCTTACCAGTAGGTATGTAATGATGTGTGTGTGTGTGTGCGTGTGTGTTTGAGAGGGTGAGCTGACCCAGATCTGCTTATTAGCATCAGGAGGAGGGGGACGGCAGTCACTTAGAGCTTTGTGCCTGAGCAGTGAACTGTGCTTGTGCTTCAGTGGCACACCATCAAGCTTCATACAGTAGCACCCCTCCCACACACACACACACACACACACATGCACACTGTCCATCCTTCCTCCATTGCATTTTCCATGAAATAAATGCACTCAATCCAGAAAACACACTTTCTCTGCTGTTAAATTGCATATTCTTCTGTCTAAGACTCACAACAATGACAATATCATAAACCCAAATTAAATCAAATCAGGGATTAGAGCAGCAGAAATTAAATGTACCCAAATGTATAGGACATGCTGCCATATTTCAATATTGCAGAGTGAGTGAAACATTCAATCCTGAAAAAGACATTGTGAATGGCTGAACAATTATATCATTATATGTGACTATAAAAACATTCTTTATGTACAGAAATTACCAGTGCAAGTTTGTGTCCAATCTATTTTAATTATGGTATTTCAACCACAATATATTTTTATATATTCTGTTAAAAAAAGAAATAACAAATGCAGTTGGTGCCTGATTCACAGAAATGAGGTCACATAAAGAATTTAAAACTTCTGTGATGTGAAAATAATGTAGGTTAACTTTTCCTTAAATACATAGTAAAGGTTAATTAATGGATTGGTGAGTGAGGGTATGAATGAAATCCTGCAGTGACAGTCATTCATCTACCTATTTATGGAAATTGTTCCAGTGACAACAGAAAGGGAGAGCCACATGGGTAAAAGTTCACACAATTCAGGATGTGAGATTTCCCCACATGTACGTGTTTTTATTGCCTGAATGTTTCTGAACTGAAGCCAGCTGGGACGTACAGTCGCTCTCATGTGCAGGTGTCCCACATCACCAGCTGAGGCTTCACTCGGTCAACTGAGAGTAACAGGATGGCAGACAGAAAGAGATGAGGGATCTCAGGGCCTGAGGGAAAACATGTCTCTTCACACGGTTTAAACGTAGCGTCAAACTGGGATCATCCAATATTAGCGAATATATTCAGTTCAGCCCAAATCTGAGGTGATGAGTGACGATAAAGAAATGACAGTAAGACTTAAAACAGCTCTTTTAGTTTGGTTACATATAGGAAATGGCTGCGTAAATACATTTTAGAACATCATCATTCCAGCAGAGGAAAACTCTGAAGGCTCTGCTACAATTTAAAATCAAGCTCTTTGGGCTGAGGAACAAAGTGTGTGTTCACAAGCTAAACAATGAGTCAGTGAAATTTAAGAGGTACAGTCAAATTCCTAGCGTCTGTAAAAGGCTATTTCAATTTTCTACACAGCAGCAAAATTCTTGAAATATTTTATCAGGAGCTACACATTTATGATGCTTATATACAGTGTAACTTAAATAATAAACAGGCCCCATCCGAGAGTTTGCCAATAATCCACCAAGGATGAATCAATATGTCTGATCCTGCAGGAATTTATGCCAACATAGAGTGTAGTACGACCCCTGGTGGTCAAATATAGGCATATTTTTAAAAATCCAACATTTATTGTATATGTGGATACACACTGTATGAGTATCCAACCCAAAACAATTTATTTTGTATAGCCCAATATCACAACAGAGTTGTCTCACAGCGCTTTACAAAGTTCACTGAAATAAACAAGAAGTGTAAGCGAACAAACAGACTAGCGAACATTACACACTAAACAAAAATAATATTAAACAGCTAAAATGCTAAATAGCACCACTTTTGGTGTTATATATCTTTTAAGGTGCCACATAGCATCTTTGTCTAATGAAAACCTTTATTCAACCAAACTAAACTAAGCTGAAGAACCAGTAGAGAAACACCACTGTTTGTGTGCACTGATGAACAGAGAATGTTTAGCTGAAGATGAAAAAATAATTCATAAAATGTGGACAACTCGTGTCTGCCACATTTGGATTTGTAGATAGATAGATAGATAGATAGATAGATAGACAGATAGATAGATAGATAGATAGATAGATAGATAGATAGATAGATAGATAGATAGATAGATAGATAGATAGATTGCTGTTAAGTAAAAAAAAAAGCTGAAGTAAAATAAACAAAACCAGTAAATCCATTGAAACAGTAAAAACAAATCATTTTTAGTTTACTTGATTTTATTTTAGATTTATTCAGGATATTTTTATATTATTTGTTATCTAAAGCGGAACCTTAAGTGAGAGACTCAAGGCCTCCACACGGCTGATATTTACGGTGACGTATTTCCAAAATGGCCGCCAAACAGGAATCGGTCTACCAGATTTTCTCATTTCAGGACTGTAAAACATCTCCCGACCCGGTTTTTGAGCTCCCGGCCCAGTGTGGGAGCCCCGCAGCGACCCCGGTAGTGATAGATAACGGCTCCTTCCAGACCCGGGCCGGCTGGGCGGCCCCGGCCGCGGAGTTTGCCTCCCCGCGGCTGGTGTTCAGGTCGGTGGCGGCGCGCAGCAGAGGGGCCGCCCGGAGCGAGACCCAGATCGGTAACGACATCCCCAACCTGGAGCCGCTGCGGTGGCTGCTGAAGAGCCAGTTTGACCGGAACGTGGTGGTCAACTTCGAGATCCAGGAGCTGATCTTCGACTATGTGTTCACACACCTGGGCATCCCCTCAGAGGTCTGTGGGGACAGTCAGTGACACACACATCCCTGCTCTGTGCACTTATTTAGCAATGCCATTTATTTTTTAGACACAGACATAATTCCCAGTTATTAGTAAAATGTATTCGTGAAGATCATATTAAAGTCATTAATTGTTTACTCTATATTATGTCAGAAAATAGTTTTAAAACTATGCCCATCACAGTTTCCCAGAACCTAATGTCTTTCAAAAAAGAGTGGGAAAATTACATGTTTGTTAAAAGGCTATTTGGCATATTGTTGATTCCATCTCTACACTTATGAATAAATGCACAAAAAACAAAGCGCAATGAAATACAGAAAGTGCACACAAAACATAAAAGTACGTTAAAATACCATTAATGATAGACTGTGTTACTGTTGAAAGGAAAGCCACCATATTTTTAATTGGAGAAGCCAAAATGCCTGAGCAATCATGATAATACTAAAAAAATCTGTAAATATATGAACTCATACTAAGAATACAAAAACGATATTTTAGGGGGCAAAGGGTTTTGTGTCTGTAGCCACCACAGGAATCATCATTAAATGTTTTTTAGGCATCACTGTAATGCAGACTGGTATTATTTTGCCATTTCTGTTTAATATGCAGCATCAAACTAACTCATCACGATAACCAGATGGTCAGTCAGTATTACTTTCCCCATGCCACTGCAGGGCAGCGTGACACACCCCGTTGTGCTGACAGAGGCGCCCTGCAACCCGCTGCACTGTCGGCAGATGATGTCAGAGTTGCTGTTCGAGTGCTACCGCGTCCCGTACGTCTCCTACGGCGTGGACAGCTTGTACAGTTTCTACCACAATAACCTTCAGAGGAACATTCAGCCACCGCACACGGGCATCGTTCTGTCCTCAGGATACCACTGTTCACACATCCTGCCGGTCATCAACGGCAGGTGAGCATTCACAGCTGCTTCTGTGCTGTATTTACTCTTCGAAGTTCATTTCATACAATCTTACTTGCATTATATCTCTGTGTGACTCCCTTTTGTGCACAGTTTGTTCTATAGAGTCTAACATTAAAATGGTGTTTGATTTGAGGTTCGATGCAGTGAACTGTAAGCGTGTGAACGTGGCTGGGAGTCAGGCAGCGTCCTACCTGCAGCGCCTCCTCCAGCTCAAGTACCCTGGCCACGTTGCCGCCATCACACTCAGCCGTGTGGAGGAGCTGCTGCACGAACACAGTTACACCGCTGTGGATTATCATGAAGGTGTAGTACGTCAGTGCAAACAAATATACACTATATTGGTTTACGTAGAGCTTCTCTGGGCACGTTGAATATATCAAACATGAACAGCCTGCCACACAGCTTGTGGCAGGTGGTCCTAGACTGAAAGAGCTACAGCAGCATGGAGATGTATTCAGATCCCTTCTTCTTAACTTACTTTCCATTCCCTCTATATTGTGTTCTCCACAGAGCTGGAAAAGTGGCGCAGCCCAGAGTTTTATGAGCGGGAGGTTCACCGTATGCAGCTTCCCTTTTCCGGGAAGGCACCGGGCGGCTGTGTGAGCGTGGAGGAGAGGCAGGAGAGGCGAGCTCAGCAGCTGCGACGGCTTCAGGAGATCAACGCTCGCCGACGGGAGGAAAAGCTCCTGCAGGACCAAGAGCGGCTAGACAGACTTCTGTCTGTACAGGTAAGGGACCTATTATACCAGTTTATTCTATATATAAATGGCATTTATATGTGCAAGTATATGATATACAGTAGGAAAGAGGCCCAAAGAAGCTCTGACCACATTTCTGATTGGATGTCTGATGTGACCGTGGAGTTTTAATGTGTGCAGGAGCTGCTGGAGGACGGCCTGGTGGATCAGTTTCATAAGAGCCTGGTGGAGCTCAACATGGACTCGGCCGAGGAGCTGCAGTCGTACATCAACAAGCTGCAGCTGGCTGTGGAGCAGGGCAGACAGAAACTGCTGCACAGCGACGGAGCAGAGGGAAAGATGGAGGTGTGTGTTACTTCACCAAATAAAAGGAACACAGAGTTGGGAAACCTAATTAGTTATGGTTTTAGTAGTTTATATTAGGCAACCCAAAGAAACAAATGAACAGTGGTGAAGTTAAAAACAAAAAATACATGCTCTAGTATTTTATTAATGAACGCTAGAACTTGGCTATAAGTTCGGTATATACGTCAGTTTAGTAACAGGGAAGCAAAGTTGTCAAACTAAACTGTATTCTCCACAAAACTAATGGCAGTAGCTGATCAACTTAGGAGCCACTAATTAATGAGGTCTTCTTGCCATTATTGCAAATGTGCTGCGGGGCTCTACAGGATCCGCTCTTGTTTGCTGCAGCCGATCTGCTGTAGCTGACATGAAGCCTGAGGCTGTTCTGTTGCTCTCTGCCAGGTGTCTGAGCTGGAGCAGCCGATGGACGAGGGAGACGGAGTGGCGCTGATGGATCCTGACTTCCCCGAGGACACGCTGCCAGAAAAACCTACTAATGTGGTTCAGGTAGTGGCACGCTGGAGACACTGGAACACCCCAGACTGATATTTAGATCCTCATTAAACCTGTGCAGGCAATTATCTGCCAGTGTAATATGTGGCGGGATGCGTGAGAAAACTTTTTGTCCTGTGTCATGCTTTTCTAATGAAACTAGCTAACTTTGCCCACAAGCAGAAACGTTTTGTGTCACACATTATTGTCAGCGAAGAATAACTGTGATCTTGTCTCCAGCCTGTGTTCAACATGGCGGAGTACCACCAGCTGTTTGTAGGGACGGAGCGTCTGCGGTGTCCGGAGATCCTGTTCCAGCCATCGCCGACCGGAGAGGACCAGATGGGACTGATGGAGACGCTGCAGTACGTCCTGGCCAGGTAAAGAAAGGCAAACATGCATATGAATCACTTTTAGCATCTTAAACATTTCATTCATATTAACTTTAGTTGTTGTCGTAGTAGAAAATGAAATGTGAGACTCACGAATCAGTGTCTCTCATGTGCAGGTACACTCCGGAGCAGCAGGGGGCGCTGGTGAGCAATGTGTTCCTGACAGGGGGGAACATGCAGTACCCGGGGATGAAGGAGAGGGTGGAGAGAGAACTGCTGGCTATGAGGCCTTTCCAGTCACACTTTAAGGTACAAGGGCCTACATCCTGTTTAAAATATCATGAATTTCATTAATCATCACACACTGACTGGAGAGCCAAACCAGAGCACAGAACATAAATGATCCATTATTGTTCCTAAATGACGTGGATGTTATTCCACAATGACTCAGCTATTCAGCCACAGTTCGTTAAAACTGTAGATCCATATGTAGTACATATACTGTTTTACATGTAAGAGAGAGAGAATAAGAGGAATGAAAAGGAAGTGAAGTAAAAAGACCTCAGATGGTGGTTTAGATCAGTGGCTTTTAAACTGGAGTCTGGAGATCTCCGAAAGTCCTTCAGTGGGTTCCAGGGAGCCCCCAGAAATTTGTAGAATATTTTAATTTCACTGTTATTTAATTGACTAGAAGTTCGTCCAGTGAGTGAATATATAAGAACAACTGTTCTGCTCGTAGGTTTCACACTCTTCACTGTTATGACAGTTATGAAATAACTTAATCTCATCAGACAGAGATCCCTTAGATGTTTTATCAAATATAGGTCCATGGCCTGAGCCAGAAATAGGCCCAAACCAACACTAAAATGAAAATGCTTCTCTTAATAAATCTTGGAGTCATGAAAACACACACATCTCCTTTTGGAGATGGGAGGAATCAGGTGCAAAAAGTTTAAAGAGTTTATTGCCTTTTTCAGACACACCAACAAACAAACCAGAGTCAGTAATAGAATTAGACTTAACATCCTTCGTTGTCTCTATTTTATACTCAGTCATGTATAAATGGGTATTGATTTTGGGGTTCTCGATACCAAAAAGGTTGAGAACCACTGATGTAGATAATCCAGAACTATGACCTCTGACTGACTCCTTCCCAGGTGACGATGGCATCGCAGCTCGCCCTGGACGCCTGGCACGGAGCAAGAGACTGGGCCCTGACGCATCCCCCTGAAGGAGAGGGAGGAGCAGCGGAGGGATGGATCAGCCGACAGGAGTACGAGGAGAAAGGGGGCGAGTACCTGAGCGAGCACTGTGCCTCTAACGTCTTCATTCCCATGAAAATCGCCAAACCAGCTCCTGCTCGCCCCACTGAGCCCTCTGTTACCACACAGACCTCAACAGGTGTTTCTTCTGCCGTCACCACGGTTACGTCTGCCCTGGCATCCTCCTGTTCTTCCGCTGCAGCTGATGTTTCTATGGTTACCTCCTAAACTGGGGTCTCAGATGTCACGAGTCTCCGTCGTCCTGGTTTAGGCCTCCTGTGGCCTTCAGTGTGACTTTGTGACTGGAACTGCTGTGGAAACACAGTTTTGTTTTATTTTTGTTTCGCTCAGATCATTCATATTGAAATGGTCGCCTAATTAATGATCTTAAAAGGTCTGGTGGAAATATTGAATGTATTACTTTGTAAATACATAGAATTTGTTATTTGTATGTTTTTTAAA
Organism: Pempheris klunzingeri; assembly: GCF_042242105.1. Classification (NCBI taxonomy): domain Eukaryota; kingdom Metazoa; phylum Chordata; class Actinopteri; order Acropomatiformes; family Pempheridae; genus Pempheris; species Pempheris klunzingeri. The sequence goes on from NC_092022.1 coordinate 7,855,460, forward strand.
AAAATATTTTCACTGATTAAAACAGCTGTTTGCTTTTTATTTAATAACAAGTTAAGAAGAAGTGTTTTTGTCTGACCAACAGTTCAAGTATCACCCTAATGATATTTAACTTACAGTGATATGAAACAAATTCTCACATTTAAGAAGCAGCAATTGGAGACAGTTTGATATTTTTGCTTGATAGGTCAAATTGGCCCAATAAGTCTAATCGTCCATTTTCTATCATCTGCCGACTGCCTGGAAGATTAGTTATTAATCTAAAAAATGATTGGCAATGATATAAATTATTATCACTTCATTCTGGATAATCCAAAAACATGCAGTCACATGAGGACAAATCTCAAATTACACCAGAGACGAGTGAGAAATATTGTTTTTGGTAGGTTTTTTCAATGAATGAATCCTTAGCTTGATGCTTTAATGATTCCACTCGTCATAACTGGCACAAAAAAACACGAGACCATTCTGTAAAGTTCAACTGTTTACTTTGACACAAAGTAATTTGTGGTGCAGAAAAATTGTCCTTTTCCAAAGAGGTCAAGAGACTGTGTGGCTCCACTCTTAACTTACCGGACTGTTCAACCACAAATACCACACCAACGACACAAATAAATGTAATAAATAAACAGAGGCAGCAGTCACAGTAATTTATTCCCAAATTTCCTGCAGTTTTGTTGAACCGACATACAGAACATATGATCAGGTGTTGCACTACAGTATCACACCACTAGATGGCGCAGAATAACTCAAAATTAGTTCTTTTTTCAGACCTTACAGCAGCAACTGAGCTCATGTTTTAATCAGCATATTCACTTCAATTCAATAGCAAATCTGTAATATAATATAATTAGACTGACCTCTATACTGGCATACCTTCATTGGTTGGTCCACATTATTAACCAAGCAGACCTCTGTGATCTAATAGTATTATTTGGTGTTGAACTATACAACAGCACAAGGTTCAAACGCTCTGTCAGCCTGTTCTGCTTCTCCTCAAGCAGCAGCAGCAGACACAAACACACCACGCTGGTTTCCACAGCTTCCACAGCAGGGCAGAGTGGGGCTAATCAGAGCCCAAACAGGCCTGCGACTGAAGAGTGATTGGCTCGACTTTAGCAAGAGGGATTAAAAAGGGAAAACAAGTAAACAGGATTTATTTCTATGGCTACACAGCATTTCAGTAAGGCTTTCTTAATGATATTTAGGAAACTGCAGGTGCAACTCAAAAAAAGATAATGAATAAACCTTTTCATTTCCATACATAGTCATTGGGTTTGGCTAATGGGGCTGCCATTATGTTGCTTTTGGTTTGCTATAAGGTGTAACCAAGGAGGCGAAGAACCCCCGAGGGCTTAGTTTTCAAATGTCCCACATTATGCAAAATGCACTTTTTAACATATATGTGTGTCCCCGGTGTGTTCAGAGGTCCTCAGAGAAAAGACCGTCCTCCCTCAGCTCCATCTTTCAGTAAATGTTTGTGAAAACACAGATAGATTTGGTTCCCTTTATGATGTCATAAGGGGATCTGTTGACCATGTGACCTCCTCCAACCCTTCAGCTGACCGTCTGTCCACTGTCAGTCCACCATGGATGTATAAAGACAACAGGGTGCAGTGTTGGAGGCGGAGCTCCGTTAATTCCTATGAAAGTTGCTCAGTGGCGCATGAAGTCAAAAAAGTTCAACTTCCCAGGTATAAAAGTGCCCAGATCCTCCTCAGTGTTGGGTCCACGGTCAAACCGACCAGGCCTCTGCTATAATGAATGCAAATACAATGATTTAATCATGCTGCTCTTCTAGACTTCCCAAATGTCATTGGACTGAATGGATCAAATTCTGATGGTGAAATTAGTCATTTCTTGGGGGGTTGTGATCTCAAAAAAAATTATTTGCGGAATTACTGGCGTCTCTTTCACAATGCAAGTCTATGGAAAAACGTCTATTTGGGCCCAATGGCATCATGACACATGAACTTGAAAAAGAGCAGAATATGGGACGTTTCTGAAAGCCATGTTTGATATTAATGGTACTATGTGGTCATGAGCTGTGATGATAGTGGCCTGGCTCCTCTTCATGATTTGTCATAGCTCAAATTCAACAAGAAAAACAGATGTGATGGATGGGGCCCACTTTTTTTCCATGTTCATACCTGTTCTCACCTCCCTCTTGCTCTGTGTTGTGTTCACTGTCACCACCTTGCCATAGTCAGCGATCTACAAGTCAAATTTACTGCTGGCACCTACAAAGGCCTTCATCAGGTGGGGTTTCTGAATTAATTCTCTACAACTCAAGAGATGCTGTAGGTAGACCATGAAGATCTTGTGTGTTTTTATTAACAAGTGCTGTGTTGTGTTGGAGCCTGTCGGTACAATAGTGTTGGCTAGTGTCCAATTAGGAGGATTTATCCGTGAGCTGCTGATTTGCAGGTCAGCGGGACGAGCAGGCAGGACTGAGCTCGTGTCACACAGTCCTGTGTGAGGGGAGAAAATAAGGACCAGAGCTGGAGGTGTGACAGATGCACAATGAGGTCTATTAATAGTTGGACAATCTTATTTTATTTTATTTTTCCTATGTGAAACTTGAGCCTGTCATAAATTCTAAATAATTCTGGTAGCAACAATATGATCCTTTTTTTTTTTCAGTCTTGATGGTTACGGAGTTTAAAATAAGCCTGTTCACAGAACGTCCTGTTGGTATTGTTACATAAGGTGAAGACAAGTTGAAGTCCAACAGAAACTTAGTTGCAGACAACCCAGCTATTTCCCTCAGTGCTTCCTGTGTGTCCTCAACATTTTGCAGACCACCGTGAACATAGATGGTTTGTTTTTGAGGGTGGGAAGCCTGTGAGGGATCATGTCCTTGTTTTTAGCGACTCCCGGTTGATCAGGGCTCCTGCACAGCGGGGAGGTGCCTGTCATGGTGCCCATACGATTCTAGACAAAAAAAATGCTTGATGCAACTTTCAGTTTGTGCTATTGCTGTGCGATAATGCAGCCTAAAGCCAGCAGTGATGGAGGAAGGTTTCATATAATTTACTTCAGTTAAAGTAGCGATATCAGACTGTAATACTACTCATTTACTAGTAAAAGTTCTGCATTTTGAAAATGTAAAAGTGCAGAACTTTTATCAACAATGTACGACTGAAGTATCAAACGTTAACATTGAAAGTGCTTATTATTATTAGAATGTAAGCAGTATTTTAATTGTTGGTGCTGGTGAAAGTGGAGCTAATTTAGAATAACTTTTGGGTCTTTTAATCCAAAACAACATATATATTTTACTGATCATAGATTTTGTATGTGAAATCATTTCCCACTTTTCTCACGTCTTCGGTTTTCTTCAGCAGAAATGTTGGCTGTTGTCCAACCAGAGTACCTCTCCATGTAAGTGAGTCTCGATCATGGTGGACTTACAAGACAGTTCCAGCAGCTCATTTGCAAAAGATCTGACTACCACACACACACACACACACACACACACACCCATATTGCACTGACAGGTTGGTAGAACTATGGCCCTGTAACACTGGGACTAATTACCGTCTGCAGACACCTCGTCTGATGCTGATGAGGTCATTAAAATGAATCTGTGCTGCCTGATGAAAAACCTCCTCGCACTAGTTTTGCAAATAATCATTTAGTCATTTGGTCATAATAGGATGATATTTCATACATATTTTCATGTGCAAGAAGCCTCCTGAAAGCTGAATGTAAAAAGGATGCGTGTTTTTCTTAGAAAGATCATGTGACCCTAACAGTGCTGCTTTATTACATGAGGACACACGTTTGGTTCCTGGGAGGTAATGAGAGGGCTGTGAAGTTGAAAGTGAGGTTATTGAGTTGTGTTCGTTTTAACTTCCAAATTAAACTGGAGTGCAATGAATCAGAGATGCAGTTCAATGAATGAGGGGAAATGTGTTTTAACATGAGAATAATGTACATCTGTGTGTTTCCTATTGACAGTAATCAACCAGTATCCAATCCAGCACAAAAACTATAAAATGTAAATCTTTTATTGCAGAAAAACATTGTCTGCACCTCTGTTGGTTTAGTTTAAATACGTATTTCTTAAGAGAGAGATTGTGCAACAAGGATAAAAACCGAGCTGTTAAAAAAGGGGAAAAAACATCCCGTGCAACGCCCGAAAACTCAAAAAGATTATTTATTTTTTCATGTTTTCTTTAGTTATCAGATTTGATTCTTTCAGATGAGGATCTTCATTTTGCTGGTGTGTTTTTTGGGATGATTTGGGCAACTCAAGTGGTCCATAGACACAATATTCCCAGATGGCCTTAAAGAGGACACAGTGTTTGTATGCTTTTCCGTTTCCTCCAGTCGGCTCCCGAAGGGCCGAAATGTCTTCAAACTGCAGGCTCTCAGCTCTCTGCAGGAGCTTACACAATGTGGTCTGATTGAACGCCCTGATATGAGCATTAAATGTCTCTGAACTGGATATTTAACCAACACAGTCAAGGAGGAAACCTTATCATTTGAGTACAAACTGTTACACAGTGTAATCACCCCCAATGAGGGAGCAGAAGTAGCTGTAATCTAATGTGAACGACCACTTTCTCCTCCTCCTCATCCCCTCCTCTCTCCGCATGCAGAAAGCAACAGGTCCTGTCTGTGCACGGCTGAGCAAACCCTTTGTTTGTTCATAACAAGGGGCCTGAAACACTGACTCCGAATAATTTCATTTCTTGCATTGCTCCTAAATTTCTTTAAACTGAAGCTATGATATTTCGGAGAGCAATGGAGCATGCTAAGAGGCACCCTGGCGTAAGTAATCTTTGTTTGTTTCTTTTTTGGTTCTTAAATGTCAGTGGCAGCAACCTGTTTTCATATCCAAAATGTTTGAACTGAGATGAACAACAAACTCTTTTCATTATTCATTTTGCTTGGTTTTGCTTGTAGAAACTTAACATGTAAATCATTCAAATGTAGACGTGCTTCACATAGTGGAGTCAGCATTTGGACAGCTCCAATGTCTGTAATAGTGAGTCAGAAAAAAAGTCCTATAAAGTTCTTCTTTCTTCTTCTTCTTTTTTTTAAATATTTATTTATTCTGCAAAACCAAAGCACATTATTCAACATTAACACCACATTAATGTCAATGTAAATGCACTGTAATGTACGTATATATATATTTCTGCGTTTTATGATGTCACCATAATATGAGTAGTATCACATCAGCCTTGATTCATCGAATATCCCTACGGACAATTTAAAGAAAAAAGAATTTAGCCTAACATACTGCATACTAAAAAGTTAGACTTAACTATTGATTAAGTTCTGGTTTTAGGCAATAAGACCACTCGATGATTGTAGAGTGCTGGTGAATTAGTCAAAGCAGGAGATCAGGAGTCCAGTTTTGTCTCATCTAATCTTATTTTAACTCTAATTCAGTGGATTATATTGCTCCAGTTGATCATTCAAAATCAAGAGAGATGTGCTTAAAACATACTCCTGACCTTTACACGCCTCCTAAATCTAAACAGACAACATACAAGCATCTGGGGATCTGAGTAGTGGGAATAAAATACATTTAAAAATATGAGTTGTTCCTACAGGGGACGGGATTATTTCTGCGCTTTTAACCGGCTCTGCTGTCAGAGAGCGAAGTGACAGAGTTTTAACTTCATATCATCGGACTCCCTGGAGAGAGAGAAAGAGAGAGAGAGAAGCTGCAGGGAGGAAATCCCTATGAGACTCTACCAGAGCTCCTTGATATGGTTTATCATCCTGACAGACAGACAGACAGACAGACAGACAGACAGACAGATAGACAAGCTGAGAGACAGACAGGCAGGCTGAGAGAGAGAGAGAGCGAGAAGCTGCAGGGAGCAAATCCCTGTGAGACTCTACAAGCCTCCTAGATCAAATTACAACAGTCTGACAGACAGATGGAGAGACAGACAGGCTGTTGGAGGGAGTCTAAGACAGAGACATTCAGCCAGACAGATGGGCAGACAGTAGATAGTAGACAGACAGCACTCTAAGACAGAAATGGTACATTTAGATAATTGAGTAGTGCTCAAAATGTTGTGATCTGCTACAACTAAAAGTTTTTCAAAAGTCTTGCAAAGTGTCACTGAAGAAAGAGTCTAAGCAAAATGTACTTAAAGTATGAAAAGTAAAAGTGTTTGTGTTGGTGAAGCTAATTTTAAATACTTATAATTGTATTAAATAAGCAAGCCCATCATGTGTTTTGCATGTGAAACTTAAATTTGCAAAGTAAGTAGTTACTATCACTGTCAAAGAACTGTAGTGCAGTGGAAGTATAAAGTAAGATATTCAAAGTAAAATACTCAAATAATGCACAGGTTACCTTAATACTGTAAACTGTGCTTAAGTAAACTACTTGGGTAAATGTACTTAGTTACTTTCAAATACAGCAGAATTCCTCATAAAGTAAGCAGTGATTAGAATAATTGACTGTTTTCAGTGTGCACAGATAGACAGAGTCACACAATAGACAGGCATCGACAGACAAAAGGTGTGAGAAGAAGTCTGACTGGGAGTGAGACAGCTGAGCAGATGGAAACACAGAGTCAGGCGGGCACATGAAGAGTTTGACAGGCAGACGTGATGATCGTTCAGTCGTGTTGCTGTAGATCAGAACCTGACAGTGAAAAGTGTTTTTAAGTTTGGTAAACGGTCGATGGGCTCGTCAAAGTACAAGTAAAACATTTACGATAAAAGTCATGCTTAATAGTGAAAACATAAAAGTAGTATAATCAGCAATATGACTGATGCTGACTGATACATTATTATATATTACATTGTATATTATAAGTTTAGATTGTTAACATTGATGCATTCATGCTTAAGAACCATTTTACTGTTCTTGTCCAGTGGTTCCCAACCTTTGGGTCAGGCTCCTCCGAAGGGTCACAACATAAATCTAAAGGGTCACGTTGGAAGAGGAAATAAGAAAACAAACATTTCCACAACACAAATTCATAATCAGTTTGCCTTCTTTGTGAAATATTGATTGATTTAACCTTTTTGGGGCTCAAACAGTTATTTAAATGCTGAAGTGATGTGTATTTTAAAAGCATTAATTATGCTGTTTGTTTTTTCTGTGAAATCTTAATCTGAAATGTAACTGGTAACTACTGCTGTCAGATATCTGTAGTGGAGTAAAAAGCACAGTATATTACTTTGAAATGTAGTGGAGTAGAAGAATAAAGAAGAATTAAATGAGTTTAAAAGTGTACGTAAATTAGCTTTTAGTTAGTTTCCACCACCCACACGCACACACACACACACACACACACGCACACACACACACACACACACACACATATATGTATGTATAAACTGTACATACAGCAGGTTCATCAAGGTTGACTGAGTAAAAGCAGGCCAGTAGTTAATCAGACCAGCACTGTTACTGCTGCTATAATCTGTAGGCAGGAAGTTTCAAATAAATTGTGTGTTTGGTCCAACAGCAGCCTGCAGCCTGCAGCAAAGGTCAAACACTTTAGCAGAGACATTTCCGACCACATAGGCCTATAGTCTGTACGTATGCATGTATAATAGTAGTAGCCTGTAATTTAAAATCACTAATAAGAACTGGGAAAGAGTTAATATTTCTCCTGGTGTTACTGTTGGTGGTTGGTATGTGATTTTAGGAGAGTTTCTCACAGTTTAATAAGTGGGTTGACTTCGAAAAAAAAAATGCTGCATCTTCCCTTTTTTAATCTGAGAGGGTGCTTTTATATTTGCATATTCACTGAGACACTCCGCTAACATAGTGTCAGGAGTCATGAGGTTGAAACTAATGGAGGCTGATGCAACGTAGAAAAAGAGTTACTGCTCTCCATCGTGATAACAGCTGCTCAACACCCTGCTGCATGCAGGCTTATTCCTCTGCAAGCATAACTTTGGTTCTTATGACCAGCAAATCAGGCTTTTCTTAATGTTTTCAAGCGCACAAGTGGTGGACTTTAACTCTCCTGTCCTCATTGTGCATGTTGGTACACAGATATGCAGTGAGTTAAATATGCTTCCAATAAAGGTTGAGGACAGCAATTAATTAATTCAACCAATAATACACACACACATATATATTAGCAGCACATTGATTCATCGCATTTTGCTTTACTCAGCTTCAAACTACAGTCACTTTACTGTGTTTGTCCTAACTGTCTTTGTTCTATCTGTTATTGTTCTCTAGCACTGAAGTATACACCCATGTATACTGAGTATGCTGAGATTACTATAGTATTTATAACAGATTTTACCTCATTTTACGTGAACCTTGACCATTATACTGCCTTTAAAATGTGACTTGTGACGTCGTGGTGACGACAAAAGAACGTCAGCAGCAGAACAGACAAGCTGCAACTAGCAAAAGAGCACCCGACAGAAACCAGGTGCTGGTAGCAGAATAATGACCAACTTCATTAAAATAATCCCAAGATATTTTCTAAATCAACACTGGATATGACAGTCCCCTGTGCATTCATCTTTTTTTTTCATGGTGGTTTGCAAAACATCCCTGTGAAGTGTGTATCATCAACTTTCCTGAGTTTATTGCTCTTTCTGTGGAAAAGAAAAAACTTCCTCTCCTTTATTGAACAAAAATAGCCTCCTTTATCCAGCTGTGCTGCAGAGCATAGATATAGAAACATATATATGGCGTTGGTGCGTGGGTCTGCACAGCCGCCATATTTGGGAGGTGGAGATCAGCTAGTTAACTGTACTGAGACATGGCAGTTTACATTTTTGCTCAAATACATTTATAGTATTTATATTATATTCAATAGTAAATTTTATGGATATATTTTAGACATTTTTTTTAGATATAAGCTTCACAAGATTGATTCTCTCATATCTATAGACTTAATACTGTATTAAGCTGGAACTAGTAATTAGCCTAGCTTAGCATAAAAACTAGAAGCAGGGAACTACCGAGCTTGACTCGGTCCAAAAGCCGCAACTTTTACACAGTGACGTCCTGGATGCTAAGACCATGCAAGACACAAGAAAACAAGAAACAAGAAACAAGAAACAACGTGTTAATTATGTGAATTTAACAGGTGACATTGGGGATAAACCAGGCCAACGCTTGCTTCCAGTCTTTATGCCAAGTTTGGCTAATCACCTGCTGGTGATGTGAGCTAATTATACAACTTAAAACACTGAAGAGCTTCTCTCAGAACAATACATCAGTAAACACTGACACTGAAGTACTTCTTCTGTACTATAAGCCAGAATTTGAATCCTGAGTAGGCCTATATTTAGGATTGACTCGAGTCTCAGCTGTCTGTCGTTCTGATCCTGCAGGCCCCAGTCAGTCAAGTCAGTCAAAAAGATGTTTTCCTGCTGACAGTTTTAACTTCTCTATGAGCCAGAAACATTATTTGCACTATAGGCAACAGAATAATACTGTCAAGCGCTCTCACACAGTGTCTTAGAGTCTTATTGTGAAACATCAGGGTGTGTTGTCAAGCACAGAATCACCAATCAATTTCAGAGACACTCTTAAATAAAATAACTTTGAAGAGGACTAATTTTTGGATTATTTTTCTCTGTGTGTCTTCAGCTCATCTCCCAGTTCTTCTTCATATGTTTGGGAATAGGTGGGGCATCTCTGTATCTGATCCGGTTGGCCAGAGGACCCCATGTCATGTAAGGACTCTCGCATTTCCCTTTGACCTCTGATGATATGAGATATATCTGTATCATATTTGGTACTACAAAAAACCTACTTTCATCATCATTTTCTAATCAAATGCATCAATTTGCACAAGGAATCTGCTTATTAGCTTGTTAACAGGTGTGTTTTCTCTGATATAGACATCTGCTTAGTTCAGTTTTTCATATTATTCAAACTGCAATTACCAGAGAAGAATCAATGCCCCCCTACAGGAAATGATGGATTTTAGACTAATTAAAGGCAGACTTCCTTCCTTTTATAATTTCATCCTTAAACGCATATTTACTAAAAGTTTAACGAGGCATTTGGAGGGCAGATGAAGGCTTTTTAAACTCTAATTAAGCAGAGATCTGTTTCATGATTGTTACTGACGACAGGGATCCCCTGTTTGCTTTCATTTCCCCCTCGAACCGCCTCTTGCCTGGACTTCCTCTCCTTCTGCTGTCATCCAAACTGTTGATTTACCCTTAATGATACTCCGACAACAGCAGACACAGCTAAGAGGTAAAAGGATGGTGCACGGTCCTGCCTCTTTGTAGGTCTTTCATCATCTTCAAAGCAGGGATGAAATAAAGCAGCTCCCAGGGGTATCAGATCACTTATGACTTATGACTGGCTTGTCTGAAATTTAAGATTTATATTTTAAGGTCGGACTTTTCCCACTTCTGTCTGTATCTGTTTGTGTGTTTAGTTGGAACAAAAGCAAAAACCCTGAGCCGTGGAATAATCTTGACCCCACATACCAGCTCAAGGTGAAGCAGCACATCACACATGCACACAAGTATTCGGTGTTAGGAAACTGGGATGACATTTTCACTGTAATTTAATGAATGCATCTCTGTTTTCATATGAGATTTATACAGAAAATCAGCATCAAGCTTCTATTCAGTTCAGTTTTCTTCTTCTTCTTTCCCAGTTTGTGGCCATCGGCACAAACTACAAAAACCTGAAGAAGGAGGGACCTGAGTTCTGAATCTCCCACTGGCCTTCTCTCACAAAAACCTGATCTGGGGTCAGATTCACTCCTTCCTCTACCTATTGATGTCCGCACTGCGTGACACTCATATGCAAACGGTCTCCTTTTGTCTGAACCTTCCTGGTCCCTTTCACTTGTATATTGATGAACTGTGGAGAAAGCAACGAGATTTGGTTTCTTTATATTACTTGTTAAAGCACCAGCTAATTGAATGTATTACTACAGTCATACATCATTTTTGTTCACCATCCTGCTGTGTTTTAGAAATTTAAATGTATCATCTCGAATGTTTCAGGTTTCTGTTCACTTCAGTAAGATGTGAAAATCAACTACGACACTCTCAAGACTTGTAGCAGATTCAGGAGTCTGCTAATTGATTTTTACAATACATAGACATAAATGGAGACAAATAGCTGCCTGGAACAGAGTAAAAAATACATTTTAAAATCTAAAACTGTATGGCAAACATCCAAAAGACACTTTGCTGTCCTTCTTCGGGGTTTATTTTCTGTGTCTGATGGTTAAAATTAACAAAATGTCGTCTTCTTCTGCAGCTGAAAATCTACTGCATGTATTTCTGCTTCGGTTCATGATTGTAGGTTTAGTCACTAAATTCATCAGTCAACGATGAATAAACTGGGCGGATTGTTTCAATAAATAAACAGTTTGATCCATGTTTGAGAGAGTGTTTGTTCTGCAGCGTCTCACCCACAGGCAGACAGACAGACAGGCAGGCAGACAGGCAGACAGGTGACTTTCTTTGAACACCTGCATGGATCTGAGTCAGATAAAGATCGTTTTCCACATCCTAAGATAAAAATACACAATGAGGAACTCTGATGGAACAAATCCATCTGTTGGCAGTGCAGTTGTCTCTATGCAGCCTGATTACTGCTTCCATGACCACTTTTAGTGTGTCTGTGTCTGTGTGTGTGTCTGTGTGTGTCTGTGTGTGTGTCTGTGTGTGTGTCTGTAAGAATCAGTGTGTGTGTGACAGCAGCCCTGAGGCTTTGATCAACTACAGCAGTGGCAGGATGCTGAGCAGTCCCCCAGTATGGCGTTGATGTAAGACAGCAGAGCACAGTATGCACACACACACACACACACACACAAGCGCGCGAACACGCACACACACACTGCAAACATAAGCACATACACAGAGTAAACTGCGTACTGACTCTCTCTCTGACTGACTTTAACATCTAAATCAGACAGTGTTTTCTAGGAAGATGCTGGCTTCATATTCACCTCCTCTTCCTCCAGTCTTGCTTTAATCTTTTAAAGATGATAAATACTATGAATATACTGTAAGGGGAGTGATGTGTAGAATAAATATGCATTTCCAGGAGCTCTCTGGTGACATTAGTAAATCCCTAGCTTGTGCCTGGATGACACATATTGTCTTTTTTTGAGGCTACACCCATTGTACCAACATACAGTATTTCATAAATTCCTCAGCAGCGCCCTTGTTACACCTTAAGAATAAATTAAAAACAAATCCTTAAACTTTTACAGGATCTTGGCTTTGTTCGGTGAAGGTGAGACTCATGTTTCATCCTCTCTCCGCGCTCTGAGCTCGTCTTCATCTCATTTCCTCCACGCAAGGCAACAAGAAAGAGCGAATGAAAAGAGGAGAATGAAGAGCGAACATCAAAAGATTATCCTACTTTTAAACACCACAGGGATTGTTGTGGGGATAGAGACCTAGAATGATGGAACATGAGGGATCTTATGATTTCCCAAAAGGATATTTAAAAGCTTTTAAACTCTCCCTCGTACACGCACACACACTAACACACGCAGTGCGTCAAAGGAGTTGTCAGGTCATGAGAAACAGTCACAGCGGATGAGTCCTTATTTGTGTTGTGATGCTGCGTGTGTGTCTGCTTGTGTGTGTTTTTGTGACCACAGAGCTGAGAGCTTCTGTGACATTTGACCTGTGATTCAGCTGGCCGGTCTCTGCGGAGGGGACACATTCCTCTGGCAGACACCGCAGCAATAACCTTCAACCGAAAAATTAGAAGTTGAGCGGGACACAAAGACATCTGACACAAAGCAAAAGTCCATTCAGTTCTTCAGTGAAATAAATACAAGCGCTCCAGTGGTGCAACAGCAGCGTTTCATGGTGCAAAGCTTGTTCAGTGCTGCTTTACAAAAGACTTCAGAGGACGCTCTCTTTTCTGAATAAGAAATAAATACATCAAAATAAATTCATGACAAAGTTCATAATTATATTCCAAAGTGAGAGAAAGAGGAGGCCGTCTCTTTTTCTGCCTGTCTGGAAGTCTGAAGATCTGACTGCAGCAATTTGAGAAACAGTAGGAGAGGAACGTTAAATAAAGAAATAAATAGAAATGTTGTGAAGGCTTTGTGAGGACAGTGAAGGACGCTGGTGTTACATAACGCTCTCATCTTCTCATGGATATAATGAACTGTCTGTATTCATTTGCATTATGTAATATGTGGGGTTGACATAAAGAGGCAGTATCACAAAGACAAAACTGGTATTAAAGGAAGTGTGAGCTTCAGCAAACTGAGCTGAGTGATGATGGCGCCACCTCGACCTCCTGCTTGTTTCTGTTTGTTCATGACAGATAAAGGCTGGTTATTAGTCGTCATGCAGAGAAGTTCATCTCAATGGAAGTCATGAAAGAATTCGCTCACATATAAAACAATACCAGCTGTCCAGTGGAGATAAGACGTCTACATTAGACAAATCGGGCGCCTGATGCCCACTGAAAACACATCAAATGGGTTTTGTGCAGCTCTGGTTTTGACTGTCTCCCTGTCAGGTCTCTGTCACTGTCTGCAGATCAGCTTCTCTTTTTCTTTTTCTGGACCGTTCTCTGATGTTGACAATGAGAGGAAATGACCAGAGGAAATGCCAGCAGCTCAACATGGATCAGTGTTTATAAACTCTGCAGTCTCCTCCCTCTTTCGACTGTGAACATAACTCTCACAAACGCATGTGTGCGCAAACAAGTTTCAACAAAATTAAACATTCAACATGAGTTTTTATTGCAATAAGGATCTATTGTATTTACATTGCACATTCTTCACAACTCCTTAACAATTCAAATTCAAATCAAAATCAAAATGAAGATATACACGGTGACATTAGTGTGTTATACCAAAAACACTGTGTGCTGTTAAACTGTTTCCCCCTCTTGGTTTGTGGTTTAGTGGGTGTTAGTTGAGCATGTGTTCAATTCCCAGCACAGCTGCTGTGAGTTTCCCAGGGCCTGGGACAAATCCTGACGTTGATAAGGGCTCTTAAAAGAGCTTAGTGACAAAAAGCCAAATACCTAAAACGCTCACGGTGCTTCTCGGTTTAGGGCAGGAAAGAACAGTCCTGTCTGAGAAGGAGAAGACGTATAAGAGCAGCAGCTGTTGATGTAGGCTGGTAACTGCAAGATAATGCATGTGACTGTGCAATATTTTGTAAATCATTATTAACCTCATCATAAAACTAATTATTTTACATCATCTAGTATGTTCAAACATAATTTCCCAGGAATTTTGCACAGAACTGTGATACATTGTTGAAGCTTAATAAACTGGGCTGCTAATACACTGAAACCTGCTAATGTGACACAGTTCTGATAATTCAACATCATCCCATTAAATGTGGTATCACTTCATACAGAGCATAACACATTTAGGTTAAACTTTGACATAAGCTGTAAATAAACCTTTAATGAATGCTAATATCACACCAGAATGTAGATGTACGCAGTTGTAAGAACATTTTAAAGTATTTATTAGTGTACAATATCTGTCAACAAGTCGAACTTCTCTAATGAAGACATGAGATTATAACTGTGTTTTACTATATTGCCATTTATTATCTGTTTATACACCAGCCTCCAGTTAGGGGTGCCACACAGGAGGAGTTATAGTTCCTGACAAATACATTATTAAGACTTATAGGTGATTACAGCTACTTTGTAGTGTCTTATACACCATTTATTCAATGCTTATATAGTGTTTATAGATGTTACATAGGGAGCCTTGACTTAAAGTACATTTTTAATGTTATTTTGCAAATATAGTGTCATTAGTGAATTTGGAAATGTGACTGTGTGCAGATGTTATCGCTGACTGACCAAGCAGACATGAGCCTGATGGTGGTTTGAAACGATGTTTATTTCCATGACAACATTAATTAAAAAACAGAGAGAATCTATTAGATTAAAGGAGTTGTAAGGGATAAAGGATATGTCCATGATGTGGTGGGGAAACCGCCTCTCTGTGTGTGGTATTATACGTGATCAGACCCATTTCCACATTTCGTTTCTGGAGAAAAGGTTAGTGGTCAGTGAATCCAGGCATGGGGAAGGGCCTGGCGAATAGCTCCACCCGCTGGCGGAGCTCAGCGATGCGCGACACTGTCTCTGAGTCCTCCAGCAGGAAGGACTTGAAGGTGGCCAGATTTCCTGTTGAGGGACAGAAGAATCAAAACAGCAAGTGTGAGGTTTTAATTTTATAAATCTGCCTAAAAATATCTTCTAAACATAAATATTAGGTTATTGAGTTATATTAGGCTGCAGTAACTTTAACTCAGTGTGTCAATGAACTGAAAACTGAGTGTTTATTTGTATGAATAAACATTTTTTTAAAATGTAAAAATTTCCTTTGATGCACTCATATTGTCATGTTTTAAACACATGATCAATACTTAATCTTGGTCATAAAGAATTAGAAAGCCCTCTCAACAAACAGTATTTCCCCACAGCGGGTCGACTAGCTTATACAGCCCCAAACTGGATAAATCAGATGTCAACTCAAAACAGAGAAACTTCTTCCTCTCTCACCGGTCTTCTTCTTCACATCCAGTGCGATCTGAATCCCTTCATCAATAAACCCCACAACCTTTTCAAAGTCTGCCTCCTTGAACTGTCGGGATGTCAGAGCCGGAGTTCCTGAAAGACATAAAAAAGGAAGGTAAGAATTAAAATGATGGCAGTGTGAGGGTGATCACTGTTGATAAATTCAATAAGGAGATTTAGACTGGTGAGAGACACAAGCTGACAGACAGACTGACTGACAGGCCGACAGACATACAGGCAGACGAAGGCAAACAGAGACACATCACACGGAGAGAGAAGAAAGGGTCCAGAGGCATATGAGCAGGATGGCTGGTTGACAGATTCTGCCCAAACAACCTTCACTTCTGCAGCTCTCAAAAATAATCAGTTAACCGGCACATCCCACTCAAGCTTGAAATAATTTGGCTACCGAGCCTGAGTCCTCCAGGAGTCAGAGCGCTTTTGTCTCCGGGGCAGGTGTTCTTGTTGGCGGTGATGGACACCAGCTCCAGGACCCTCTCGGCTCGAGCCCCATCCATCCCGCGAGGACGAAGGTCAACCAAGACCAGGTGGTTGTCAGTTCCACCTGAGAGGAGGAGGAGGAGGAGGAGGAGGTTTGCTGTTTGTTTGACTTTTTGGTAGAATTAATTTCAGAGCAGCTTGGTGGGAAAATGTGTCTGACGGTGAGATAAATTGGCATTTCCCTTTACTCTCCACTCAAACCTTCATGCAGACAGTTCCTCTTAATATTGGCTTTTTTTTCCCTCCATTCAACTGAAGTCAAGTGAAGGTAAAGTGAACTTTTCCAAAGTCATGAAAACAGAATGCAAATTAGGTTGGAGCAAAAAAAGAAAAAGAAACAACCCAAAAGCAATTGCATCAGGTACTTTGAGTGGTAGAAATGCAATATTCCTTTAGATGCTGAATCTAATTCCACAGTCAGTGAAAAAAACACAGAAACATAAATAAATAACTAATGTATATGTATATGTGTTTTTTTTTACAAATGCATCTTTATCATAAAACAGCTCCCTCAGTACCTGACACCAGGGTGAAGCCTTTCTTCAGCAGAGCGTTAGCCATGGACTTGGCATTCAGCAGCACTTGAGCGATGTACTGTTTGAACATGGGAGTGGAAGCCTGCAGAGACAGAAATGATGCTGTGTAAAGAGAGAGACCATATCAGGACACTCCAGATGTTTAATACATGAGTTACTGAAATTAAGCTGGTGTTCAAAATGTTCTGCGGACTGTTTTCCCAAAGGATTTTCTCTCTCTTGTTTGTTTTTGTTGGCTATTGTTGGATGTCAGTAATTAAAGTTGATATCTGGACCTGTTTGAGGGCGACGGCCACCCCAGCAATGGCGTGGTTGTGGGGTCCTCCCTGAAGTGATGGGAACACAGCAAAGTTCACCCTGTCCTGGAGGTCATAGGTCACCTCCCGACCTTTCTTATCCACAGACCGCACACCTCTCCGGTAGAAGATAAGCCCAGCTCTGCAGAGTGAAGCCACGAAGCCAAATGTACTTTGAAATGTCCTTTTAATCTTTTTTTTTAACTTTTTTTTTGCATGGCTTATCATGTGCATGTTGCATTGTACAATAGTTTCATGTAACACCACACTTTATTGAAGACATTAAACTGTATTTTTTCTGTTATTTCTTATTCTTTGACAAAAAATGATCTGCACACAACCTCCAGGCCCTCACCTTGCTCCACGCAGGGACTTATGGGTAGTGGAGGTGACCAGGTCAGCATGCTGGAAAGGAGAGGGAACAGCTGCTGCTGCCACCAGGCCGCTGATATGAGCCATGTCTGCAAGCAGGTAGGCATTAAGCTCCACACACAGCTGAAACACACACAGCACAACACAATGAGTGTAATTTTTATAATCTTATTGTACATACTCATTGATCACTTTTTAACTTGTTTTTTCCTGTTTGTGTTTCCTATTTTTGTTGCTATTCTTGTTTTAGGAACTTAATAAATGGCTTCTTGATACAATTAAGGTCTATGAAAATGCTTTTTACCACTACTTGTACCACTACCTCTTTAGAATACAACATAATGGACACGATTCCTGACAATAGAAGTACCTTCTTCATGCGGGAGTAGTCGATGAGGCGAGCGTAGGCGCTGGTTCCTGCAATAATGAGTCTGGGTCTAAAGAGTCGGGCCGTCTTCTCCAGCTCGTCATAATCTATCAGGCCAGTTTTGGGCTGAGATGACACAGGTAGACAGAGAGAGAGGGAAGACACTGGTCAAAAGCACCTCATAATAAACAGCTGGAGCAAGTCTCTCTTTAGTGACTCAACCGAATTACTCACATCCAGCTTGTAAGGCATCGATTCAAAGTAGATGGAGGTGGCTGAGATTCTCTTGGTGTCTGTCATGTAGCCGTGGGTGAGGCTGAAATGTGGTGGAATAAAGAAAAAAGTAGGTTTTGAAATTAAATTTTAGCAGAGTGTGCATGCCAGACATTCAGCAGGTGAGGGGTTATGCAAGTTTTTCTGTGAGACTGACTTCAGTAGTTTTGGTGCTTCAAAAACCTTCTTCTCCCTGCCTCCTTCCTCTGATCTACAGATACTCTTCAGTTGCTGTAGCCTGATCCTGAATTCATCTGGTCATGTAAATACTAGATGCTCCTAATGTTACATAACTGCAATAACTGTCAGATAATGCAATAACAAGTCAAATCTAAATGCAGTGAATAAGGTTTATATAGGTATAGGTATATAGGTAATAGGTATATTTAATAGTTGATAGTTAATAGTTGCATTATTAGTATGTAAAACAATACCCTGTAAGAATCATAAAAATTACTTATTACATCTTTTTCTGTACAGATTAAATAAGTGTTTCTGGCTTGAACATGTTCTCTCACTGTCCTCCGTCGGGCAGATCCAGGCCCATGATGCGGTCATGAGGCTGCAGTACGGATGTGTAGGCTGCAAAGTTAGCGGGGGATCCGGAGTATGGCTGGACGTTGACGCCCCACAGATTTGGGTCCAGACCGAAGACGGTGAGCGCTCGTTTCTGACACAGCAGCTCAATCTGGTCTACGATCTCTGCACCACCATAATACCTGACGATAAAACGACAGAAGGCGGTGATTAAGACCATAACATATGCAGTCATAGTCATTGTTTCATGTTATATTGTATCATATCGTATTCTATCGTTTTGTATTGTTTTATACTGTATCTAATCGTATCGTATTGTATTGGATCAAATCACATTGTAATGTATAATATCATATGACTTGTATTGTATCATTTCATATTACACTATGGTGTCATGTCATATAGTATTTCATCATGTTGTATTGTATCTTATCTTATTGTCATTGTACCATAGCATTTTGTATTGTATCGTATGACATCATATTATATCATATCAAATTGTCATTGTACCGCAGTGTTCGTGTTGTATCGTATTGTGCCATATTGTGTCGTGTCGTATCGCATCGTATCGTAATGTATCGGTTCACGTCGTATCATATAATAGTGTATTATATTGTACAGTATTGTATCATCTTATGCTGAATTACATCATATACATTCTAGATGGCCATCACTGTTATCTCAAGCCTTCTTCCCTCACTTTTAAAAATTAAATTTCACAGAATTGCAGTTGTGAAAATGTGTCAGAGTTCTGCAGGCATAACAGTATATTCTGGAGAGTGGAGTATCGGTGTAGCTACCTTTGTCCCGGGTATCCCTCAGAGTATTTGTTGTTCAGACAGGATCCCTGGGCCTCAAGAGCTGCACGGCTGCAGAAGTTCTGACAGGACAAACAAACACAGTGTCACAATGCAGAGCCACACACGGTACATTTTTTTTTATCATGCTCATACATTCAGAACACTGTCACCATCCAAATATAACCTTTATTTACCTGGAAAAAGGCGACTGAACACATCTGCTCTTTTTTTTTTTTTTAGCAAGACCCAGCTACACAGAACGCCCACAGTCTGAACTTGAGTTACTCAGTACAGCATTTAATTTCTCTTGCAACAACAAATTATACAAAAACAATAAGACTAGTTTCACAGTCAGAGAAGGATAATCAAATTAAAGTTAAATCTTACAAAAGGGTCATCACAGCCTTTTCAGGAGGCTGCAAAAATGAATTAAATCATCAAAAAATATTAAAATGTTAGAGGTGCTATAATCAAATGAAGGAATAACTATAGAAATCTAATACTGGATCCCTGTGAGGTTCAGCACAGTGTCAAGTCTCCCAAAGACACTTGAGAGTCAGAGGAGAGATGGAGCTGCAGAAAAGGAAATGAACTGTGAATTAATTTTTTCTCCCTGTCTCAGCCTCCTCTCACTCTTACTTCTGCTCATCTTCTCTCTCTCTCCCTGTCCTCCTCAGCCGCCCCCTCTGCCTTGTTATTATACCAAACCTGTCACTGCTCAGGGATCCCTCAATCATTCCAGTGGGATTTAAAACCAGTCCCCCATGTGACACAAATCTCTCTCTATGACATTTCAAAACACTATCTCCACACACACACACACACACACACACAAACACACACACGCATAAACGATCGCCCCTCCTCCTCTGTCTCAACTTAAAATGTGGAGATCAATGGTAGAAATCAGTGGGGGAACCTAATGGGATCATTTGACTACGTTCCTGGAGAAAAAAAAAAACAAAGGGGTCTCCATTGGGAATCAGCCTTCAGCGGCGACTGACAGCACATGCACACGAAGATGAAAATCTTTCAGATGCCATTGTGACTGATGGTGCTGTGGATTCATAATTGCTGGAGAATAGGAGAATGAAAGCTCGTTTCTTTTCCCACAGCTTCCACTTAGATCAAATCAGTGACTTGCAAGGGAGAAAATGTGAAGGAAATCTGAGTGAGATCTCTGAAGAAAACAGTTCCAACAAATCCTACAACACTATAACTCTGGTGACTTGTGATTACACTGCTCTGGAGTTTAAGCTGTTTTTCTTGCTTTCTGTCTCACATACTGTCATCAACGCCTCTGTCTATAAGACAGCACAAAGAACAATTTCTCCTAATCGCCTGTAGTCACAGCCTGAACAGTTAATATCCTGCAGAAGATACAAAGCAGACCCAACACCATGCAGGTAATGAACTGAGCCTTGAGGCTCACTGTTTGGCTCTTCATTTGCACATACTGTCTTTACTCACTGCAAAGATGGTTTTGATATTTAAATATATTCTTTGACTGTGAGCGATCTGTGAAGGTCTCCCATGAAATGTGTCAGCACAAAGAGCCAAGACCAATTTCCACCTTGCCTGACAATTAAAATCTGTTTGCAGAATGACATGCATCGCCCTGCTGTGAATTTATGTTCAGGCACAACTTCAAACACCAACAATATGAATGGAAGAAGCAGGTGAGGCAGCGTTTATGTGTCAAAACGCACCTGTTTTTTTTCCTGTACCGCTTTCACACAGACTCTATGACGCAAGACACTGAATAAACATTTGAACAGTCGCTTTTGATCCCCTTCACTAGCCTGGTGGTCATGGGTCATCACAGTTTACATACAACCTGCATCTGAATGGTGTCTTTACAATGAAGATTATACATAGAAGAGGTTGTAAAGCGTCTAGTGCAACTTTGTAAGCTTTTTTTCCCTCCGTGTGGTCGCTTGAAGAAAAGGGACAGCAGTGTAAACATACTATAACAGTACAGTGGCTCTCTGACTATGCTATATATAAAGGATAATGCACAACGATAAAGCCCTCCGCTGCGCATCAGACAGTTCTCTGCCTCCACGGACTAAATTGATTCCTGATAATGGAAACTCTGAAAGGCATTATCCCACTTATACCATGGTCATTTGCCAAAGAAGAAACTCCGCTCAGTTCATAGATCAATTTGGCTCAACTGTTAGCCAGAAAGGTAACGTAATGCTACCAAGATTCAGAATCAAATATTCACCCAGACCACGGTATAAACTGTAATATAATGAAATATATTTATTCCTTCATAAAACATGCATTAAAAGCTGGGTTGAACATCCAGAGTTTATCCATTCAGTGACGGCAAACAAACGCTTTTCCTGAGTCATTTCTTTAGGGTGATAAATCTTGTTGCATTGTGCATCTAAAACTCATACTTATATTTGGAGGTCCCACTAGGGCAGGTGTACATGGTTTAATGTTTATCAATCAGCTGCTTCGCTGCCGCATCTTCATGTTACAGGGAGTTAGTGAGGAAAAACAATGAAGGACAGTGAGGTGGATTCAGGAGATTTTCAGTGGACGGGGACAGTTGGCCTGCGGGAGGACTGGAGGAGGTCACATGATCAACAGATCGCCTTATGACATCATAAGGGGAGCCAAATCTAGATCGCATGTTTTCACACACATTTACTCAAAGATGGAGCAGCTGCAAAAGAGAAAGTTTGGCAATCTGCAGATACACTGGCGACACACATTTATTCTGAAAAGAACTTTAACAGTGCACCTTGCATAATATGGGACCTTTAAAATTAATCTGAGGTCTGTTGTCCTGTGTGTGTACTATATCCGGGCTGGATAAAAATAATCCAAGGGATCCGACTCTGACTCTCCATTATTGTTTTATTACTTACAATTGCCCAACACCTTTCTTTTAATTTTAATTTTCAGAGTGAATAAGCTTCACTGGTGAGACCAAAGAGTCTAAATGTAACTAAGCTAACAAATGTACCAAGAGTTAGTAATAAATGTGACAAATATTAAAAGAAAAGTATAAATGAATGTGAATTAAACTGATCATGAAACACATCTCTTCTCCACTGCGTCCGTCTCTCTCCTCTTCATATGTGTCTCACCTCTGATGCGATGAGCTCCAGTCCCCGACACTGTCTGTCCTTCTCCTGCTGCAGGAGGCTCCACATCTCCGAGTCGTCCTCAGCCAGGCTCTCCTGTCCCGTCCACCTGCCAGTGCTGCTGAGGTCCCGCCTGCGCGACTCCGCTGTGACCTGCCCCTCTCGGCCCAAACATCCTGACACCCTGAGGAAGAGGGGCTGCACGGAGGTGGATGAACACAAAAGAATCATTTCAGTCAACAACAAAGCATCCACTTTTTAAACAAAAGTTGTAAAACTGTTTTCTGTCAATGCAAATAATATGCAAGAAAATATGGAAGTCGTGTGGGAAGACCTTGGAGAGATGCTGCTGTATTTCTTATGAGTCTGTTCTATTGAACAACACAGTGTAGTTAATAAAACCTTAATGAGGAGACAAATACTGAGTCACAGGATTTGATGCAACTCTCCATTGTGCTATAAACTGTGTATAGAGTTTAAAAAAAAGTTTCTGGGGGGCTCTTTTTTTAGCTGTTGTTGTCCAAGATTGCTCCTTTGGTGTCTTTTGAAAACCTCAGGAAGAGTGAGCCAGTGTAAAACACTTTCATCACTCAAAATTGTAATACTTTGCACCGGGGGTTCGGAAACAAGGGAGTTAGAATAATGTGTCTTTTGATGTTCTAAACAATCCATTAAATAAAAGGCAGTGAAAAAGCAAACGTGTTATTCAGTGGAGCAGTTATGGAAAACCTTGGACATGAAAAGTGTAATGAGGGCTGGCCACACACGCAGTGACTTATTTATCAGGGTCTTGTTTGTTGAAGGCAGCTTGTAGGTGTATGATAGTTATGTAACTATGTGTTACTTTGGCCTAATAGACAGATTATTGTTCAAGCATAAATAAATGTTGAAGCAAGCCTCCTTTCATCTTTTGTGTTCATTATGTTTTCTAAGCCTTGAGTATAGCCTAGTCTTGCATAAAGGGTGTACAGTCGATTTTCCCTCAACAACAAAACATATTCTGGGACAAACAGTAGCGCTCTTTTCTCCTCTGATGACCTGAGATAATCACAGTTATCAGACAAACGTGGTGACACTTATGCAACTGGACTGAAAAATTGGAAATACAAAGTCGTACATGCAATTTGAATCTAAAAACCAGATGTTTCTGTTTTCTGTTTGAGGTGACCTGGGGTGACAGGCTGACCCAGTTTGCAGTAAAAAGTGAGTAAGTTACAATTACTCTTAAGAGGGGTGCAGATACACGTGGATTTGTGTTTATATATTTTTTAAAAATCACATAACAAATTAACTACAAAAACAAATGAACTCACCCGTAGTGTTTGCCGTAATGACAGAGAAAGCATGTTTGTGACCACCGAGGGCTGGGAAACCAGAAAACTTTTCAAGGTGCAAAGGGTGAAAGTAAAATCAGTACTGGAGCGAAGCCAAGGACATGCGGACTTTGTGTCACTGATAAAAGGGACAACAGCAGTAAATCAACTGTTTCATCTCAGTTCTTTAAAGAAGGAACCATAGTCACTGTACAATAAACAGGCAAGGAATTAATTCTGTAGCAAAAAAGCACTTGAAGTCAGTGCATGTTATTACAGAGGATTGTAAAGATGTGTCTTTTTGTATTATTAATGAGCTAAGAAATCACATTTTTCAAAATCAACTTTGGATTTAAAGTCCTCACTTCTATTGATGCATATTCATACAACAAACTTCATAAAACAGAAAGAAACATCATGGGTCAAGTCACTACTTCTTTAAAAGATGATGTGGCGCTTATGGCAGGCGAGTGTAGTTTCAGACAACAGAATGGTCACGTTATAGATCTCATCATTAACAAGTGCAGCTCGTAATACATTAACACAACTTTTGGCTCAAACGGCATTCAGTGACATGTTGGAAATGTGTGTTTAACGCCGTATAAAAACAGTCGATCTTGAACCTATTATGAAAACTGAACACATGATTTTGGAGGATGTATGAAAAGTCTGTGTTTTATTTCTCCGTTTCTGCGGCTCACAACCCGTCATCCGAAGTGCTGCTGGTTCTGCTCCGTCTGAAAGTTGTGGTCTGGGCAGACTTTCTGCACCAGCCTGTAATCGGTGCCGGTGAAGGCAATGAAGATGCATATAACCTTGAAGGGTTTAGCGCAGATCCAGGCAGCCTGGGACTGAGTGTTTTCTGAGTAGCAGGTCTGCCCCGGGTCATACATGCAGGGCTTGGTCTTCTTGGACCGGTTGGTTCTCTGGTATTCGATCCGGCAGTTGAGTTCAGTCACCATCATCATGTCCTGCTGCTGCTTCTGCGGGTCTGGAGGGGTCGGGCTGGTGGACTGAGGCGGGCTCTGGAACTGGGGCGTCAGATCTGGAACCAGGACGGCATTTTTGGTGTGAACACTCTGAACCGCCGGATCCAAAACCTCCCATCCCACAGCTTTGGAGGGTGGGACGATGCTGACGGAAATGTTCCCCAGACGGGACGAGTTGTGGCGGAAGTAGACGCTGAACGTGCCGTTGATGTGGTCCACGATTTTCCCCGTCACCAGGAGGCTGAACTTCACTGTTTTCACGTTGAAGTAAAAATCGCCCCAGCCGAGGATCTTCTTGGCCTTTGGGGATGTTTTTGCGGGAGGTTTGGATTTGGGAGGGGGGCGGTACAGATACTGATCCAGGGCTTGGGAGAAGTTCTGAGGCCATCCGTACGGGCCGAGGGAGCCGTAAGCAGGCGTTTTGTGTTTGGTGGAGATGATCTGTAAGTCTTTGGAGATATGTTTAACCTTCAAAGCAGCTCCCACAGCGTCTCCTCTTCCTCCTTCCTCCGCTCTCCACTGCTGGCTCTGAAAGTTCAAGGGCCTGGCTGTTTCCTGAACCTGTGGACAACAAAACGTTAATTAAGGACGGCTCAAAAACTCTCTTGCTCCATTTTTTCTAAAAGAGTAAGTTCACCCAAATTAATAAAGAGCACATTCTATCACTTACCTGTATCCCTGCTGATGGTTTTATTTTCAAGTTTGGAGATATCTCTTTTTGAGATTTCATCTTCTACATAAAAACAATGTAGGAAAATGGACTTTGTTTTGTGGTGCTGACAGCATTTAAAAATTACATTGACACAAAACATTGTACCTCCAGAAACAGTAGCTTTGTTACTCTGGATCTGCCAGAGAAACAGTCTATATTAGAAAAACACTGACCATTTGTTCTTTGGATTATCCAGAGCATAATTCGTATCATCCATTTTAAACAGAGTATGAGGTTTGATATGTCCAGGTAATTCACAGAGAGCCAGGTGCAGCGTCATTGGTCATGTTAACAGTCCACAGCTTTTTATAACTGAGAGCAACACGAGAGCTGCGTTTATATAATTCCACATTTGTCAGGTACTTTAATATTTGTAGACAGTTATTAAGAGCTCATTCACACTGATATCAACTCTCTGACAGAGCAGGAAACTCTTCAATCAATAACTGCCAACTACGTAGAAGGTGACGGGAAAGACGCAGGAGAGGAAGGCCTTTAAACCACCAGGACGACTACAGATGAAGGACAGTTTCACTGTAGCTACAGTGTAAGCTAGCAGATAATCAATTTAAATAATTACGCTTTGATGTGTCTGGTCCTCTGAATGAGAGCAACTTGAAATTGACTGTGATCAATAGGTCAGCTCCTTCAGGCAAGGACTACAGTGACAAGGAGCATTTGTATTGCCATTAACAAGTTTTAATTTGGCTGCCCTCCCTCACGCTCACTCTCGCTCCCTTGTTCAAACTCCCATTCCTCTTTCAGTGCGACCTTGATAATGGACTGAATCTATGGGCTTATTAATCAATATGCTTGGAAGAGAGAGGAACATGGTCAAAGCACAGGCCGTGGTGGAATATACTGCAGAGAATCGATAAAATAAAATATATATTTACAGTACAAGACGCATGAAAGGGCTGAAAATCTTTTAGTTCCTGTCTCAAAAAGACCAAAAATCCCTCTTTCTCCTTTTTACCTCCCTCCTCGTCATCGACTTCCATATCTCAGTTTCCATTATTAAATTGATTTGGATTACGTACTTGAAATTAATAAGAGATTAAGCCTTCACCTGGATTCACCTTGCCAGGTTATTATTTCATACGAAGCGCAGTTCATGTTTTATTCACTCACTGTATCATTGTATTTCTCCATCTCCACACACGTTCTCCTCCTTCCAATTACTGTCCCTCATATTTATGTACATACACTGCATAAAGGCATCACACACACATATATTTAAGCTTGCTATGGGTGAGGAGTTTGTAGATTATTTGCAAAAGCCACATGCTGCTTTCCCTCAAAACAAATTGCCTACCAAATATAATAATTTATTCCTCTAAGAAACACTAAATGTAGACAAACAAACTTTATAATATGTGCATAGAAAGGACGGCCTTTGTTGCTTAAATTGTTCAAATAACGTGACAAGTTGTAGTAGTTGTTTTTGTTGTGGTGACATCAGTAATACTTTGGTTTTAATAGCTCTCACAGAACAGAATACATCAGTAATGCACACAAATATAGTTAATTCCACCTGACCGTCCCTCTTGGTTACAAAATAGCACTACGTAAAAACAGTGAGTGTGACAATGAAGTGGATTCTCAGATTAATGAAGCAGCTTATTATAAGCCCGGCAGCCGCCCGCTGTCGTGTCTATTAAAATGCTCCAGTCCAGATAAATCCAGTCATTAGTGAGGCTGTTTGTGTGAGTGACATTTCTGAGATTCACTGCAGTCGACAAAGCCAGACTGTGGTGTATTTGAATTTAACAAGTCTACAGACATAAAAGACGAATGTTAACAAGACTCTGCGAGTTAAGTGTAAAAACTAATAGGACCAAGTGAATCATGAGACATGAGTTGGGCAAAAAGTTAAGTTTAGGATTTGAGTTCTATTTTATAATGTGTAGAAGGCAGAAGCAGGTTTAGGGCTATTCTCCCCCTGATTTTTGAATAAACAGCTCGTAGGATATCATTATTTCTCACCAACAAGTGGGATTCATGTCACCCCTAACCACCCCAGCCCTGTGTGTGCCAATCTCTGCGGTAACCAAGTGAGCTCCAGCTGTGCCCATTGTTACAAGTCTAAATTTCCAGCCATGTGCTGTTCTCACCTCCCCTAATTGGAGCCCACTGTGTGACAGCCGTGTCATTGGCTCCGTGTCAAGATGCCAGCACAGAAACTGCAACTGAGCAACAGCGGTGGAGTGGATGCAAGCAAAACACCTGTGCAAAAACACCTGTGCAAAAGCACCTGCTGAGGCAAAAAAAAAAAATAGCAGCAATTGCATTTTGAGGACAGAGGAAACATTCCTGCCATTGGCTGAAAGGTCCGTCATGTGTCAGTTTTCCACGATTAAACAGAAAAAGGAAATGACAATGTTTCCTAAACCCTGTGGTCATAAAACTTCTTCAAACTCACAAAGACTGTGCAATCATTTAATTCAAGTAATAAAGCACAAAATTAGACAACTTCAGTGTTAAAGTTGCAGGTGCTGCAGCTGGCTGCTCATGCAGCAAAGTTAAGGAAGTTAAATTAAAGACAAGGGAGCAGATTCAATTACAATAACGCCTGAAAGGGAATTACAGACCACAGGACTGGAACAAATTAAAACTCTGAGGATGGTTCGTATCCATTTTGGCTGAACTTCACCATCTAATAGAAGAGTTTGATCAAGTCGTGGGACAGTCTCACATCATGAGATGCAAAACCAAATCAGGCAAATCAAATGTCACTCCTTGGATAAAACAGCAGCTCTCAATGGATGGAATATTTTCAAGATATGAAAAGTTGCATCTCAAACCAGCAGAAATCCAAGTGGGATCTCAAGCAAGAGCCAATAAAATTCCCACTGGAGTCACACCTGAGCACCTGTCAATTAACTGTAGTTCTCACCTTTGCTCAACGCCACCATGTCAACTTACCTCTTATCCTCTAAAAATGCCATCCATAAAACTGATTCTATTTTGAGCTATGAATAATTTCTGAGTTTGAGAGTATGAGAGTTTTGTGGCAAAATACCTTAAAATCTTTCAAAATTAATGATGTTGGTAGATTCCCTCTGTCACACATAAACCCAACACACCCCTCCTTTAAAAACAAAACAAAAAACATTGGAAACAGTTGAAATAAAAAAAAACAAGACCACTGCTTGATTGTGCAACAATGCTGCAATATGATGAACAGTGGCACAATCGGAGCATGGGATGAATTCCTTGGGGAGAAATACATTTTGACCTATTTGTTGCACACATTAGCAGTGCATTTAAGTAAATGTGCAGAGGAGCAACACTACCCATTGCCACTGCAGCAACATCTTGCCTTAATAACGAGCTACGCGTCCTCGGGAGCAATGCAAAGGGCGGCTGGTCTCACTCACCGTTGAAGGGAGAAGCCACAGACAGGTGATGGCAAAGTTCAAACACAGCGCCCTCATTTTGCAGCAGCGTCTCTCCATCCAGAGATCTGGGGGGTCTCGGAGGAAATCTGCCCGGCTGAATAAGTGCTGGTTTACTGAGTCAAAGCTTACATTCACTTCAAAAGTGGAGAAGACATTCCGCAGTAAGAGACTCAAAAATCCCCAAGATATGGAGTGAATACACGGCTCTGCTCTCCCTCTCTCCCCCCACTACCCCTCTCTCTCTCTCTCTCTCTCTCACACACACACCCTAAATATCTTGTCTTCCTCTCTCTACCCCACACACACACACACACACACTCTCTCTCTCTCTCTCTCTCTCTCTCTCTAAGTATCTTGTCTTCCTCTCTCTACCACACACACACACACACACACACACACACACCTCACTTGCCTCCCTGCTCATTTTCACCACCTGGCCGGCCCTTATTATGGCTCATCAACCCGGGGAAAGGCGCTCTCAGGCGGGCACAGTTTGACAGCCCTCCCCGCTGTCCCCGCATACTTTAGCCACAGGGAGGCTGACAAAATGACAAGGGCTCTCTCCGGGAAATGTAAAAATCACTGACAAGTCTGGTGAAAATCTGCCACTGCCTCAGCCTATCAGCGGAATTTCAAGCCGACAAATCACCCCGAGTACAAACCAACCAGACAAGCTGTCTTTACTAAAGAATGAGACTCTGCCTAAATACTTAAAACGTGGAAGAGCCATAACACTTAAAGATAGCTGCTAGCTTATTAGCATGCCTCAAAATGTAATAATATAACATCGTTAAACCCTCAGGAGAGTCTTCAAATTACACCACTACTTTGAGGAAAACCTATCCTGTCATTCCCTGTGAGAAAATCATTCAAATGTATGATTACATTGATTTTTTCTTTTTAAATCTCATAATTGTATCCAGAGATGAAGGCCGCCATCTTTGATAGTTACACTGAGTGAAGACTCGCCTTTTTGAAAACAGGTTGTATTATTTTAGTTTTTCTGGACATTTTGGGGACCTTTTGTTTCGCCAGCAGAAGAGGACAGTCTGTTGGATATTGTGGACAGCTTTTCAAAATGAGGTAAGGTCATAACATTTTTTATATGGGGATATGCTGTCTGAAATATCTCCAGTAGTATCTGCTGATGTTTTCAAAGTTTGTCTTCTAGGTGTGAATTTGGGGCTCGTCTGAGACACATAAAGTTATTTTAAGGTATAATTAAATTGATAGGCTAGTGCGTTAGCTGTAAAGCTAACTAGCTTAATTATAGACCCAGCAAATCAAGGTCCTACCAAAGCTTGAGGGGAAAACTTTGCTCTGTGTTGACTTTGAATTGCCAGAACATCCTCGTCTGTTGTTGGTTGCAAACAAACAACAGAGTAAAAACGCCTAAAAGCTGCTTTGAGGCGGGTTGACTGCACTACGAACAGGGTTAAGTACCAGAACTAAGTTTATATGAGCAAAATGAGCTTTTAAGAAGACATGAGTGTCTAATGTTACAGACTTGAGAGTAACCAGAGGCAGATCATCATATTCATGCTAACATTTTAAAAACATACTCACTGTACATACAAAGTGTGGCTTGTGTACTGACTATAAATACAAGGTGCGTATAATTATATAATTATTAGTGTCTATTAGTGATGTTGTTAGCTAGCTAACTAGCTAATCTCTGTACTGATTCGGAGGTAAATGTTGCTGTTTTGAAGTGATTATTACAGACTTTAGCGCTAACATGGTGAAATACTTTTGTTCTGAGCCAGTTAACTGATGCTACTTTTGCTTTCTTATTCTTTTCAGTAGATAAGGAAAATGATAACGTTACAGTATGAGAGACAGAAACGTATTCACTCGTTGCCATTCAGTGGGATAATCTGTGATAAACATGGGACAATATTGAGGTTGTCGGTGTAGTTTTTCCTCTCTGGGAGACATTGGGCGCTAAAATAATCACTTGACATGCTGAAATCTAATGTTGTTAGCTAGCTGCAGGCACTTTGTTAGCATCCCTCTCCTGTGGGATGCTAACAACTGGTGTTCAGAGTCTTACCTTGGATGTGTTATAAGAATAGTATAATAAAAAGAATGATAATAAGTTAATAACTATTATAATAACTCAATCTATTGGAAATTACAGGTCATAGACTGGACTTGAACATTACATGGTGAAGTTTTGTGATAAATAACTCTCACTGTGGATGGCTGCTAGTCTGAAAAGCAATAATTAACCCTGCGTAACATTCATAAAGCAAATTATTATTTTTGCTGTATATGTCTTGTGAGACAGCTGTATTAAGGGTGCACAGGTTTAGGTTGTGCACAGGAGACAGTGGTTGAGTTACACTGCTAGAGGAAGACCTAACAAACTGCACCACCTCCAGGCCTAGTGTGCTAGGGAAGGACAGTTTCAGTGTTTAATGGAAATGCAGGGGTGGAGGAAGAATTCAGATAAGATTTTACTTAGCAATAAGTAACAATACAACACTGTGAAAATACTCCAGTATAAGTGAAATGCAATGGAAATTTTCTCCTGTTTTTCCAATGTTCTTTCTTTTTGCCATTACTGCACAGGTGGGGTGAGAGTGTTCAAAAAAAAAATTGAATAGGTTGAACAATGATAAACATAAAGCCAGCCAGCCAGTCAGGAACAAAGAAACGCTGCAGCTACAGAATTGGATGTATGTTTATCATTGTTCAACCTGTTCAATAAGCCGCAAAACTAATCTGCTATCAATGTCTGGAAAATCAGTTTTTTGCTCAGCATAAGAGCACAAGATGAAAAAAAATGTCCATTATACAAAAGTGAGAACGGTGTGCCCTGTGTCCAGGCCCTCTTCTTCCTGTGACCCTTGCCCCTACATATACAGCCATGTGCATCTAATTACCGCCACCCAGTGTCCAAAATAATAATGCAGCAAGTATTAAAAGGAAAATATTGTAACATGCCAACCATAAACATAAATGGCTCCTACATTAAAGTCATGCATTCAAATCCTTTCGTAAAACTGTATGAGTATTATCATTAAAATGTACTGACAGTAGCAAAAGTAAAGATACTCCTTCTGTAGAGAAATGGTTCCTGTCACTGGTTTACAATCATATATGATATTTTTGGATCAATAATAATACAGTGTTGCATTAATATGTACGTCGCATTCTGCTGTTGTACAATGTTTAAGTTTGAGCTCATTGTAACTGCATTTGTTTGTAAGTAAATACAATAGAATAGTTCCTTTATTAATCCTTCACAGGAAATTGCTATGTTACGGCAGCAATACAGACAGACACCCCACAAGACAACAAACAGCCACCAGAAGACAACCAACACTTAAGGCACAAAAACAGTAGTAAAAAAGGGGAAAATATAGAATATGCACAATCTAAAATAGAATAATATAACATAAGACTAGTATACAATATCAAAAAATAAAAAAAATATCTTGTGCAAATACCAGATTTCAAGTACTCAAGAACAAAAACTGGCTTGGGGAGAAAAGAGGAGGAAAAAAGAGGAGGAGAAATATATATATATATACAATAGAACATACTATGTACAGCATATAAACACTAATGCATATGGACACTATTGCTACATTAAAGACTAGAAGAACACGTAAAAAACTGTTGCTGTAAACATGTTGATAAAACATGTTGCTATAAAGTACCTCCACCACTTTACGTGACAGATAAATACCGGGTCCTCTCACATTACTGATGCCTTTACACTGCCACCTCGCCTGAAACTCAATCTCTAGTCCTCTCTGCGCATGCGTACGAGTAGATACGTAAAAACAAACGAACAGCAACACCACTCAGTTTATGGTTAAAACATTTCACACCCTTGAGTGTATCGAAGAGCCATGCGATCGTTTGGAAAAAGTAAGAAATGTGTTTTTTTCAATTTTAGAGACGATTTTTCAAAAAATGGAGGCGTGTTTATTTTCGCCATGTTCCCACAATGCATCGCGCAGTTACGACAGTTAAAAGTTAAACTGTTTGCGTTTATCTCTCTCACATGTCGTTTCAGTGCGGCTATTTGATTTGTTCATTGTAGATGGTTTGTGTTTCTAAATTCTAACAAACTCCATTAATGGTACTTTTACACAGTGAAACGTAAGTGAGGATCGTGTGGCGGAGAATGGCTTCGGCCTCTCTACCTCTGTAGGGTCAGTACACTCTTGTTTCTCTTCAGATCGTATAAATCTTTCGCCTTTTACTAAAGATTTCCGTGGAGAGGAACAACAAGAGTTTCAACTAATTTTTTGATGCCCTGCTTCACTGCGGGGCTTCCTTTCTCTGTTCAATATCAAATCATTCAAATGAATTTACTCTTTGATCAATACTGTCATACTTCTTTAACATGGCATTATTCTTAAATGTGTTGAGCATGTATTCAGAACAGAAGTACATTATACTTAAGTGAATAACTTTATACTTATTAACGTCTTATGAGACACTTTCACACTGTAGTGATTCATTCTTCATACATTTATATAAGGTGAATTCTCGCTTGCAGACACTCAAACTTTCAGTTTCAGTGACACGTTTGCATCTCTCTTTTTTAATTACCTTGAACTATCCTGCTTCAGTCTTCAATAACAAATAATCAAGTATTTAAAACGTTATTTAAGAACTAACTGCATCATCTCATTTCCGGGGCAGCAGAAACCTGCACTAGCTGAGGACTTAGTTTTGTGAATCGCCAAGATTAAAAAAAAAAAAAAAAAAGGTGCTTTAATAGGCCTTTTTCACAGCAGATAGTTTGTTGCAGGAAAAGCACATTAAGAAGCCTTTCCTGTAAGTGAGTGTGTATGATAACAAACCCTGGGAGTGGTTCTCCTAAACTGAATACAGCCGTCGTTAATGTTATTGATCACGCCTGTGCATATCAAAATGTCTGCCCTGAAAAAAAGGTCCTAAAGTAACTTCAGAAGAATTAGACATGTGAAACACGGAGGCAGCTGCACTTCGTCAGGACGCCTTTGAGGGGCGGTAATACACCAGTGGAGCAAAATCTGCAGGAACACTCAGGAGGAAGAATAGAGGAAAAGAAGAAGAAGAAGCAAAACGGAGGAAAGAAAAACAAAATGTCGAACTCAGTTTAAATACCAGAACATTGAGTCTCTGGCAGAAAGACAGAAGTCACTTTTCATTGTGTTCACAGATTCAATGTGAACATCACTCACAGTCGCACCGCCGCCTTTCGTCCAGTGCAGCAGCAGGCGATAGAGGAGGAGCGCTCACACGGCTGATACACAGGGATCAGAGGAAGAGCTTGTGTGTGTGTCCACCCGGCTGAGAAAGGTCCGTGTGATAAATATGAATGTTTAGATATATGAAAATATGAATAACTGCTGGTTATTGTTGCAGACAATAAGATAGACAATTGCAGACAATTTAGATCAGTCAAGGATGCAGGTGAGACTGTAAAGTTTGAAGGCTGTGACGATGCTGCTGCCAGTGATCTGCAACAAGTGGGTGACACACTACCAGCAAAGGAGGTATTATTTTACCTCCTGTGATGATGATGTGACCAACATATGCAAGAGAGTTGTGAGCAGAGGCAAGGATTCAGGACATGCAACCACCAGTACTGTGCACAACCATATGCATCCACAGCACTGTGAGTGGGAGGAGGCCACAATCAACCCCTTCTCTTTCTGCCTTACTACCCTTTGCACCACGTGTTTGCCCGAATCCCCAATCTGAAGCACTTGATCAACCAAAATAACTGATGAATGAGACAATAACTGAAAGTGTAGGCAAAATGATTTGCATGGATCTTTTGCCATGTTCATTTGTGGAGAAGGCTTCTCTAAACTTATGAATGTGGTGGCATCTCACACTTACACACTTCCTGCAGGGATTCACCTCAGCAATAAAATTGTACCACAGCTTTACCAAAGAGTAAAAGCTAAAGTAAAAATAGTAAGAAATTAGGATGTGAGTGATCAGTCAGAGACCAGCCAGCTAGTCGGCTTGCTGCCGTCACCTCGAGGTACACTGTCAACATGAGTTTGAAACGCCCATGAACAGCTGCATTAAAGCCACGCTGGACCCCAGATTCAAGATCATGCCCATGGCCCTGCTCACCAAGCTGGGTTTTGAAAGGTTGAAAGCTGCTGTGGCAGTGGAGGTTGAGGAGTTGTTGGAGCAGGAAAGTGAGCCATCAGCAAGTGACACTGGCTCTTCATCAGTCAGGTGTGGTGCTAGAATCAGACGACACCAGCAGCCAACAAGGTGGCGAACGTGTCTATGTGAAGTGTCTCTAGAATATGAAGAGAAAATGATCTTCTACATGCTCCCCAAAGTATTTTAATTGACCCTGAGGGCACTGAAGTCTCACCACCGTCTCACCACACCGTGTAGCCTCTTATATTTTAATTTGTACATTTTGATAGTTGTTTTGCAATAAAATAGAGAAGATTTTGCATTACACTTCTTTCCTCCCAGCGGTGATAACATCACTCCAATTTCAACCTCGATTTGAAACTGGATTGCAGCTGCCAGTCTCAACATGAACACAGGAACTTGAACTTAATGTGAAGTTTAACTCCAGTTTTGATCGTGAATAATTAAACAACAACAGTACTAAGTGGTGCTGTACTGTAAATATTGCTCAGTGCATTAAACCCCGTCAAGTCAGGCCCCTGTGCATCTCTGTGTGTCTCCCTTTTTGTTATAAATACAATGATGCCTTTTTAAAGAACGTTTCACACACAGTTTAAGTGCACTTCAGGTTTAATATCTGAAACATTTATACTGAAAGCCGTGGGTCATTTTTATCAGCAGCAATTAGTGCAAACATTTTCACATAGCTTTTCTTCAGCTTGTCAGGGCCGCATGATATGAAGTAAAAGCCCAATCTAGGATATTTTCTTTGCACTGTGTACTTCCTTTGTTAATATAAAGCTATGTTCCTATTAAAATGGCTTTGAAACCTATATTTACATATCTCTAAGGGACCCAGAGAGCCTTGCAGCCTTGCAATGTTAGTCATTAGATGTTTTATTAGACAGTGATCATTACAGATATATTAATATCAAGATTCATGTTTTTAACAATATAGTCCAGTAAAAATATCCGAAAGTTTAATGTGTGCTTCCTTATGTTTGCATTTTGATTTACTATCAGTTTCCCATTTGCCACCTATTATTACCATTTATCTGGCATTCAGAGGCTTTGTTGTGGATACACTTTAACTCTGCTGTGAGATGTAACAGGAGCTCCCATTGTCCACTTATTTCAAAACTGTGTCGTCACAGCGATTCAGAAACATGTTGGTGTTCGTGTGAATCTTTTATCAAGCCTTTGTTAATTGTCTGCCTTCATATCAATTGACGAACTGATTTATGACCTTATGCAAAGCTCTCAAGGTTTTCTCTAACTCTCCTCAAAGCTAGCTATAATCAGCAGGTAGTAACTTAAAGCATCTGACTATTTGTATTACCGTGCTATTCACAGCAAAGCCAGAACATCACCCAGTTGTTTCTTACCAACTTATTTATGTACGTATGATTGAAATAGTTCCTCAGACATTCAAATCATTAATGTCCATAATCTTTTCTCATGCTTCACCTTGTGTAAAACACATCACAGCTAAAGTTTCTCTGCTGTGACTGACATGATGAATGAATTTAGTTTTTTTCCCACTCAGTGCCTTCTTGCAGGCTTTTTCATTGCTGGTCGTGGTTTTTATGTCACAGTGAGCTCCTCCAGCAGATCAGCAGGGAAGTAGCCCAGCTTGCGTCCAGTGCTGACCTTCAAGTAACCGCCTTTCTCATCTCCTTTCTTCACCACAATCTGAAACGCAGAGTGACATCAGCACAACTATCAGTGTCAACACGATGCATTCTCACTAAGGCCTCTACAGAGTGATTGAAACACCACCAATCCTTAATATACTGAGGGTACAACCGTGCAAAACCTGATGTGAGAGATGACATTCACACACATTAGTGTAGTTACCTGATCTTTCTTCAGTGTGATTTGTCCCATCTCTCTATTCCCAACAAAGGAGCGTGTCACTTTGAAAGCTCTTTCTGCTGCGCGCACTTTTATGAGGTAGTTGGTGGGAAAGTAGCCGGTCTTCTCCCCCATCTTTCCCTGAAAAAAAGAGTGTGAACAGACTGAGTTCATTCCTCACAGAAACTTTAGAGAACGAGAACAGAAAAGGACACAACTGACACAGGTTTCCTGCAAACAAACATATAAGAATCAACAAAAGCTAAATGATTTAACACATTATGAAGTTAAACTCACCCTCCACCACTCTTCATTGGAGTCATCCAGCACTGTGATCCGATCACCAGGGCTATCACACAAACACATGCACGGGTCAACCTCCATAATCACTGCCTTTTTTCAACTTTTCTGAATCAAACAATGCAGTGCTCACTTAGTATAACATAAGGTAGGTTTAACTGAATAAATAAACAAATACATGCTTTATACTGTATGTAATTAGTGCATGTAGGTAATTATTTGTGTCTTTCAAACATACTGGAAGTCGAGGTCGTCTTTCTCTATGGCCTTGAAGCGGTAGAGAGCCATGTAATAGTGGGAATGGGAGAATGTGCCCTTACTCTGTTGACAAAACAGCACAGACGCTACTGAATGTGACAGCTGATGCATAAAATGCAGTATTATAGCAGGTGCAACGGGGCAGTTGCAGACTGTGTGCAAAGGTATTTCTTGAACTTTTTTCTTACCTTGTCATCTGCTTTGTCTCCTCCCTTGTCCTTCTTATCATCAGGCTTCCCTGTGTGGACATCAGACATCAGAGTCATCACTGAGTTTCTTACCTTTGATGAAGGATTTAAATCCAGTACCTTGAAAAATGGAACTAAAAACAAATCATCTCATGTTATCATCACTACTCCGGTATGTAGAATCTCTGCTGCTTTTGTGACTTTTTTATGTCTTTTCTTTTCATTCAGTGTTTGTCATTTCATTGATTTTTCAATGTCGTTTTCTGAAGTGTTTTAATTTTGGTTAATTCCATGTTGGGTATAGAAATATGCACAAATTCTTATTTTTAGGACGACAACTAGTTTAGTAAATATAGTATATATACCACAGAGAACATCTAAGCATCATAAGGATTCCTTTGTACCTTCTCCTCCCTCCTCATTCTCTTTGGGCTGTTGGTTCTCCTCTTCTTCTTCCTCCATCATCATCATCATCTAGTGGAAAAACTTTGTTAAATCAAATCTGTATGCAAATTTCATATTTCATGTCCTTGCAAAACATTGTGCTTGCTTTAATGTTGTGACGTCAGGATTCATGCTTGAACAGTTTCCTCTACAGGTATTCAGGCAGAATTTAATGAATGAGTGAAAGACGTCTTTCAGGCTTTACAGCTTGATTAAAAGTGCAATGTAGGCTCACATTTTTCTTGTCATTTTCATTCTTTTTGCGCTCCTTGTTCGCCATGATGACACCGACCCGCAGGGTATCAAAGACTGGGTCGTTCCGGTTTGGGTTGTCTGGGTAAGGACGCAGTAGTTTGCCAGATAATTCAATTATACATTTTCACAAATAGGCTGCATTCTTTCAGAGACAATAAATTGATAGATAAAAAGGTTAAGAAACCTAGATGCAAACAGGACATATCATCACTCAGGGGACTCACTGGGATCTGGTTGGTCGCTGCCGTACAGGGGGGAGCTGTAGGCCCTTCTGAAGCCAGGTGGCTACAGGAAACAAATAGAGAATATCATGCCTCAGTTTCTCCGACCATTTTAGTTCTGAATATCTGTCTCACGAGTGGGGATCTGTATACACTTCAGTGGCCTAATGTACTGTATTGTTGTTTATTGTTGCAGAAAGAAGAGGACTCACAATTTTGCCAAAGCACCTCTGGAACTCGACGTAGGACTGACATGAATGGTGGATGTTGGTCTTGCAGTTTTTACACCTCAGAGCAAACTTGTTGTTCACTGAAAAACAAACAAAGGAGCAGCAGTTGGGTCAGTCACAAACCAAGATTGAAAGATAACATAATGTTGCTGACGTTTGTGCATGTTTTCTTGACATCTCGCATCGTTTCCGACACATACGGACTATCATGCGAGCGCAGACGTCACAGAACTTGGGTTTCTTGCAGTAGTGGTCCTTGAACTTGTGGGGTTTGTCGTTGACTCGGACAACAGGCGGTGGAGGTTCCGGTTCCTTCTCCTCCACCTCTACCTCCTCCTCATATATGAAATAGACCTGGACATATAAAGGGCAGATCTCAGTCTTTTAAGAACCACAATACGTGGGCAACGTGCAGGGAAGCACTGCCTGCAGGGGGTAAAGAACTTTATAACGTGGACTACAGTCATATGAATGACTGAATGTTTATAAAGCACTGTTAGAATCTTAAACTGCTGGCCTAAATTGCCTACATTTCATCATGGTCATTAAAAACAGATAGTATTTAAGTACCAATTTGTATGACATCTTTTTGAATCTAATTTTCATCATTTGATGTTGATGTTTGACAAGATTTGCGTTTAGTTGTTCTGATCCATCTTCTGTTTTTTTAGCATCTAAAGAGTCACTTTATTAAAACCTGCAGTGATCACAGATCATCCAGCACTGTTACTTTATCCCACTGACGATAAAAGACAGAAACGCTAAAGTCAAGGCACATATTTTTCCAATTGACGCTGCCATGTGTTCCTGTCCTAGCTGGTGGCTATTTTAAACAGCCCAGGAATGGCACTGCTAACAGTGGGGGGTGGGGGGTGGGGGTGGGGGTGGGGGGGGGTTGACATGGTCCTGTCACTCACAGTTTCTCCGTCCTCTTTCACTACGTTTTCAGGAGCTGGGGGGTTGTCATGAATATCCACAGAGTTTTTGTCATCCTCCCTGACGCACACACACACACACAAAGAAAAGACAAAGTCAGTAAGATCAAATCACACAGCTATCACTTTCATGCAAAAAGTTTGTCTCTTGAAACTTTTATTTTCAAAGTTGACCTCGTGTTTTCCAGTGGGTGAGCATGTAACACTTAAACAGGACAGGTGAACGTAAACATTGAGGGTTATGAGGTTGAAACAGGATAAACTCATGGAGTGGCCTGATGTAGCTGACATGCTTTGTGCTGATATCAAATTGCCATTCCACCTCAAAATAGTTGAGTGTTGATTATTTATTCTGGGAGACTGCTATGACACGTTTTCTCTGATGAACATGAGCTGCTTTATCATAATTGAATATAGACATGGATGGAAACTACATTGGTTAGGAGGCTTTTGTTGCATGTCAGTCTGCTCTGTTGCAGCATTTAGCTCGCTAGAATTTGAATGGAGGCTTGAGGAGAAGGTGAAGAGGGTGCAGGCAGGGAATGCAGGGCAAGCAACATATTGGTATTGCAGAGGTAATTGAACTGATTTCAATAAATATACTTACTGGTCCATGGTGTTTAGTGGATAATATCAATGCTGCCCCACCTACAAAGATACACACATAGATATATGTATTTTAATTAGTTTTACCTGAAGTCAATAATTATGATGTGAAGGAATGCGAATTATATGCAAATTATATTATCAGGAT
This sequence comes from Pempheris klunzingeri, assembly GCF_042242105.1. Lineage (NCBI taxonomy): Eukaryota > Metazoa > Chordata > Actinopteri > Acropomatiformes > Pempheridae > Pempheris > Pempheris klunzingeri. The sequence continues at coordinate 7,895,683 of NC_092022.1, forward strand.
ACATTTCGAGGGTTTCATCTCATGTTGTGTCTCTTAAACCTCAAATATCAAATACAGTGTTTAAAAAAGAACCACAATCCATATGAGCATATTTCTAAGTTTTCCTAACAACAGACCTGATTGAATTAGATGATATTTAGATATTTGTCATGTATGTATGTTGGGCTTCAAAAAACATCCTGTCAGAATGTATTTACTAGGTTTTGGCTCAGTGCTTTAGCATCATTTATCTTCTATGAGAGGACAAGGACTAAAAAAAAACATACACAGCAGAATTACATTCGGATATTTGTGATGTGGAAACGACATGAGCACAACCACATGTTTAAGATGTGGCAACACAAACAAAAGTACAGGATATATTCTTGTGTCTGTATGAACACTTAACAAAAAAAGTTACATGTAGCTACTCGTGCGCACACACACACACACACACACACACACACACACACACACAAATACTTTAGGAGTGCACTTGACCCAAACTATTCTAGGGTTGTGAAATTCAATCTCATCACAGCTAAATTTGGGCCAGTCAGGAAGAGAAGAGCAAAATTTTAGACGGTGTAACCGCAATAAAAATCAGTCTTTTAATTGGTAAAAACATTTTCAATATGTCAGTTATTCAGCCAGTATTTTATAGCTTTATGTGGCTGCGTAACGGAAATTAAATTTGGTGAACTGACATGGTTTCCTCATGCAGACATTATGTTTTGTTGTGGAATAACTCAAAGCTTCAAACTTAAACTGGAACGTACCTCTTGTCAAAAATCACGCAGATCAGAGGAGAGACAACAAAATCCAGCATGTGAGTGAAATCTCTGAACTCACCTGCTGCCGATGACTGGAGCGTTGTACGGCCAGTGGATCTGAGTCTAACAAACCAGCCGACCAGCCTGCTTCCTCACTTCAGGCCCTCAGGATTCTGGGTCAACACTCGCACAGTCTGGGCCCTCTCTTTACCCCCTCTATTGTCTCTTTAGGTGAGTTCCAAAGTGCCCGGTTGTGAGCGTATGTCTGTATTTGTGAACTTATCTATGATTTTGTGTGTGTATTTGTATGTGTGTTTGTGTGCGTGCTAGGCTCAACACACACGTCAAGCTGACTGTTTGCAACAGCTGGGCACCTCAGACTTGGTGACGATGACGAGGGGAAATCAGATACTTTCCCTCCCTCTGTCTTCGTTACACACACATATACACATCTCTTCCCCCCTGTCCCACTTGTTCACAGACAGCGGAAGCACACACACACACACACAGTCACACTGTCCTTGTCCGTTTGTCCCTTGGATACTAAGAAAAGTGCACAAACCTGTGTGTCACCTTTTTATTAAACATTTTATCTGATAATTCATGTTCATGCTGCACTAAATGTATGTATATTAATTATTATGGTTGTGCTTCATTGTAAGCAGGTCTACAGCTACATTTCAGAGGTCTTCAGTATTGTAGCTGGTTATTTAGTGGGTGTTAACATCTGCTGCTGAGTTTACATATAATTACTCACTCATTAGACTTGTATTAAATCTGCTTGTGGTATTTTTTAGACTAAAAATCTTAAAATGTAATTTAATGAAACCGCATTTACGCCATCATGTATAGAGATATGGCGAAGACATAATGAAAAGGTGAATAAAAACAGGCAGGTGGTATGTTTCTTCTTTTAAGGGGAGAAATAAATTTGAACCCAGTTTTACACAATGGATTCATGATTTACTGTTCTTCATTAAATTAGAGAGGATAAAGTTTTCTTTGAGGGGTTCCACTAACAACACACATGCCATGTCTTAAAGTGCCTCAATATTATGAATCTTAATTTCCTACAACTATAACCACGATTTCTTCGTATCTGTTAGATTTATGTATATATAGTTTCTCCATTACAATTTTACTATTTTTTGTTCACTTTTTTAAAAAATCTTTTGTAACCAACTTCACTGGTATGTCAGTATTGACATTATTTGTTTTTTTTTTCTATTTCTGAAAAAAAAAACAACTATTAAATAAGGAAAAAAAGAAAGAAAAGGTAAATGAGTAAATCAAATATGAAATGTTTTAATTGTCTTTTTGGTGACAGAAGGAGAGTTTTTACAGTCTTTTGTAATTTCTCTAAAACTCTTAAACACTAATTGTTGCAGACCTGGCATTAGATATGTATAGATTCACACTCGTGTTACTCTAATAGGAGGAGTCGCTGTGGGTAGATGACAGAATAGTTGACCAAAGTCACAGTGACCCTGATGGTGGTTTTAGGAGGTGGATCACAAAGGCACTAAAATCATTTTTTCTTTTTCACATTACTAGCTTGACTGTGCGCTGCAAATGTTCACTTACTAAACTAATGGTGCTCCTGAGAATTGAAGGTTTGACCTGGTGGTGGTGCTAGAGCTGTATCATCATCAGGTCAACAAAACCAGCTGCAGGCCTCCACTGACCACCTCTTTTCCTCGTTTTCTGTCCATTGTGTATGTATTTGTTAGCAATGGTAATTTGGTTATTTAATAAGACACACATATGGTTGGGAATTTGCACCATGTAAGCTCAGCATAAATTGAATTAATGAAGGCTACATTTTAGTTTATGTAATAATTGAGGTGTCACTTTAACACCCTAGTCTTTTTTGTTTGCTGTTTTTTAATGATGCATACAGTATTACCGAGCAAATTTGTAATTAATCTAGTTACCACCACAGTAATACAGTAAACCGGGACCTTTAAGCCCCAGAACAGTTGCCCGCTTTACTACATTGTCTAATTCAGTCAGACAGAGTCTCTGATGTGTGTTTATACAAGAACCAAACACATACAAACAAGGCAATTACTTTAGTGCTGTAACAGACATTTCTATCTATAAAACATTAAGATAGGCAGGTAAGAATCATCTGGGGCTAACGAGGACTGAAAGGGAGAAGCAGTATAGGATATAAATAATAAATAGATACATCTCATGTATTATATAAGTGGTAATGTGTCAGACTTAATGCATGTGTTTTGATAAATGATGTGTTATCTGGGGTTAATCTCAATGCAGACATTACTCCCTGATAGTGAGGTGCAGACATGCATCCCGGGCCTGTTACTCTTGTTATTATCATGTCCTCTATCAAGGAGCTCCGCACTGATGTCTGTCTGGAGCACTACAAAGGTCCCGTTGCATGTCGGGTACAATACTCCCTGAGCGCCCACTGCGCATGCCCGACAGAAAACTCCATTATTTTTTTTGCTCGGAATCTGTAAGAAAAAAAAACAGTGGGAAACTGTGAATTTGGGATTACATGGATCGTGATGGTTTTCGGAATACATGTGAACGCCACACGGTTTAGCAGAGCGGAGAGCAGAGCCACGGCTGGATAACAGTGCGCCGGGAGCGGGACATCCTTCAGTCTTGTTGGGACACCACAGAATCAAGTAAATCAGTCAGTTAGCTCTGCTAGCCTAGCTGCTAGCGTTAGCCCCGAGATCCCAGGCGCAGTAAAATGAAGCGTTATTGCCCTTTGTTTTTAAAACGGACTGGCAGACGCTGCACAAACGCCGAGAGCTGATTGATCGTGCTGATGCATGGTTTGAATAACGGTATTGTTTATTTTACGGGTATTTATTAAACTATCAGCGGTTTTCAAAACATTCTCTGGCTTGTCCGTTAGCTAGCTAGCTAACTCTTGATTCTCCCGCGAGCCAGAAAAGCGAAGACTCCCAAACTTCGCCAACACGGAGAGCCTGACGCAGAGAAAGGTCGATAGGTCCCGCTAACACTAACGTTAGCTAGCGGCTGACAGTAACTTAGTGCAACCTGGTGATCGACTGTCGAAGCAGCATTGTGTCCTGCTCGTTTCTTGTTACCGTAGCTAACACGCAAGAGTTTTGCATCGGGAGTGTTTTGTGCGCCTGACAGCTGTCACGACAACATAGTACAAAGTAGCTTGCTAGCTTAGCTGTTAGCCTAGCTGCTAGCCTGCCGTGTATCAGCCGTGTAGTTGGTGAGATATTGTTCCATGTCTGCACACTGCAGAGATGTCGACTGTAGCTCAACTACGACTTGCATCAGGATTTTATTTCAAGCTCCTTTCAGGTTGCTTGCTTGTTAGCTTGTAAGTTGCTTGTTGGAAAGGTAGCAGTTTATATTGTGGCTAAACATCCAGTGAACCGTGGGCCTATTCTAACACACCCTCCCACTTCAAAGTAGCCACGGCATGCTCTGAAGTTGTATCCTTTTTGAGAGAGTAATCATTTTTTCAAGTGGGCTTTGATCACATTAGTTGCAGGAAATCGTATATAACCTCGCATGAGTTGTTAACCCTGTCAGATTACATAATCCGCCTCCACCTTTCTTTACAGGCTGTCCATCTTCATCCAAGACCCTACTCTGATGTGAACTGAACAAATACATCTGCAGGAGTCATCCTCTAAGTTGAGGATCTGCCTCATAGCTGAGGAAAGTCCAGGTGTTTAGGCATCAAGTCAGGTTTTACTGGCAGTCTGTGTGCTTCTCACCCACCAGCATGTACATTGGACAGTGGATACCTTAGCCAAAACAGATCCTGGCTTCCCAAAGATGACAAGGTATGCAAAATGTGCCTCAGTCGTTACATTTTTATGATTTTACCTTGACAGTAAAACAAAACCTTTTTTCTTTTGCTGTGGCCACACCTACTGGCGAGAAGTTCACATCATATTTTGGGTTTTAAAGGTCAGAGAGTACATTCTCTAGAGGCCTGCATTGTCAAGAGCACTGACATAAAGAAAGTAAATGTTTGGCACTTGGCCAGGCCTTTTTTTGGGAGGTGGAAGACAGCTGGAAAGTAAATTCTCATGAAGTGACATTGAAACATTGTATATATTCAATTCTTTAAACCAAGGCTGATGTCATCATGGTGCCACGTCTGACGTTAACATTTGGTATTGTGTAATCGGATGAATGTGGCCCACATATTTGGCATGCAGGTTGCTTTAATTAGATCTTTGATATCCTGAAGACTTCCCTTCAGAGACATTCGTTCATCCATTTTATGCACACATGTGTTTACTTATTTAGTGACTCACAGAGACACAACAAACTGATACATGCAGCAAACTATAGTTACACGTACACATACATATTAAAAAGAAGTTCATCTGGGCCCTTGCAGATTTTGGGCCATAAAAATAAACTTAACTATTTTAAATGTTTTGTAAAATGTCATTCAAATTGCCAATCAAATGTAATACAGACTAAAAAATATTTATTAACACTTTGCTGCTTTTCCAAGGTGCTGGCAGGTCGCAGCTACAAAATGATGGGAGGCAGTGAGACTGTAAGTGGAGACAAGGATGGGGTCCACACCACTGCAATACACGTCCCCATCGGCTGGCAGAGGAGAGTGGAGGGCGGGCAGGTGATCTATGTCAGGTGGGTTGGTTCAGTTTAACAGAAAGCATATACAAACTTATTGCTGATGTTTATTTATATGTGGACAAAGGATGTTGATGTGAAGGTATATCAATGTATACATCTATGACTTTGTATATATGAGCTGAATCATTTATTCTGCTGGTTTTGTCAACATATTTAGACGGATATTACCCAGAAAAATGTGTGGCCTCTGCAGATTTGCTCTAGAAATTTGAATAAAGATGCAGTATCTTTTTGTTTCCAATGATGAATTCCGTTTTCCTTATTTTTCTTGGCTCAGAGCAGAATAGCATATTTTAATTTTAGTACAGATATTCCACCTAACAGTCATACTGAGAGTGTGTAAAAAAAAAATTAGGAGAAAGTTAAGAGTAATTTTCAGGCCAATCAAATGGAAAGAAGCTTGACTGCTCTGTAAGAAGCAATGAGCTTGACATTAAAATGTAACAGCAGCTTACTCATTCACAGGCTACCTTAGATTTATGACCGGTTAAGTCACTGACTTTAACTAGCAGGCCAAGTAACAGATTCTTCAACAAGCCATTAAAAGGAGTTGACAGGAAGCTGAGATCATATTAAAATTAACTCCTAAGCAATAATATAAGTATGCTGAGTCTAATTTTCAATCACCACAAATATCATGCGGGCTTTGCAGAATCTGTTCTTTTTACTTGACTTGTTGTTCACTCTTTTTTTTTTTTTTCTACTTTATGCATGTTGAAAGTTTTGGGACTGTATTAGAGAATCTGTTCTTTATTAAGATTTCCTAAATCTAAGAGGGTTTTATATGTTTTTGTTTTATTTCTTTTTTTAAATCTACATTAGTAATCATTTGGGCTAAAATGGGATTTCTCTACACAGCAGGATTTTGCAAAGCAGCCACATAAAACCCAATTGTTATGAGGTCTTCAAATTCTCAAATCTCATTGAGATTTTACTTGTGGATATCTTCAGGATTCAAATTCTTTATTATTCATATTCCCACCAATTACAGTGAGGCAATCATTAACAATGACAGTCTTCATTGCCTCAAACAATGCTCATATAACATGTATGAAAAACATTTAACATGCTCTAAATGTATCTTTGGTCAAATTATTTCAGTTTGCCTTGAGTTTGCTGTTACAGTTTGTCCCTTCCTTCCTTCTGTAGTCCCAGTGGCACTGCCCTGTCCTCTCTGGACGAGGTCAAGACCTACCTGTTGACCGATGGCACCTGCAAATGTGGACTTGAGTGTCCACTCATCATCCACAAGGTGAAGTCAGTCTATAAGTTTTAAATCGCGTGTGTGATATAGGTTGGCAACACATACAGTATATACAGCACATCCTCATTATCTGGTCTTTTTAGTTTTCAGATTTAGTAACTGGGAACACTTGGATGTGCACTTACACACATACTTTAACAGCATGGCAATGACATCACTGACCTTGATGTTGTCATCATGTTGGGGAAAAAAGATTTCAAATAGCTTCTAACATCAGGCATTGAGTCCGCATAAAGAAATTTGAATTCTTGGCAGTTCTGGAATGTTTCTATTATGAAGGAGATGCAGGCATGTGACATCCTCATGAGGTGAATTAATTATCTATGATTAACTTCTTGAAAGATGTTTATCTGACTGTGTGGAATCATAACTTGCCTTTTTCTTCATAAAAATATGAGTGCACACAGTCTGCCGTAAGCTGTGATCCTTATGTGACTGTGGAGATTATCAGTGTAAAATACCCCTGCTGGTGCCCATAACTGTCCTAAATTTGATGAACTGTTATGCAAAGAGTTCTGCCTAATCCTCTTTTATCTGGTGTCCTGCAGGTTTTCAACTTCATTGTGGGAGTGAAGGTGGAGCAGCACAGCCAGCCATTAGGCAAAGCAGAGCAGGACATGACCAAACTGTGTAACCACCGCAGGAAAGTGGTAGCGATGGCGGCTCTGTGTCGGAGTATGCAGGCATCACAGCTGCCCTTTGCCAACCTTCATCATCCAGGTAAATTCTGAAGCAATGAGGCATACTATTCCTGTACCTGTGGACTATCCAGATTTACTAAACAGATGCTGATCGGCATCATGTTGGAAACTTTTATTTTAATTTAGTGGGATGGAGTCTCTCTGGAAGTTGTCTCCAGTTCATGTCTTTTAGATTGTAACGGAATCTTTTTCCACCAAATCTTTTGATATTGGAGTTGAGCGTGCTTTGTGCGCAGTACTAACCTCATGTAGAGGACTGCAGAGGGACTGTGATCTCTGCAGGATCAAACACAAATGTGCTCTGTGTGTGGGAGCACTTTGTCACTATCGTCATCATCATCATGTTGGGAAGAAATAAAGCTGAAATTTAATTTATGAAAGTTTGAGGTTTATTATTGGGCATAACAAGACCACGTCTTCCAGTCAGCCATATACTTCAAAAATGCATAATCAGATGTTTCTATTTAGTTTCTCCCTCGCTCTCTTCCCTCAACATTGGCTGTCAGAGAAACCGTATCATGATCCTTATCCATGTTTAGACACACTTTTAGTTCCCACTACCGCAAACAAACGGCATAAAACAGCTAAATGTGTAGAATTGCCACAGGGAGGGAATGGGATGGGCTGTCTGTCAGAGAAGGCAATGATGGTCGGAAATCTTGAGGGAGCAGGAGGGTGTGGGATTGAAAAACGAGTGCTGGTCAGTGTAGCAGAACATTGTATAAGCACTGACATACACAGTGATATTAATTGGTCAAAATTCTTATTGTTGGTAAACAGTGAATTAGTAACATTCCTAGTTACTTTCTTTGATATGCATTCATCTTCCACAGATGCAGCATATTTTCTAAAACTAATAGCCAATAGAAGTAGAAGGTTTCAGCTTCCTTGCTCATGCTTGGTAGTATTTTCGTGAGAGGGTCCTTTGGCCTAAGCATGGCCGAAAGATTATACACCACAAGTCACCTCATGCCTCAAAATCATAATGCTCCTCCTGTGCACTCAAATATGGCAGAATTTTCATTCCCAGTAGGCTAATTAGTTTATATTATTAGATTTCACACAAGACCTTTTTATAGGAGCACTTAATTCTGTCATAATAAAGCAACAACAGTTTAGTAAGTAGTTTTGTGTGTGTGTCTGCTTTCAGAGATGAGCAGTGGAGTGGACAGCCGTGATCCAAAGCGGGAAGAAGAGGACCATGGCATTTATCATCCAAAACTCCATTCACTCCCAGCACGACCCCACAGCAACATCCACCCAAACCCCTCTGCCAGCCCCAAAGCCTCCCACCAGTTTATTTACCCTTACAATGGTTCTTCCCCAGTCCTTCACACAGGCGCAAACTCTCACCATCCCCTAGAGGCTTTGAGAAGGCTTCACCATCCTTCTACCATCCCTGCTTCCTCCTGCTCTTCCTCCAGCTCCTCATTCGCAGCGTACAGCGCTGCCCAAAGGTCACCCCGCACCCCCACACCCCAGAACGTCAGTCAAGGTCAAAGAACTCCCAAAACCCCAGAGGCTCCAGGTTCTCCTCGGCTAGGGCCCCTCTCTTCAGCTCCTCCCTCTTCCCCCATGACCATGGGTGGAGGAGGAAGAGGACCACAGACTCAAGCTCATCATCCTCATGGTGTCATTGTGGGAGGCTCCCCCCTCTCTCCGTCTCCCTCCCTCTCTCCCTCTGTCCAAACCATGAACTGTGTGTCTCCTCACCAGCGGTCGCGCCACCCTTCAGCCTCTCCTTCCCCTCTCTCGGATCAGGGAGGAGGCTCTACATCAGCAGGCGGACTGATGGGAAGTAACTTAACTCAGAGGAGGAAATCCACCTCTTCCTCTCCACACTCCCCTCTGTCCAGTAGCTCTCCAAACCCCAGCCCCCACTTCCCCAAATACAAGCTGGAAGACATCTTGGAGCAGTTTAAGAACTCAGGCAACAGCAGCACTAATAATAACCACCTCCTTAACCCTACTAACCCCTCCTTACTGACCAACCAAAGCAGTAGCAACCCTCTTGCTCTCTCCTCGAAGCCCTCAAAGAGTACAATGAGTCAAACTCCCAACTCAGGACCACCAAGTTTTGGGTTGAACTCTGCAGGGCCTTCTAGTTTACCTCTGGGGCCATTTCTGAACCACCACCACAGCCATCAGAGCAGGCTGCCACATCCAGCTTCTTTCCCTGCGAGTAGCCTGCTGTCTGCGGCTGCCAAGGCTCAACTGGCTAGCCAGATAACCCAGGGCCAGAGCTCAAATGTGGCTAGCAACATGGTGAGCTTGCCCTCTTCTCTGGAGGTCTTGAAAGAGGCACAGCAGCAACAGTCATCAAAGGTAACAAACAGCACTTTACATAACAGCCACCCTCCCTCCCTTGCAGCAGCCTCCTCCGTCCTTTTTCCTCCATCCCACCCTCTGGCCCAGTCCCTGGCTTCCTCCTTGCCCCACCTGCCTCCAACAGCAGAGCGCAATGCATCACACAGGAAAAGGCAGCGACGATCTCCCACAGTGCTCAGCATGCTCAGAGACCCCCAACAGCTGGCTAATGGGCCGCTGAAGACCCCACCAGGAGACGCCATTTCTGCTACAGTTATCAACCTATCCTGCTCTTCCTCTTCCTTGCCCTCCCCCTTGCACTCTTCCTCTACCTCAGCTGTGCAGAACCAGAATGCTGTCATATTAGAAAACCATCATCTCCTCCCCGGGCAAACGACGAGGCCCCTTGCTCCTCGACAGATAGCACACCTTTCCAGGCCTTCTAGACAAAATGAGGCTCTGGATTTCACTACAGGCCCGACACCATGTCCTCTTGGCTTGGATCCTCCAACCCAGCCTCTTTCTGCTCTGTTACACCTGCTCAGTGTGCAGAATGCACAGGCAACAGCCTCCACATCCAACTCTGCTCCAGCTCAGTCAGAATCTGCGTCTGTTGAAGGAGGTAGACACACTAATAAACAGAGCCCCAAACTGTCACCCTCTTCTCCCACCCCTCATTCTAACGTCAGGCACTCACAGACTCCGTCACCGTGCCAAACCAGTAACACTAATGCTCTACCCTCGATTTCACAGCCGCTTTCTCCCCCCTCCCACTCTCAGTTCAGATCAGTGCAGTCTCCCTCACATCCTCAGTTTAATAAATCAAGTCCTCTACAAAGACATTCTCCTTCTACAGTTCTCAACTCAAATTTAGCTTTACACAACGACACCAGCCCGTCTCAGCATATGCCCTCAGACAAGCATCAACAAACTGAGAATCACATTCCTACAATAGACTCTGCTTCCCAGGCACCATTGCAGGAAGCCTCGCCACAGGACGCCGTGGTGACAGAGATTGGTAGTAACAGCATATCTACATCAGTGGACCTGAGTCATTCTCAAGGCAGTGTTTCTATGGCGATTTCCAGCTCCCCGAAGCCTCTCGATCTTAGCAACCATGTCTTGGCCCTTTTAGCAGCATCTTCCACTGTGCCCCAGGGGGACGGCTGCTCCTCCGATCGTACCACTGATGTTGTGATGTCTTCCCAAGAAAATCCCTCTGCAGGTGAGGATATTTTTCAGTCTGAAGTTGTCGTTCATCTGTAAGATATAACCATAACTTTTAAATGCATATTGAAGTAATATGGTTTCTAGAGCTTTGCATTATGCTGAAAATGTACCCATATGAACTATTCTGTTACAAACTTAAGTCTGATTTAATATGAGCTAAGTGCGGTCATGATCTCTGCCTTTTTAAATCAGACTTTACAGACGATTGTATTTTAGGATGGTTGAGGGCAAGAAGTGCAAATGTTTTCTCATGATTGTTCCCTTTAGGGTGTTAGGCTGTCATAGCTTTTAAATTTAACCCTGTTTTGCACGTACCTATGTGAAACCCTGAAAACAGCCCAGCTGAAGACCCTTGTTTAAAATTTGTTTACTGATTGTGTCAGCCCGAACAGATGTGAATGATTCTTGTCTCTCCCACAGTGCCAGAGGAGCCAAGATGTGTGTACTCGAAGTTCTCCATAATGACCAAACCTCCAGCAGCCACCAGCCCTGGGCCCACTGTCCCCTCTCGTCTTGGCGATAACCCCAGTCCTCATACACCTTCAGCTGTGAGCGACTCAACCACTCCCTTACCTCTGGCAGAGGCTTTCCCCTTCATGAACCAAGAGCAGCTGCTTCAGCTGTTGTCATCCACGGGAGGGCTACCATCCCTCCTAGACCCGACAGTACTGGCTTCATTGCCCCTTGGGGGAGTGTGGTTGGGAGGGCAGCATGCACAGATGCCCCCTGCCAATGCTACACCACAACCACCACATAATCTTTCAGAGCAGCAGCAATCGGAGCATCAACAGTTACTGCTGCAAGAGCAACAGCAGCAAAACCAGGATCAACAACAGAAGCAACAACATATAAACAACAATCCTCTCTTTCCCTTGTTGCCCTTGTTGAGTGGTGCTCATGGGGAGCTGCCACTGAACCTTTTGGGTCCGCTGAACCCTCTCCCAGCTGCAGCCTCAACCCCTACCCCAGGAACTGAAGCTGATTTAGGGCTAACAGAAAAACCTAGCCTTCAGGCTCTTCTCATGGCATCCTTGTTGCTCGGGCAACAGCAGACACATTTGTTACCTCTGTCTGGGCTGAGTCAGTTGAGTCAGGTCAGCTTGGAAGTTCCTCTCCAGCAACCACAGCAGATCCCCACCACACTGGAGGGCCTCACCCTGGATAAGACCTCCGGCCTCCTGGACCCATCAACCCTTTCGGGCCCAGGGCTCTTGGAGGTTGCCCAGGGCCTTCTCCCCATTCCTCCAGGAGCTGAGGGCTCTATCCAAGCCCTGCAGTCTCTGCTCCTTCCTGCCGCTCTTCCTCCTCCCCCTGCAGCCTTCCTGCCCCTCAGCCCTGCCTTGCTCACTGCTGCCCTGAGCTCTGCTGAGCTCCACCCGCCTCCCCACACCCATTTAGCTCCTGCCCAGCAAACCCAACATACCCAACCTCAGGTAGGCTCCCCTGTCTCCTATAGCTATTTCCTCTTAGCTCTTCCTATTTTCCCTAGAATAATCTGTAGGCTCACTTCCTCAACTGCGTCATTATCTTCTCCTGCGTTAGTTGTTATTTTCCTCAACGGTTTTCCTAAAATATGAGTGCAGTCTCAACTATTTCAGATGAAGCCATCAAACTACATAGTTTGTTGGGGGTGATTCCAGCTGTCTATCTTGATTTAGTTCAGGTGTGAATGCATATGTTTTTGGAGAGATTAATTTTCACTTAAAATTAAAATACAGAGTCTTGTCTCTCTGTACTCTGTATGTCCAGTTCCATTGCTGCCTTTTTTTCTTTGATCGTTTAGTTTCAATGATCATTTCTGAAACTTAAATCCAGTTCTCTACTCTACTCCCCAGGTATCTACTGATGCTGGTGTTGACACCCTCATCCCCCTTTCTCTCCAAGGCAAGGACAACCCCATCCTCCAACAGCTACTGCCCACTTTGCTTAACCACGCTGTACTAGGTGAATCCGGAGTACTTCTTTCCTAAGATAAAATGTATTATGTTGGCAATAAATGAAATGATACCAGCAAAACTGACCAACTATTCTCAGTATTAAAACTCAGCCATTATAACAGTTATGCTAAATGTGTCTTTGTAGGAGATCTTTCTGGCATCGCAGGCCTCCATAGCATGTTGGGAATTGGAGCAGGTTCCATCCTCCTACCCCCAGTCCAGACCTCCGCTTTGGGCATGCCTCTGCTGCACGGTCCTGATGGAGCCATCAACTTGCTCAACAACATACAGGTAGTGAACTGGCATGTAACATTGTGGATAAAGCATATCCACTGTATAAATTAAGAATATGTGGATGTATTTGTTGGCAAATAACAATTTACAAACATTCAGGTTGCAGCTGACTCTCGCTTTAGCTGATTAAAATAGCAAATGTTGCTGGCAGCACATCATAGTCATATCAGCTGTTGCAAATGTATGTTTGTTCTTTACCAAACCTGACGATAGCTAACTTTTTTTTTTAAAGTGTTGTCTGCAACCCGTGTCTTCACTCAGTCAAAGACACTTTGCGAGGGAAGAGCTGTGTTACACTGCTGTGTAACGGCAGTTTGTTTGTCCAACAGAGTGAGATGTCCTGTCCAGTGGATCATTACACATCAGCAGCTGTTATTTTAATGTCTCACATACATATTTAATCATTTAGGTGAATCTGACTATCAGGTTGGGGTCTAAATCAGCAGAAACCTTATTCTGAAGAATTAGGATCTGAGCCATAATGTTCTTTTTTTCACTTGCTTTTGGATCCTTTTGCATCAACGAGAAAACACATCGTTAATTTTCTAACATTTTCTGTGGGATTTTTGACTTTTATTGATTGCCTCCACTTTTTAATTTTTTTCCTCCAGCTAAACCTTGCACCACACTCAGAAGGAGAGAAGCCAGTCTCATTGCAGGAGACACAAAGCCCTGCCCCACAGGAAGACATTCCAGCTAGTCAGACCGCTCCGGAAGTGGTTCCCAGTCCTGCTCCAGCCCTTGCCCCTGCCCAAGAACCCACTCCACCCCCACAGCGAGTGTCTGAGGGCAGGTCTGTTATCGATCCTTACACGTCTTTCATGGACACGATTTATACCTCCTTCCTTCAAGTCAGTGCTAAAGAGCAGGAAGACAGGGCCCACTTGGGGCCATCTGACCCCACGTCACCCTTCTGTGCCTTACCGCCGGTTTCTTTCCCAGTGGAGCACCATACCCCGTCCACCTCTGTCCCAACTCTACCCCAGGCAAGTGCCCCAGTCTCCCTTAGCCCACGTCGGGCCTGTTCCCTCCGTAACCCAGACTTATCCCGACTCAGCCTGGAAGCGGCAGCCCATTCCCCAGCCCAGGGAACGCCCAAGCCCACTGAGGATGGGTCTACGTCACCCTTGCAAAGGAAACCAGTAATGGTAGAAGGACATACTCACCCAGAGCCTCCTCTGCCACCCATATACTTGGAAGAGGCTAAGACAGACTGTACTGGGCCTGCTGCGGCTGTGTGCCCATATGTGGAAGCAGGGGTGGATAGGCAGGGGCATCTTCCCCATGTAGGGTACCTCAGTCCCAGGGATGGATGCAGTGGGAGGCCTAATGAGGAGACAGCTGGGACATTGCTGCACACCGAACAGGGAAGGGTGAGTGTCTCCTGTTACCTTCAGCCTTAAAGGCAAAGTTTCATATCACAAAGGGAAACCGTATAATCATCCTGCTGCGACCAAAGAGGAATGTGATTGACTTGAATGGCTGCATTTGTATGCCCCTGATACCTGTAGTTAATTTCATCATGATGCTTTTTAATGTGATTTCCTGACTCTACCTCCCCAGGATCAAGCAGGAGCAGCAGGTGTAGCCAGAAGAGGAAGGAAAAGGAAACAAACGTAAGTCGTCTTGTCAGCAGTTAATTTCTCCCACATGCTGTAGGCAGGGAATCACCTGGAAAAATCAATTTCCAGTAAAAGTCAAAGTGGCTCCGTCATAAGACCTTGCACAGTAATCCATTAATGCACTAAACCTGCCTTTTCTGATCTTTCATAACAACTGACCTATCAGGCTTATTTGACTGCAGCGTGCTGTATTGAATATTAAGGTGTTTCTTCCCTTTTTTTGTATTAGGCTACAGAATGTGTTAGAAGATTTCAGAGACATGGATGCTACAGCACTAGAAGAATCCAAGGCTACGGTAAGAACCAGCTCCCCCTCAGTGACTCACAGATCTGTTGGTTTAATTATCAGCAGCACTGGTTGTTTATTACCTTTCATGAGTACCATTGAACTGTTTTGACTCAGACATTTACAAACCTCTTACTTCAAAGCACAGCCTGTTTTCATGTGCTGCTGTTACTCTCCAGCAGCTTGGAATTTTTTTGCCATGCTGGCAGCTGATCCTCTGGCTTTTCCTCCAGCTCTACCTGGAGGTTCATATTTATAGTTTTGAGTGAAATGCCTCCAGAACCATTTAGTGAATTATCGTGACATTTGAAGAAATGTATGTTCCCTGCCAGAATTGATTGTTATCACTTTGGTGATCCCTTAACTTCTCATCTAGCGCCATCATCAGGTCAAAAATGACATTTTCCAATACTCTGGTTTATGACCAAATGCCTGCAAAACTGAAGCAGTTTCCATCAGCCTCAGCTCTATTGTTTGTAGGAGGAATTAGAAAATGTTTGCCTGCTAACAGGCTATACTAAGATAGTGAACATGGTAAACATGCCTGTGTAGCATCAGCATGTTAACATTGTTATTGTGAGCCTGTTGGCATGCTGATGTTTGCATTTAGCTCAGTACAATCTCACAGAGCTGCTAGTATTGCTGTAGAGTACCAAGAGCTACAAGTTAGTCTAATCCTGTCTGATAGTTTATGTCATAATTGTGTCTTAACAGTGAATAAAAGTGTTTTAAGTTAATCACCCCGAGGTGCAGCAACATCACAGCGAATCAGACTGATTTATAGAGAATCTTTTCAGAAGATAAAACATGAAAACTGTTATAAGGTTTCTCATTGAGGTTCAAAGTTTATTCTTGATCTTTATAAATATCCATCAATGGGGCCTTTCTGTGAAATTATAGTCTATTTCCTGTTGTTTTTGAGGTCAAGTACTTTTAATCATTTTTATTCAAACAAAAAAAATCCTCTGAAAGGTGAAAACAAATGCTGGATGGGAAGAGTCTGTTTGCTTCTTGGTGGTAATCAGGGAATAATTCAGTTCCGACTGCGGTGGTGAAATCACTCCACCACTGAGAGGCTGGAAAAGAGATGAGGCTGATGTGACTGTAATGTCTCTCGTTCCAGACAGCACTGCTGAAGCCTGAGAGGTCGGTCCGCGGCAGGAGGCGGCGAGGTGCCAGGTCTCAGAGGCAGTGATTGGTGGAGGGAGCTGTAAGTCAGAGCGGTCCACCAATCAAAGGCGGCCAGACGCCTCTCTCCCCCCCCACCCCACCCCTCCATCTCTCCACCATCATCACCACTGTTAAGACCTTTCTATTTTTTTTTTTAAATTCAACTGCACTAATATTATGCCGTTGTCATGTCAACCATTGTTATGGCAACCACTATGTAAAAAAACACATAGGAGAGAGATCTAGTCTGAAAAGTTAATTTATAAAAAGTGAGAAAAAAAAAAAGACAAATTTTGTGGATACTTTTTCACTCTTAGGTCTTCTCTTAGGTCTAGTTCACAAAATAATGGTTGCTTGACATTGTGATCAGAGATCTGTTAATTATGCTCGGTGTTAGAATTATATCAATGACAAAACACAAAAAAAAACAAAGTACTGTTTTCTTCTCATCAGTGTGTAACTGTGAGTCAGGATAAAGCCCATCTACTTGAACGATGCTCTCTTTTGAACGTGTGTCTGTACGTGTGTGGATGTGAGTGTCTTTTTATGTGTCCGAGTGTGTGTGTTGGACAACAGTGCTATAGCTGAGCCCCTCACTGTCCGACCGTTAGTTATTTTCATTTTATTAAACGACACCCTCTCTGTCCGTCTGTCTGTCTGATAAAGGGCTCTTTGCAGCGGTTTCAGAGAGCGCTGCAAGAGAATATAAGAAGGAACAGACTTGAGTTATTTTCATTCACAGTACGAAATAACCTTTATGTGGGACAAGCCCAGGAAGTAATGTGGTTCACCGTATCAGGTTTCTTCACGCTCTAATAACTTGTTATCATGACTCCACATGTCCTGTGAGGTGTTCCTTAATGGTTTGTACATCACTAATAATTTTATGAACTGAGAAAACTTTCATTTAAAGTGAAGCTCTTTTGTACAACTCTTTGAATCACGTCACAACGCGCCAGTGTAAGAGCAGAAAAATAAGTGAATCTGACAACGTCCAGTTTCTAATGTACACCAGGTCCACTACAAATCTGAAACAAAAAACAAAAAAACAACCTTCAAGCATAATTTGTCAGATTTTTGAAAGCCACTTAAGTTTAACATGCTGTGTCCTTTGTTGCTATGAAGAATTGCGATTAGCTGTGGTTTGACAAAGACTGTTAAATATCTGTTGACTTTACGCCCACTCAAACTTTCTGGAAGTATCTGGGGAAAAAAGTATTGACTTTTGAAATTAAAGGTTTGCAGCAATTTACAGTAAGTACAGTACAGTATGTCCTTTTGATTGGTTGAACGAATGGCTGGAAAAGTTAAACCCAGAGAGCGATGATGTCTTACATGCATCTGTTGAGTCCGTGTGTTACTGTGGATTTGGAGTAATATCCTCCCTCTGTCTCCTCATATCACTGTTTGAGCTCTCCTCCACACACTGCCCCGCCCCAAGAGTACTGGCATCTCTAGCTGTATTTAACAAAAAAAAAAGAAGAAAAAAAAAAGAATAAAGAAAAGTGAAAAAGAAAGCAGATTATGCAATTTCTACACTTGGAGATTTGTACATATGTACAGTTAATGTGTTTTATTTTGATTTTATATTGTTAGAGAAAGAGACAAGAGAGAAAACAATGAATTGTGAATTTTTCTGAGAATTGTAATTAAGTATTTTTCTCATTCTACCCCTTGCTTTCAATACTTATGTTTAAAAATACGATTAAATTGTGGACTGTAGCTTTCTTTTTTATATGGGAGTCTTTTTTATTTAATATTAAACTATTTACAAAAAATGTACCTTGTGTTGATTTCTGTTTGCACCTTTGTGTGGCAGTTTAGAGGTTTGGTTTTAAGTCACACATGGATAAATAAGGATTGTATTGAACGTGAGCGTAACGTCGTTAGCTTTCAGAACAAAAAGAATCAAGACATTTGTTTGATAACTTTAAAAAGAAGTATTAAACCCGCACCCTGGTTAAACTACTGTAAATTTACTCATTCAAAAAGAGGAGAACCTATTCAAAAGAACTGAGTTACAGTAACAAAAGTTCTTTGTAGTTTCACTGAGATCCACCCTGTTAACAGGTGTGGTTAGTGTTGGGTCCGTCTCCCTGCCAACAATAAAATCCATGGACAGGTAATCTTCTGAAAACATGGTTAAAGGTATTATTAGAGCAGAGTTATTGGCTTTTAGGGAGCAAAATACCAGTTTAGCACCTCAGTGAAGGAAGTTGTGTTTATACCCTGTTAATGTAGGCAGTGTATTTGTCTTTTATCAAGATGTCTTAAAAACTGATTTAATTGGAAATATGATCAATATTAGGCCTTTGATACATTTTCCTGATTTTAATCGTGGTTCCAGATCTGATCTGGGATTTTTAGGATCTTTTGACATTGTAAGAATGGTCATGTTTTACACTGAACTATTTTCCTTAAGTTTAAAATTTTTCCCACAATTCTGTTTTAGTTAATTTGATACATCAGATACATTCCCAGAATTTTGTTTGATATTTTTATTAGTCAAATTAGGTGAGTATTGTTTAGTGTTCCCTCTAAATAAGTACAATGTGTATTTTCTCTAAACAGGCCCGATGATGATTTGTCAGTTTTAACATTGTGCTGCATCATCCCAGAGTCAGAAGACACTGTAATGCTCCGTCAAGGTGAGGCCTTAACTCATATTATAGTCAATAATATGAATCAAAGGCCCAAACTCATCTTTTGATCAATAACTGCAAGGCTGGTGGTTCCTTATGCCTTTCAAGAAACACAGTCATGCATCGGAGAGGAGCCAAAAGCCTGTGATGACTAGTCACTGCATCAGACAGCAGTGATGTTTCCCTTCGTTGCTTTGCTCGGATGTGACGCTGCAGCCTGTTTCCGCCTGCCTGTGAGGATGCTGAGCTGATGGGTACCACTTTAAAGAGACGGATGCAGACCACGCCCTTCCCGTATCCACCGATAGGGGGCGCTGTGGCGACCAAAGCCGGCCGAATAAGAGCAGCTTTACCTCACTGCCCTTCCAGCAGCATCTCACCTTCAACCGGCCAGACGCGCATCCTCCGCCGCCGCACCCGAAAGGGAAAAGAAGAAACACACGAGAGAGACGCAGCGTCAAGTAAACCTGTACAGGAAACCGAGCATCATCCTAGTGGGCTGTTTTAATGATGTAGGGGATCGTTTTGCGCTTTGACATCTAATTTAGCCTGCGCGCCTCACTGCGACAAGGAAGCACAGTCCAGCTGCGCATAAATAAACTGCAGCCTGCCTCAGTTTGTCAGGATAAAAGCGAGCAGCCTCTCCACGGTCCTCCCGGCGAAGAAGGACGAAGCCACAGCGCATCCCTCGTCGTTTATTCTGACGGTCAGATCAGGCCCCTCGTCGCCCCTTCATCCAGCCTCAGCAACATAAAGCAGCATCCTTCCTGCTCCTCCAATCTGCGCAATGGCCGATGTCCCAGCGGAGTGCAACATAAAAGTGCTGTGTCGCTTTCGCCCCCTGAACCAGTCGGAGATAATACGCGGAGACCAGTTCATCCCCAAATTCCAAGGAGACGACTCTGTCATCGTCGGGGTAAGTGAAGGGAGGCGCTTTGTTGTGCACCCAGGCCCTTCATCAATAAATCATCAGCTCGACCCATCTGTTTGGGTGGTGGGAAAACATGATGGTCGGTGCAGCTCAGGGAAATATCACACCTTACCACCCAAAAAAAAAAAATAAATAAAAAATCTGTCTGTCCCTGAAAGCTACAAAACACATTTGATACATGTGGTGATGTTAAAGTGCGCAAACTGGCCTCCTGCATCAGCTGATGTGGTCTGCACTGTGAAGCCTATGAATGAAACATGGCCAGCCTGGCAGTCATTAAACACTTTTCTGAAGACAGAGAGGCAGTAACATAACATTTACAACTGGGAGGTGCTTTATTTCTGTATGTAGGTCTTTATCCCCAATATAACCCCATAGTTTAGTAATAGTAATACACAACTAATACACTCGTCACAGTCAAATATAGGTGTATGACGTAGATTCATTAATCCTGGCTGGTTAATTAGACTCATTAACCTTTCCTTAATGCTGCCAGGGTGGGCTGGGCTCATTACTCAGCATTATATATTCAGATATTGTGGTGCAGGGGTGAAGTCTGGTGATGGTGTTTGTGGTGGATGTATATGTTTGGAGATTTGGGGGCTGGTGGAGCAAAATCTGAAGATGCTGTACTTGTGTTTTGTTTACGTTATGTGTGTAAGCACACCAATGCTATGCAACAAAATACCTAATTGAGTCTCTTTTAATTCTAATTTTTAATTGCAGGAGAGCGTATCCTCACTGAATTAGATTTTTAACAAAAAAAAGACGTTTTCATTAGTTTGAATTAGCATCTTATTACATTTTTGGGTATAACTGAATCATAGAAATATTATTCCAGGAGAAAAAAGCTTCCAGTGTAGCCTTATTTCATTGTTTTCTAAAACAGATCAAATTATCTTAAGAATTTTATGGAATTAAGGAATTTTTTCAGTTTTTTTAGGGCAGTGTTTGCCTTATTGTTGTTATTGTTCTTTTTTAAATACAGTTGTGCCATTTTAGTACTTTAATATCGACAAAACAGGTTTGATGATTTTGCTGCATAGAAGTCTTTGAGACTTGAGACTGATTTGATCATTCTTGTAGTTCACATTTACTCTAGAAATTCAGTGAAATTCATTGACATTGATCCTGTCGCTGGAAACCCAAATCATTCCAAACATTACCAGTGTGAGGGCCAAACGCTATAGGCTTATTGATCAGTTTCATTGAATTATTGGGAGTGTTCACACATTCATATGAACTATTCAACTATTCATATGAACTGTGGCTCTGCAGAACTGTCGTGATTTTATCAGTTTCAGTTGCTCGTATATGTCGGATGGGCTTCTTTGGTGTTTTATTTTCGGCCAAGTAACTCATGTCTGAGGAACGTTAAAAGAAACGTTAAAGAGTACATGAGTTCTGAAAGTAGAGAAATAGTTAGCTGTGGTTCACCTCTGGCTGATGCAAAGGGAGGAGTCACGCTGAAACTTTCTCCAGAGGTAATGGAAACATCTCGACCTGACCTTCCTCCCTCCTCTCAGCATGACGCTGGACAGTAGAGCTAGAAACTGATCTCTCTAATTGCCTAAAGAGAGGATCAATAATCATCCAGTGAGCTCGTGCATCATTCACTGACCTGCTTTCTCTTGTCTTTGGCTCCATCTGTCTGTCTGCCTGTCTCTCTTTGACTCTTTGAATGTTTCCCTGTTTTTTTCCCTCATCCTTCTCTCTCTATTTTGCAGCGCCGTCTTTCTCCCTCACCCTTGTCTCTCCTTTGCGCATCCATCTCCATTTTTATGTCTCTTTTTGTGCCTCCCTCGTCCTGGGAGTGGATGTCTCTCTCTGGTAAATCACTCCGTCATGGGGGCGGTCTGCAGATGAGTCAATTTGTTAATGACATTTAATACGCCTCGTGTTCTGGCAGCTCACGTTATTGTGTTGCATTGTGGCCTCTGTATCAGATGGGACGGTGACATTCAGGGGTTTATAACCTGGTTCCTGCAGTAAGAGTTGTCAGGGCTGAGTCACTCGTCTATGTGTCACCCAACAAAGGTTTTTTCTTTTGTCAAGGACCTGGTTTATGTTGGGGACAAATTTTGAAATGAACAAAATACATTCCTGATCAGTTATCCTCCACCATTTGATTAGAAGTGGCCCAAAAAATAAAATGCTGTTACAGAAAGAAAGCAGACATCAGTGTGTATTTTAGTCCTCTTTCATTTTCTACTGAGCTTTGCAGTAATTAAAATTCTGTAAACAGTGCAAGAGTTTTATTTTTTTGTATTCGTTGACCTACTTCCTTGTAGTTTGCACAAGTCTCATGCAAGATTATATATATACTATTGAAATTCTTTTTTTATAAACTAGATAGACTAACATCTGTAAATTAATGTATTTTTTTTATCAGGTGTTCATTTAATCAGCTGAGTCTTCATTCAAACTCTACACAAATGGGTATTTACAGCTTTACTGGACAGTAAATATGAGCATTTATCATTTATAGGACTGTTTCAACATGTTGGGAAAACTGCTTAATCACGCTCTTGTCGAGAAACTTTAGCTAGCTTACAAAGCACAAAGGTAGCTAAATGAGGAGCTAATTAGCTTAGCACAAAGACAGACAGACAGAAATAGTCTGGCACACAACCTCCTTAAAAGCACAACTTTTCATTTTTACACCTCAGCTTTTGTGCATATTAACCAAACTAGATTGAATTAATTATTGATTGAAGTACTGAGCTTTAGAGGTGTTGTTTGGCAGCTGTTTCCCTGTTTCCAGCCTTTGTTGCTAAGCTAAGCTAAGCTAAGCTAAGCTAACGGTCTTCAGGCTGTAGCTTCATGTTAATCAAAATATTCAAAATCAAAATATGACTTTAACAAAGATAAATGTCTTATTATTTTAGCATTCAGCAAAAACAACCACAACATGAATCTTGGTACACTGTCACAGCCTCATGGGAGATGTAGTTCTAACATACTAACAAAACAATTGTTCAAATCTTTGAATCCAGTAAAGCAATAGATATGAATTTATCTTAGAATATGAACAGAAAGCATGTGAGAATGAGACGAGCCACATTTATATATTTACAGATGCTGGAGTAACAGAAGCTTGTAAAGACTGATGAGCTGCACCCGGGGGTGCTGCAGAAAAGCTGCTAATAGCATTAATAGCTGTATACAGAGCTGTTAATGAAAGGCCCGCATTGCCTTTCATATGACTTTGTTCCCATGTTAGATATAACACCAGCAATGGAAAAAGAGCAGTTTTTTTAACAGCCTGGTTCTGTTATCTGAAGATGCCAGGTCCTGCATGAAATATGGCTCTGACTAGCTGGGAAAAAGAAGTACTGCAGAGCTGGCTTTCTCACTCTCTGCTGATATCATCTTCTTTTGATGTCTACTTGCTGTTGGGGAGAAAAAAGCAGCGTTGTACAAACCAGCCACAAAAATGCAAAAAACTGCAAAGATAGCATTTCGGTTTTTTTTTTATGTGAATAATATGTAACTACATGCCATCAGAATTGGCATTTAGAAGTTTTCACACGACAACAAGCAATATGTTTCTGTAGGACTGTAAAATGAATGTGTGTTTTGACATTTAAAGGTTTAAAACGGTGCACACTCATTTTACATGTGTGAGTGAACATGCAAACTGAGGTCAAATCAGATACCTCAGTCCGGCGCTGTGACCACCTCACAGGGCTGACATTATCTCCCAAAGCTGAGACTGATGTCTGGCTACAAGAAAAAACGACTCCTACCACATAACAGGAAAATATTAGAATTTGGAGATAAACAATCTTATATCTCTTATTTTTTTTGCTCACAGGGGAAGAACTTCTCGTTTGATCGGGTCTTTCCGACCAACACCACCCAGGAGCAGGTGTACAACACCTGTGCCAAGCAGATTGTCAAAGGTATGGACGATTAGTCACGTTGAGATATGTCTGACATTAGACATGCATGTGCTGTGTTCTCATTTGTTGTTCTGTTTTTCTCATAGATGTCCTCTATGGATACAATGGCACTATCTTCGCATATGGACAAACCTCCTCCGGAAAGACACACACCATGGAGGTACAGTATTCAGAGCATTAAAGTGCTGAATAAGTGAACATCAATATCATCCAACCAGTCCGATTTAGAAAGCTGTATACCGCTAGTTCCAATGTGTTCAACCATGGTTAAGTTTTTCATAGATTCAGTGGTTATTTTGGGGATTTTTTATTTTTTTTTGGTCAAAACAATTAATCAAGAAAGCAGAATGTCATGATTTGCATTTCTAAGATTCATGTTAATGTCACTAGAAACTGCACCACCAGTCTGTCTCCCTTCTTTTTCTACTTCTCTTGGTTCTACCAGGATAGCGTTTCCTGTCCTCAGATTCAATTTAACAGACATGTTATGAGAATTGAAAGGCATGATTGCATGAAGTCTCCATTAACCTCTGACCCTGGACAGCCATCACCATCTCACTCCTAGTTATACCTTACCTATCTGTGACTTCCTGTTTCAGGGCAAGCTGCACGACCCTCACCAGATGGGTATCATTCCTCGCATCGCTGAGGACATTTTCAACCACATCTTTGCCATGGATGAAAACCTTGAATTCCACATCAAGGTGCTTTATTTGATGAGTCACACGTGTTATTGTGCTGAGATGTGATATGTTTCTTCTTAAAGCATTTAGTTTTACTGAAACAGAGATAATTTGATTCCCCATTTTTTTTCTCTCTCGTCCAGGTTTCATACTTTGAAATCTACATGGACAAAATCCGTGATCTTCTGGATGGTTAGTGCAAATGAGCTCTGCATGAATCACCTGCGGCAGTATTTTGATTTGTCGTACTTTGCTCTAAAATGTTTAAAAGCACTCATTTAAAATGTTTCCCTGCTTTCAGTGACAAAGACCAACCTGTCTGTCCACGAGGATAAGAACAGGGTGCCATATGTCAAGGTTTGTGAACGTGTTTTCTGTGTCGTCTTTTTTTAGGAGAAAATCTGTCTGTGTGCTGCATCACATTCACGGCACTAAGCCTGTCTAATATTCTGTTTCTCTTTTGTTCTCTCCTCTCATTTCCTCTCCTCTCGTTTGTTCTTGCCCCCCCCCCCTGCAGGGATGCACTGAGCGTTTTGTCTCCAGCCCAGATGAGGTTATGGATGTGATCGACGAGGGCAAAGCTAACCGCCATGTTGCTGTGACCAGTGAGTCTTTATCTTATGATATTGTTTTTCCAACACAGGCTATACAGTAGGCACATCACAGCACAAATACATGCACATATATTAATGCTTACAGTGGAGCATTTTGCAGTCCTCCATCTTGAGAACAAAGTAAGTTCTCTTCTTCCTCTGCGTCCATGTTTGAGCACGAGATCTAGCTCCTCTTCAGTGCCGGCAGCAGCGCTCACATCTCGTTACTGACGCGTGATGTGACAGCTGAAGTCATGTGGCCTGTTATTGTGTCTTGTTATGTAATCTTCGTGTGACAGCCCACTATAATGTTCAAGCTTCATTCATTCTTATAGAGAAAAGAAACAGGATCCTGTCAGATGGAATTCACTGTACAGTAATTGGCAGCAATGGACAGTTTTTTCGTGTGGTCACAGCGTCTCTGCCCGGAGCCATTATCTCATTTAAGTCATTCCTAGTAACAAACACAAACAGCTCCTACTCCTTGCGCGTCTAATAAGATGGTTTCTATCTGCAGTTTATTACAGTATTCAGTATGCTTATCTTTAATTTGATGTCGCAAAACCTTCAAAACACAAGAAATAACGGCTCTCAGATCTGTGATTCCAGCACCTGTGCTGCTGACTCACTGCCCGAAGGTCCAGTAATATTATCTGACTAATGGCTCCAACACTGCAGGTTTACTGGTCAGAGTGATACCTTAGCTTCATTGTGCAAGATGTCTTTGCAGTGTGAAAAAAACTGCCAAAAATGACCAGATTACCCTTCATAACTTATTGTTTTTAATAATTAATTATTTCTGATTATTTTTAACAATTATGGTACCCGGCTGACTGAAGTTTAGTCAGTTACTTGTTCTGTGGAGTCTTATGCTGACTCACAGGGCTGAGCTGAAGTCGACTGAAGTTAAGACCAGATGAGCTTTGGGATTCAGTGCTCAACAAAAACACCAGGACTGCTTCACTGTAATAAATCTCAACCTGTCTAGTTGTCCCGTCTTCAGGGTTAATGCATTTTGTGCCTCTGTGTGTTTTTTCGTCCATACATAAGACTTTCTGTGACATTTTCAAGAAATCAGTGATTTTATTTTGCCATTTTCTGTAAAGCGATTAGACCTGTATGCATTCTTATTTAAGAGGATCAATGTGACTGACACTATGTTAGAGGTAAATTGAACAATATATTACAATACTAGAAACTCTAATAAATTACTGATTAAAGCAGTCATCTAAGTATGTGGCTATCTTATTGATGTTAAATACATTCATTTCTATAATGATATTAATCCAGTGAAAAAAGTAAAATTCACCCTGAAAAACATAAAATTGAGCAACATGAGTCAACACCACCATCAAATCAACACAGCATATCGTGGACTCTCAATAGTAGAGTAATTCAAATGCTATTTATCTGGTGCAGTTAATTCATCATGTCAGGGCATTTTGCAAATTACATTTTGAGCTGCAGTTCCAAATGCTGAATGGCTCGTACATTGACATTCCCTGCGACGAGTCGTTAATCACCTTAAACTGAATCACTGCAGCTTCCTGACAATGATAATCTGACCCCAGCATGCAAGTAATAAGCCAGAGAGATGAATTACTCGTCAGAGAGACACTCACATTCAAAATACACTAGATTAGATACACCAGATGGTGTAAGAATGATGGAAAAAGAAATGAAAAAAGAGCAAAAATTCAAAACTTATTTTATCACTTTTAAATAATTTCAAGCTGAAGACCAAAAACAGACAACATCTTAACCTCAGTTATCATTCTCCAGTGCTGTTCAAAATGCGTTTAACTTTGTTATACACACGAATATAGCTCGCTTATATATGTAGTTATGAAGAGTTGAGAGGCAGAAAGATGCTTAATCTTGATTTATATATGATAAAAGATGTGTATGCACCTTGGGGCTTAATTATAGTGGTTTATATTCTCTCCAAAGCTTTTTGTCTCTTACGTAAGTTGGACAAAACCAAAATGCTCATATCAATGATAAATATTTATGCTCAGCAGAATTTGAATAAAATTATTTGCCCAAAGTCAGCTGGGATTGGCTCCAGCCCCCCCACGACCCTGACAGATAAGTGGTATAGATAATGGATGGATGGATGGATTTTCTATGCAGACATGCAGGCACTTACCCAGCCGTTGAGTTATTGGCTGTGAGAGTTTTGAGTGCTGCTTGTCTGTAAAGATGAAAGCAAAGGTTGCTCGTCTGGCACAGACCACTATAAAGGAACATGGGTGTTTAATTCATCCATCCACTGAGCAGATCTATGAGTGGTCTCTCCCCGAGCAGGACAATAAAATACTGTCTGACGCAACTCATGCTCTTCACACTGAGCTGTAGCTTGTGCTTTGGCAGAGCATACAAGGTCCTTCTTTGCATGTAAAATCATTATAAATATTCATTGCTGCCTATGTGTTAAGACTCTAAGTAAACAGCGTTATTGTAATGGGGTTGTATAACAGCCATGAATAGAAAGTATGAGCTAAAAAAATGTGTGGGCTTTGTATTTTATGGATTTTATCTACTTGTAACGGAGATGATGTATGTTGACTGGATGCCAAGACAAATTTCTTTTGAAGAATCTCTTTTAAAAAAAGACATTTAGAAATAACCCATAAAAGTCTCCACACCAGAGAAATTGTAATAATATGATCAACAATCAAATACAACAATCTAGCTTTGAAAATCGACTGAGTGTCAGCAGCAGCAGATCAGATTTGCTTAGGGCTGCGCTCCCGAGCAGCACAGTCTTTTCCTGGTTGAGGCCTGCTGACTCACTGTGCTGCAGGGCTGCGTGCTGATAGCAGATTAATGGGGGTGACGCTCTGCAGACACCGAGCTGATGCCCTCAGATATCATCTGCAGAGAAACCTGAACTCACCATCTGTGAGGAGGTCCGATGAAGAGATCTGCACTCTGTGAAATGATGATATCATTCTGATGCAGTAATGACTTGCTCTGGGTGACAAAACAGAGACATGGAAGATGCAAATGCACAAACGAATGGCAAATTAATCTGTCAGTAGTCTCACTGCATTAAAGTGGACATGATCCTAAGAACTGCAAAGAAATGTGAATAATAATTTGTATGTTTTTAATAACAAGGTCAAAATTACCACGACCAGACATGGTTTGTCATAGTCTACTCTTTTTCATTTTGACGTCAGTAGTAAAAATAATCTGTTCCTGGTACACCTGCAACTTTTGTAAGAAAATAAAAGCATGACATGATTTAAAAAATTTGATCAGATCTCATTTGTGGGTTCTTTATCCCACCAAAAAGGATTTAAGCACCAGTTTTGAAGAATTTTGTATCAGAAGTTTTAGGGCTGCAGGGAAACCTCTTTGCTTTTTGTCTTCCCCTGACTGCTATGTTGCTTCTGTCTCCGTGCAGACATGAATGAACACAGTTCCCGCAGCCACAGTATCTTCCTGATCAACATCAAGCAGGAGCATGTAGAGACTGAGCAGAAACTCTGTGGAAAACTGTACCTTGTGGATCTGGCTGGCAGTGAGAAGGTAGGAGACATTGAGGAAGAAAGATTGTTTTTAAATCACCGGCTCCCTGCCTGCTCTTCGGCTGCTTCAAATGAATCACTTCATAATGATTGTTTCTGCGCTTTTCTTCAGCTGTTCATCGCACACGTTTGTCTTCACTTGCTCTGCCTCTTTCTTTATTCCAGGTCAGTAAGACTGGAGCTGCAGGAGCCGTCCTGGATGAAGCTAAAAACATCAACAAGTCTCTTTCTGCTCTGGGCAATGTCATCTCTGCCTTGGCTGAGGGCACGGTGAGCCACATTCACCCTACCTTCCTCTTTTTGTTTGAACAGTACAGGAACAATTGAGACTCTGTGCCTCAAGATTTACAGTCAAATGCATTGGCAGACATATAGATTTGGATCAAAGTGAGTAGATCAGCAAAATAGTATGAAGCTTACTCATGCTTTACACAACTTAGGCTTCACTAACACTGATGTGTTGCCACCGTCAGACCGTCCTGTCGACTTGTTAATGAAATGCATCCTGCCCAGTACCCGCAACCTTCTTTTCTTTCTGCCAACTCAACAGGTTTGGCAGTGAAATGCCAAACCTCTCCCTGCCAATTATAAGATTAGTTTGATGCAGCACAATCAATCTGACACTTTTGACAGCAGATTTTGGGTTTGTTAGAATCCAAAATAGAGAAATGAAAATCCTGTTTGCTGAACATGGCACAAAAGTGAGAAAATCAGGATATTTGGCATTTCTTTCATTCTTTTCCACTCTCTTAAACTTGATTTTCCCTCTCTCTTCCTCTTTAATTATCCTCTTGTCTGTGCTCCTTCCTTCTTTCATCTTCCCTCCCTCCGTCTTTCCTTCCTCTCTCCTCCTTTTCTCTTTCTTGCAGAAAACTCACGTGCCGTACCGTGACAGCAAAATGACCCGCATCCTGCAGGACTCCCTCGGTGGGAACTGTCGCACCACCATGTTCATCTGTTGCTCTCCATCCAGCTACAACGAGGCTGAGACCAAGTCGACTCTGATGTTTGGACAACGGTAGATACATCTGTGGATACAGCCAAGGCCTCTTTGGAAAGAAATAATACTTTTTAAAAAATATCAACCGCTACACTGAGAATGAAAACCAAAAAAACCTAAATACGTTTTCAGCTTTTTCACATGCTTCCACATTTTTAGCAGGGAACAAAATTATTATATTTATGCCATTGACATCATCAGTCCTTTCTTTAATCGCCTAGAAAGCTAATTCACATTTCCCCCTGTGTCTTTCTCTTTCTCTTTGTCTGCTTCTGTCACAGTGCCAAGACCATCAGGAACACCGCCTCTGTCAACCTGGAGCTGACGGCGGAGCAGTGGAAGAGGAAGTACGAGAAGGAGAAGGAGAAGAACAAGACCCTGAAGGAGACCATCCAGAGGCTGGAGGCTGAGGTCAACCGCTGGAGAAATGGTGAGACACATTAAATGATTTCTGACTGACTGACTTCCAGCAGGAGCTTTGTTTCAGCTGTATAACTTAAACTCTTCTGCGCTTACAATACAAACAAAACCGTATTATTCTCATGTATTTGTGTCTCTGTCCTCTTTGACCCATCGCCCCTCCCCTTAGGAGAGGACGTGCCTGAGACTGAGCGTACCACGTCCGACATAGTGACCCGTATCGAGCCTGTGGAGGAGCGCCCCATTTTGGACAATGACACCTCCTCCATTGTGGTCCGCATTTCTGAGGAGGAGCGTCAGAAGTACGAGGAGGAGATACGCAAGCTGTACAAGCAGCTGGATGACAAGGTCCAGACACAAAAACACAAACACTTCTACTTCTGCTCCACTTTAATTCCACCTCCATATATATATATATAACGTGTAAATGCAGATGTTGTTTTTATAATCAAAGATATATAGGGATATTTCTAGTGTCCTTCTCAGTATTTAACACTTGCAAAATGTTATACACTGATATGTAATTATGGATTTATAAACGGAAAACCCATTTATAAATCCAGCCTACACAACTTTCATCCACACTTTGAAGTGATGAGTCTGGATTGTAATGAAGTTGGTGTTCATCATACTGTCATGTTTATGCAGGATGATGAGATCAACCTGCAGTGTCAGTTGGTTGAGAAACTGAAGCAGCAGATGCTGGACCAGGATGAGGTCAGTACACAAAAAGTCACACAAATGCACACTGTATGCACACAGACTATGTTAATATAAGCTTATAATCAAGCTCCAGCTTTTAAACAGCCCCTTAAAGAATTTTTGACAGGATAAAATGTTGTCATTTTTAAAACCAAAATGTCTTAACTGAACCTGTCCCACTCTCTCCTGCTGTTTTCTCTCCTCCCTCCAGCTCCTGGCCTCATCTAAGGGCGATGGGGACAAGGTCCAGGCTGAACTTGGCAGGCTGCAGGTGGAGAGCGACTGTGCCAAGGCTGAGGTGAAGGAGGTGCTGCAGGCTCTGGAGGAGCTGGCCATCAACTACGACCAGAAGAGCCAAGAGGTGGAGGAGAAAGGCCTGCAGAACCAGCTGCTGGCTGACCAACTGTCCCAGAAAATGGTACGTTTCAAAGGAATGGTGTGAGTGTGAGATTGACGGATGGAGAGATGAATCAGAGACAGGAGGTGGAACAGAAGGACTCACTCACTCGCTGCTCTACAGAGACAATGAGTGGAAAATACTGCAGGAATTATAAGGCAATTGCATGGAGAAAAAGTGTTAAATCCTTTTCACACTGGTGTTTAGCTTATTGCCTCTTCTAAGGACGTTGTCAGTCCTATTATGTTTATTGTGATACATAAACACTGACATGACTGAATGTCATTGTCTCGTAATTGGTGGTCAATTTCTTCTCCCAGGACCTAAAAGAAATCACCACAACAACTTTGCCATTTAAATGAAACTTATTACTTATGGCATTTCACCTATAGGTGGTGTTAGCATCCTGATCATTTAGGCTAACTCAGTTTCGACTCATGTTTTCGACAATTCATTCTTGTTTCTCGTCCTAATGTTCCTGGACAGGTTTTAGATCTTGACCATAATGACCTCCAACAACAAAGCCTCCGTTCCCTTTTTTTGAGTGACTCATACTTATAAACTATATGTTTTAAAAATGTGTGGATCTCCTGGTTTCTGGATGTACATTAAACAGAGGTATGTGGTCTCAGGATGCTTTCTGTTGGAAAATGGTTGTAAACCCTCACTGCATCTCTTTTTCTCTTTCTGTCTGTAACAGGCCAGTCTGATGGAGCTGGAGGCAGAGCTGTCTCGTATGCAGGAAGTGAGCGGTCAGCAGAGGAAACGCATCGCTGACGTCCTCAATGGTCTGATGAGGGACCTCAGCGAGTTCAGCACCATCGTGGGCAACGGGGAGATCAAGCTGGTAAGAGCTGAATCACTGTATTGTGGTTTGAATTAGAGGTCAAACTGTACACATTTGGTAGGTTCACTAAACAACTCAGTGTGTGATCTCATTGAGTTTCCTCTATATCCTGTTCTGGTGCTCACTACTGGCGGGGAAATTGTGGAAGTGAAAATAATTTTGTTCTCCAATCCTCAGCCGGTGGAGATCAGCGGTGCGATTGAGGAGGAGTTCACAGTGGCTCGCCTCTACATCAGCAAGATCAAGTCGGAGGTGAAGAGCATGGTGAAGCGCTGCCGCCAGCTGGAGAACATGCAGCTGGAGTGCCACCGCAAGATGGAGGAAACCGGGAGGGAGCTCTCCTCCTGCCAGCTCCTCATCTCTCAGGTGTGGGACGGAGGCAGAGGAACAGAATGGGAGGGGAAGAGGTGGAACTGAAGGAAGGCTGCGTGAATTAATCACTTATTGTAGTTTCTCATGGCTGGGTTTTTATGTCTTTTTAAAATGTCCCAGCATGAGGCCAAGATTCGCTCTCTGACGGAGTACATGCAGAGCGTGGAGCAGAAGAAGAGGCTGCTGGAAGAGAGCCACGACTCCCTGAGCGAAGAGCTGGCTAAGCTGCAGGATCGGGGTAACACACACACCACATGTGTACACATACACCAAAATAGTGCTGCAGAATTATTAGCACAGTTACTGAATTAATGTGCAAACCAAAGGAAGTAGGAGATGATCTATCCTCTTCACACAACATAAACCTATTTTAAAGAAATTCTTAGGTATTCTGAAGGTGTTGTTAGGTGTTTGCTCTGTGGTGAATGCTATCCTCCTCTTTGTCTTCTACCAGATAACTCCATGCTTGAGGAGAAGGAGGGAGAGAAGGGTGAGATTGAGGATGGAAATGTGAAGGTAATTTTTATTATTATTCATTACAAGCCTGACATCTGAGTGTTCTGATGGGCGTCCTGTCACCCCTGAACAGGACAGAAGCAAAGCACTCATTATTTAGATCTCACTCTTTTGCTCCATTTCATTCCAGATCTGTATTTTTACACTCTATGGTGCTGCATGATGACCTGAGCCCTCATTTTGTTTTAAATGTATTTATTTACTTATGTTAGTTGTCACTGTTGAAGACGGCATCTTTGGAGAGACGTTGTACTTTTGCTCTTTTAATTTCCAGAAGACAATTCGTCAGCAGGGGGAGTCTCACCGTGGCCTCCATCACAAGCAGCTGGCCCGTCTGCGGGATGAGATCAATGAGAAGCAGAGGATCATTGATGAGCTCACTGAGTCCGTGACTCATCTTAATTTGTTCTTTCTAATTACACAAAGAAACTGTAGATACTATGATTTGTTATTATCAGTCATTATATGCATGCCTGTTTTCATACTGTGTTCTGTAATCGGTTACATAAACACTTATGCGGTATATTAATTTAAATCTAAACTCTTCCCTTTCTCTTTCTCTTTGTCTTTCTCTTTCGGGAACATGTGTGCTGTTATTTCACACCTCCAGTCGTAACTCCAAGCTGGAGCTGGAGCTGGCTCAGGTTCGTGCTGACTATGAACGCCTGAAGAGTCAGGACAGCACCAAGAGCGAGCGCCTGGAGGAGCTCTCGTAAGTGTTCGGGAGGTCCATTTCCTCACACTCAACTTCTCCGTGTGGTTGAAACAAAGGCCTCACTGTAAAATACTTCATGTGTAGGATGAAAATGTCATCCCAACTTCCCAAGTTGATGATTTCTGGTGGTGTTTTTATCGTCATTTGAATGGAGAATATAAGAACGAGGATAGATTTGATAGAGTCCAGTCTCCCTTCCCTACCAGCAGAGGGCACTCTAAACAACAACAGTGATATTACATTGCCCTGAAGTACACAGAAATATTATATTATTTGTTTTTTGCTGTTTCTGTCAGATTCTTGCATGAGCGCCACGAACAGACCAAACAGGACTTGAAGGGTCTGGAGGAGACTGTCGTGAGTAAAACATTCACCACTATAATGAAACATTGTCCCATGCTGTGTCTCAGCTCTCCTTTCTTTTGTATCCAGACATGTCTTCCTAACCTCCATCTGTCTGTCCTCCAGGCCCGCGAACTCCAGACCCTCCACAACCTGCGCAAGCTGTTTGTTCAAGACCTCACGTCGCGGGTTAAAAAAGTAAGCAGCTCAAAGATGATGAGAGAAGGCAGTTCCTTAGGAAATTTTGTTTTTTAATCATGTTAAGGGGGATATTAATGAATCTGTGACCTGAATACCCTGATAAATCTCAGCAGGAATAGCAACAACATCCCCCATCCCTCTAATCCCCTTGACCTTTTGATATAATATATGTGACACAAGAAATTCACTTTTTGTGTAGACTCATGGATTAAAGATCCAACAGAAAGGCCTTGCATGGAGGTCACATGTCAATATGAAAAATAATGGATGAACAACTCTTGTATTTTTCCTTTTCGGCACATTGTACTGTATATTGATTGTAAGTGACATGTGGATGGTTGTGCTCCACAAAGGCTCCAAAGTGAATTTTAAAAGTAGAAGTCACAGGTCTTCTCGTGGTAATCAGTGAGTCACTGGAATTTAAAAACACTTCCGGCAGCCCCCATCAGGTGTCACAGTAATTTTTTGCCAGGCGACAATAGAAAAAAACCTCTTCCTCTACTTTGCTTTCTATTTATTTTCTCTCTGTCCCTCTTCATCGTCCTCTCTGCAGAGTTCCGAAATGGAACCTGATGATAGCGGGGGGTCTTGCACCCAGAAGCAGAAGATTTCCTTTCTTGAGAATAACCTGGACCAACTTACAAAGGTTCACAAACAGGTGAGAAACACACAGAAAGAATGAGAGGAACTGCAGCTTTTGGTAATGTAACCACAGTCTGCAGTTTAGATTGTATTAGATCAGGAGAGTAATTCTGGCATTTTCATTCTACGACATGCAGCCATTTTGGGGGGATGTTTACTGTTTCTTGCACAAAGTACACTTCCCCTCACACCAGAAAAATGGTCTGTTGACATTTTGAACACACCATAAGTAGAGTAATTACCGTATGGTGAAACTCCACAGATTGTTTTTGACATAAAGACATTTTGCAGCTTGCTCCCCTAAATGTCTTTCTTCTAGGTGGAGGTGAAGAGCAAATTGGAAGCGACCAAATTATATTGCATCATATTCCTGTCATTGAGTGGCTTTTGTGTATTTTTACCTCTTGGAGTAATTTTAAAACTATCCTAATTTTCCACTCTGCCATCTCTCACCCCTCCTTCTCTCTCTCCCTTCGCCTCCAGCTGGTTCGTGACAATGCAGATCTGCGTTGTGAGCTTCCAAAGCTGGAAAAACGTCTTCGGTCTACTGCTGAGAGAGTTAAGGCCCTGGAGACTGCACTGAGGGATGCTAAGGAGGGTGCCATGATAGACCGCAGGCGCTACCAGCAGGAGGTTGACCGCATCAAGGACGCCATGAGGGCAAAGAGCACCATGAGGCGCCCCCACGCTGCACAGATCGGTACAGCACGGAAAATTAATCATTACAGCAATTCTGATATTTTAAACTGGCTTTTTCTTTTGTTTAACGTCTTTGGGCTGCAGTAACAGTAACTTTATCAACCCAACAGCCAAGCCAGTGAGACCGAAGCAGCTGCCCGTCTGCTCTCCCACCAACCCGTTCTACACTTACCTCCGCACCGCTGAACAAGCCAACACCTACAGCAACGCCCTCTTCCAGAGCAGCCTGACACAGCCGACCTCCGCAGGCGTCAACTGCAACCCCAACTCTGTCCAGAACAACACGTGAGATTAAATCTTCTCTTCCAACTTTTTTTTTAAAGTCAGGTCTGTCCATAGTCACTGATACTTCTGTCCAGAAGAGTCTGCACTAATAAGATTGATCATTCTGTGTTGTTTCCATTCATCCAAACATTTGACTATAACCTTCTACTGTCAAGTGTCTCTTTTTGATATTAACTATCGCTGTGTTTGTTTTCTGTGTCCTCTGTGATGTTTTACACAGAGTTTCCACAGCACTGGGCTACAGAGCAGGCAGATATAATGGAGACACACTGGAGTCCTACCCACTCAACATTGACAATGGTATGTACAAGAGCACACACAAACTAATATTCACGTACAGTGAATGTCTGTGTGTATGTGTGTGCACGTGTTAACATAGTTTAGCATCAAATCTGTTTTTATCATGAGAACCTTGATAGTTATTGTTTGTCAGGAACTGTTTTTATATCAATGCAGATACATTATTATATTAAAAGCGAGGCAAAGGCAAGGAAAATATATTTATATAGCACCATTCAGACAGCGCAATTCAAAGTGCCTTGCAGGGACATGAAACGCAATAAAAACAAGACAGAAACATTATTTGATAATTGCATGTAAAAGATAAAAACCAGCACAAGCAAATAAAAAGTTAAAGCTTAAGAGAAAATGCATTTAAAAGACAATAAAAACATGAGCATCAATTTTATATATATATGTATATATATATATATATATATATATATATATATATATAGGGTCAATTAATTGATTGATTAATAATGAGTTTAAATAAAGTAAAAGTTGTATTAATATTGCTCATGCTCATCCAGTTCACCTCCTGGGTACCGCTAAGGTGCCCTTCAGCAAGGCACCGAACCTCTAACTGCTCCGGGGGAGCCGTTATGTGGTAGCACATCACTCTACCGTCTCTCCCCACAGTTGTTTGTCTCTTGGTCCTGTGTATGTGCATCTGTATTTTGGGCCTGTGTGTGTGTGTGCGTGTGTGTGTAAAAGTGTACAATGGAGTGAAAAAACAGGATTAACAAATTAATTCTTCCTCTTCTATCAAATCAATGAAATTACACTATTGTTTTGTTACCAACAGGTAACAGCATCAGTGAAACGAGAGACATTAATGACAACAGGTGAGGATTTCAGTTTCAGTTCACAGTAAAACAGCAGTAAGACTAGATGAGGATAAATCCATGTTAAACATTGAACAGTATTTTTAGTTCTGTAAGATAAAGGAAGAATGAATACATTTGTGTTGGAGCCTTTGAATTGGGATTCTTTTCATATTGTTGTTAGTTTTCTTGTCATTATGGCTCCTACACATTATGGGGCCGTTATTAAATGTGGTTTCTAGTACGAGTGATGTACAGTAAATAATTCTGATTATGCTGTTGTTTGTCTGACTGTTTGTGTTTGTGTATCTAAATTAACAGGAGCGATGTTCACTGTGGCAGTGAGGTGGATGATTCAAACAGGCACTACGTCATTCAGCAGGAAACCACTGCAAGTTAATGCCATGGTAATTATCATAAGTGCACTGACTCATACACACACACACACACACACAATACAAATGCTGAGAACATTTCAGGCCAAAGTCTGTCTTTGAACTTGTCTGAGTGCATTATGAAAATGAACTCACAGAGTTGAAGCTTACGATTTTAATTTATCTTATCTTGTTAAGGGACTATTTTGAAATATCTCTTTCTCTTTTCGCATTCATTTTGCACCTGAGGCAGCTCATCAGCAAAATCGTATATAAACAAAAAGAACAAAAATCACATGATCCTTTTCACGGTGTCCAAGTTAGCTCATTGTTCTCTAAATTTTATATCAGAGAATTGGGGGAAATATTTTTTGTAACTGAAGTGGTAACACAAATTTGAAACACATAAATAAATAAATAAAAACTGCCATGCAAGATGGAGTGTGTGGGTGGGGGGGGGGGGGGGGGGGGGGGGGGGGAGAACTGAAACTTCACTTTCCTAACACATTGCCATGAACTGGAAACCAGTGGCTGTCTGGAAGAAAATTGGGTGTACAGTGTACAGGCTTATGGTATCCTTTGGAAAATGGATGTCAATAAATGAAAAGTATATCAGTTTGATTAGTTAAAATAAACAAAACCACTTGTATGATCCTTTAATGAGAAAAAACAGAAAGGTCATATATAATCTTTAATAATCATTAATGTATAATCTTTGAAAAGAACTTTTAACAGAATTCTGTATTTCTCAGGCAATCACTTTCTTTTGTTGTCTCTCTCCAGAAGATGACCAAACACTGTACCTGTCCAAGGACCCTCGCCTCCCATCTGCATGCAGCCTGTCTCTCCCCGTCCCGCCACTGCATCACCGATGAGGATGATGAAGATCTGTAGCCCCTGTAGTCTTCTAACTAGATGAAGCCCCACCTGCTCCTATGGTGAACTCTCTCACCCTCAGGTTTGGGGTCCAGTCTCTTTCAGTTCAATCAGCGCAGGAAGCAAATTAAAACAGAATCAGCTTCTTTTTTTTTTTTTTTTAAATACAGAATTTCCGCTGTGATCTCTCAATCAATCAATTTGTCACCAGATCCCACTGATGCTGATTACCTCCTGAGGTGGTTGAACTGAACCTGGGCCCCATCCCTGATTACTTAGTACACACATGTTGTAAATAATAGTGCTGTATACTCCAGTAGAGGTTTTTGACCAGCAACTGTTTGTGTGAATGCACAGCCTTCACCGTCCCCTGCACACATCTTCTTAAGGGCATCATGTAGATGACATACTGTGGGCAGACATGACCTTTTTCTCTGTCGTAAATAAGAGTATAGTGTGTAATGCCAGCTTGTAACAGAAGACCCACACTCTGCATGCATGTCGCTTAGCGGGTTAGCTTTCAAATCTTTGCATGCATCCTGATTCCAGTCAGGAGCCGGTATGCTGCGAGAGAACCGTCTGATCGACTTCGACAGATGTCACACACACACACACACACACAGGGAAAAAAAAAGAGAGAGCTGGTTTCCCTTAATCCTGATCTTAATGCTTTAGATTTTCTATTTTAAACTAAAACTGGGCTGTTGTGTTAATGTGGCTTAAACACTGGATAAACAACAATAACACATCTGGGTCTGGTTTTAATTTAATAGAAGAGGACATGAGATCGGAAAATCAGCCCTGACTTTCAGTCTGAATCGAGGAAACCTTTTGTAATTGCTTTGATACTTTGATGTTGCAGCTGTATGACGCCATTGTACATTTCAGATCCATTTAATGTGGCTCCGTCATGCATTGCGCCCACACCTGGTGAGTCTTCATACCGAGCCTTAACAAGAGCTGATTTCTCATCATTAAACTAACACGCTGTCATGTGCATACATTTGTAATTACTACCTCTAGACCTACTCGTTATACATTTATTGTAGTAGACTAAGATATCATCTCCTTTCCAACTCAAGATCAGAGCAGATCTTAGTGTTTCTGGAGAAAGTTACAACTTTAGTACAAAAATAGCTGCAAGTAGATTTAAATGCTCTAATCAGAGCAGTAGTTACATTCTCCTGAAGCTCATTCATACACAGGGTTGGGTCAGATTACTTTGACATGTAATCAGTCACTGAATACAAAATAGGTGGTGACTTTGGTAATTAGTAATGTAATTTATTGAGTAACAAAAAAATTTAATGTAATCTGAAAAATTCTGGATTACTTCAAAATCAAACATTGAAAGTATTGCACCTTTTACTAAAGTAATGGACGCAGCCACAAAAATTTGAGTTCATTAGTCATTTAAATGTTAATTTCAAATGATCAAATTTAAAATAGCCTGTATTTTAAAGGCATATTCATAAATGTAATCAATTAATCCTCGACAATTTAAAACTATAATCTAATTGCACTTTTTTCCCAAATGTTATTTGGGCTGATAATTGTTACTTACTATCTGTAGTTTGATTACATAATGGGCAGCATCTTTTCCCCGTGCTTACGTGGGTTCTCTACGGTTCTCCGGCTTCCTCCCACAATCCAAAGACATGCAGGTTAATTGGTAACTCTAAATGGCCCATAGGTGTGAGTGTGAATGGTTGTCTGTCTCTATGTGATAGGCTGGCAACCAGTTCTGGGTGTACCCCTCCTCTCGCCCACTGTCAGCTGGGATTGGGTCCAGCCCTGCGACCCTTAACGATAAGCAGTATAGACAATGGATGGATAGATGATTACATAATCCAGATTATACGTAATCCGTTACAACCCAACCTTGTTCATGCACAGATTCCTTCTCCATCATATGACAGGATCAGTGCTGGTCAGACAGTGTCACGTTCACTGTCAAAAGAAACGGACATTGATTCAAATATTTGCCTAAACGTTCAGGTGCATTTTCCTATTTGGCACCTATAAGGCTGGAATTCTGACCGTATATTGTTATATATATTGACATATTTCCCCTGTGTTCATTTTAATTTTAAAACTTTGATTTTAACCTCTTTAAGACTGTATAGAAGTTATTCAGTGATTCAGTCCACTGATTAGGGAGTGTCTGCAAGCGAGTGCCCAGCTGAGCAGCCACCAGTCTGAGGTAGTCGTATTGTTCGACTGAAGCTTGTTGTTGTAGCTGGTTGTCAGGTCGTGCTGTTACTCCTCCGTTAGAAAATCCTGACCAGCCAATCAGGATAGAGGAAAGCAGTGTGACGAAGACATAGATGTGTTTGGACTGAGCTGAGTCACTGAATTACAGACCAGACGTGTGTCGTTCTTAGAGGCAACACACACGACAACAGCTATTTAAAGTATCATTGAGTATCTATTAGTATCTGCATAACAAAATCTTCTATTTTGTATTGAAAAATGTTCCCTTATGTAAAGTGCAGTGTATTACATGGCATGACTGGACTTGTTCTACACGTAAATTAGTCCAAACTGGACCCCTGTATGTACAGTGAGTGACCCTCCCCGGTCGTCTGATCCTCATTCATGACGTCACCGCTCCGTCTCACACTCTTACTGGCATTAACAACATCTCAGGGCTTCACACTCACAGCCACAGCCACCACTGTCTTCCTCATAGACTTAAATCCATGTGATCGCTGATGAACAGTCAGGTCAGTGTGTGTTCTCTGAGGCTTAGCAGATGAACAGGATGGTGCATTGAATAGTAAACAAATAAAATCATTTAAAGCGGAAATGTAAAACATCTCCATTCTAGCACATATCATCCAAAATAGAAAAATCCCTCTGCCTCACCTGGTCAGACCCTACTGTATGTGTCCAAGCAGACCCTCTATTTGACATCATGTTTTAGATATAATCAATGAATTTGAAGGAGGGGGGAATGTGTACTATATTGTCACCTGCTGTCCCACTGTCTGATTTCAACATATCTAAAATACATGTGCTATATATTGTTAATCTTGTAAGTAAACTAGCGTGCCATGACATAGTAAAAATGCAAAAGAAAGGTACACGCTAACTTTGTTCAGAGAAATGTTTGTTTTATTTATTTCTGTATGCCTATACTGTAGCGTCAACATGATTATGTGAAGAATCACCGTGCAAAACTTTCTGTATATATAGACTCATCACTATGCTGTATTGTATGTGAACCATTGTGTTGTAGTAAAAAGTTCAATAAACTTGTAGAAAGGAGTTTGTGGAAGGGAGTCATTTGGGTCCAAAGGATTGTTTCAATGTCATAGTTGATGTTTCAGAAAACAGAGAAAAGTGAATGGTTTAACAAAGAGGCTGAAATTGGCTCCATCTAGTGGCTGGAAAATAAAATTGTATTGATACTGATTTATTTGAATGTGAAGTCTCTTTATTAGCTGATCTCATTTTTCAGTCCAGTTAAAACTGCTTTCAGCTCAACCTACAGATGGAATAAAGGCATTTAAAAGAAGCACAACACACCCTTTATAGAGTTTTTTCATCTACATGTAGAGTTGAACTTTTAAAATATCTCCACTTTAATACGCTCCAGCTGTTGGTTTTCTAGTTGTATTTTTAACTGCAGCTCCTCTAAAACTATCATTTGATTGCTGTCTGTTCCTGCTGGTATGTTGGGTGCTCTCTGTTGTTATTGCAGCCTCTGACCTAAACAGGAAATGAATTTTCAAACTATGTTATGCAAGGAACGAAAAAATATGACATGAAAAGCAAGTTAGCTTCGGATGATAAAGAAATCAAGAACAGAATCAAACAGTGCTGTGCAGATGTTGTATCTCCTATTTGCCCACAGACAGTATAACTGTGTGGAGACGTCAGGGTGTCATGGTGCACTGTTGGCCGACTCTTTAAGCCATTTAACCACCACAGTGGGTTTATTTCACTTGATAATGGAGAAGCATTTTACTCTATATTTCAAACAAATAGACAGTTTGCTTAACAAGCCTATGCTGGAGAGTGGGAATTAAAGCCCTGAAAGTCTCTGACGGGAATGTTGAACACACTAATCACTGCACTGTTGCATTATTAAAGATGTGCAGTAATAGTACATTAATGAACATTATCACCACATACACATCTCTCAAATCCTGCTGAAGTGATGAAAATGTCTGTCTGCAAAGGAGCCTCCTCTGTGCCCTCTTAAATCATAATAAGCTGCTCCTCATCGTTCCCACGAGAAAGGAAGCAGTGATGTAAACAGCAG
This sequence comes from Pempheris klunzingeri, assembly GCF_042242105.1. Lineage (NCBI taxonomy): Eukaryota > Metazoa > Chordata > Actinopteri > Acropomatiformes > Pempheridae > Pempheris > Pempheris klunzingeri. The sequence goes on from NC_092022.1 coordinate 7,937,941, forward strand.
TGGCATGTCAAGTGTCATCACGCTGTAATGTGGTGAGTGTGTGTGTGTGTGTGTGTGTGTGTGTGTGAGAGAGAGAGAGAGAGAGAGAGATGCTACAGACTGGGATAGATCAGAGACTTAATCTACACTGTTAATATGTGATCTGAAAAATGTGCTCTAATGTTTGAATTATCAGTTATTATCTTCTCTACTTGTTTTTAACATTAGATTTTTAATATTATTTAGATGTATTATTATTTGTATTTTGTATAATTTTGTATAGATACAGTTCATACCACAAAGCAGAAAAAAGAAAAGAAAACATCAAGTCACCAATGTAGGATCATAACCAGGTGAAATTCTTTAGTAAGTGTGTATCAAAGCTGCAATGTAAAGTGTAATTGATTGTGTCATTGATCCTTCTATAGGGGTCTATAATGTCTGGTGGACACGTGATGCGCAGTATCCCAGAGATGTGAGTGTTTTTTTTTTTTTTTTATTATCCCCCTGCTTAGTTTTCTCCACCACCCTCTAGAAGCTGCCCATTGATTTCCACTCACTCCGCGCGCATCCCCGCTGCGCGCTCCCGCGGCCCCGTGGATCAGACACCGGACACTCTGCAGCACCGGGAGCACGCGGCACCGCCGAGCCAACGGGGCTCCACAGGAGACCCTCCACACCTCCAGGTGGACACACGGACACGGACAGACGGCAGCGCCGCTGCAGCGTGGACACGAGGAGCGACACGCAAGGTAGAGAGCACCCACTCATGAAGTTTGTCAGGGATGTCCTGATGGTGCGTGAATCTGTTAAAGGGCACAACCGATCAACTGCAGTTCTTCTTAACGTGTGAAACCACAGACAGAGTTGTCAAACTAATGCTTCAATTAAACGCGTTGTATCATGATGGTGTGAAGCTGAAATTAAGATTTTGTCGCAGAACGAAACCGATTTTAATGTGCAGGTCACAGATTGGTGGATTTATAATGTCATGATGGGAAATTCTGTGCGTAAATGTGCCCAGATCACTACACAACTGTAGAAAAGAGGCCTGTAGTGTTTATACTGACACAGTGCTGAAACAGAGGCTGCACAAGCCTCTAAAGTCCACTTCATGATTATGAATGAATGTCTTCCTTTTGTCATTGGATAAAAAGCACAACCTTTATTTAACTGTGGCTTTATTTGATTTGTTTTAATCAATATTATCAGATCCAAACTAACAACATAATGCAGCCAAATGTCCTTATGGCTTCTAACACAACACTGCTACATCATATCACCTACAGGTCTGTACGCCAGAGGGTATCTTAATTAATAGTGTGTCTTAATTTATGTCGTCTTTTCCAAACGCACATCAGCACCCAGAGGATCGCGTTTCAATCCACCAATAGAATCGATATCAAGAGGATTAATTAATCCATGCAGATATTCTTTTAACCAGGAGCCAACGAGGAGGTGATAATCTTCCCAACTATTTGCTCTGCTGGAGGTCAGTTACATAAATGTAAGACTGATGATGTGGTGACACACACACACACACACTCACACACTCACACTGTGCTCGAGTGTCACTCATCTGAATCAAAGTTGTCCTGATTGAAGATGTGACTCCTCTTCAAAGGGCTGATATCTGATAATCATCACTGCACCTCCAGTTATTCCACTTACTCTTAAACCCAAACCTCTGCAAGCTTTTGCTGTTTTAGACACAATTGCATGTTTCATCAGACTGTTTTACGTCTTTTTTCTCCTGCTTGATGTTCATGAGTTTGTGAAGCCTACAGATGCAACATAACACTCAACTTTAAAATAAGTTGCTTATATAACTTACAGTTAAATGAACACCAGAGGGAATATTTCCAATTTAATTTGTATTTTCTGTTTATTTATTTATAGATTTTCTTACTTAAATATCATAATCCCCTTGATATAAAGAAGATAAGTAGTCATGGATCAATTAATTGAATTAGATTAATTAACTGACAGAAGATTAAGTGATGCACATTTTATCTTCACTTATTATCAACATATTTGATTAAGGTAGATCTGTTAATTGTTTCAGTTGCACATCAGCTGAATTGAACTGAAGAATTTTTAGTTTCAACTTCACAACTACGAGAAATTCATTTTCTTATTCTAAAAGAAATATATTTAAATTGTAAACTGAATACATTGCATTTTTGAGTTTTGATAACGCTCCATATGTTTTATTAACTCTGCGCTCTGGAAACTTGTGCCGGACATTCGTCATTTTTAGATTTCTACACAATAAGTCGAAGAAGTACTTGATAGATAACCAGGAATGGAAAAACCTAAACTGCTCTGTCCATGTTATTCCAAACCTAATGTTCAGTGTTCCTCCTGTGTGACCTGAACCCTGCAGCTTCACTCCTGTAACCAGCTGTTACTGTCTGTCTGCGTGGCTGCGTCTTCTCCACTCCGGGGCTTCTTCTCTGCTGTGTGGGCAAGGTTATAAATAAGAGACTGGAGGTTTTTGTGTGTGTGTTGTTTAACCAGCTGCTGGAGAGGTTTGTTTGTCTACTCTGAGTGCAGGTGTACTTGTTGGCCTCTAGATGCTGTTCTCGGGGCCTGTTTTAAGCCCCCCAACCGGCCAGTGCTTACCACCCTGCTTTTACCTCAAGGGTTTGAGTCTGTTTCCATTAGGTCAGCATCACCTGTCTCCTGTGTGTGTACGTGTGTGACTTCTTGACATTTATTGTCCAGAATTTGTCCAAAAATACATTAAATATTTTCCTGTCGTATGTCAGCAGTTATTTCTCTAAAACAAGGTACTTAGATGTGTATATAGAAGCAGGACACATGACTCTCATGTAGTTTGATTGGTGATATTCAATATAAGGGATGTCAAAGGGTCATAATAGGGTTCTTTTTTCACCAAGGCTAAAAAATCATTAGGATGATCTCCAGGAATCTTTTTTTGACTTGAGAGTTTGAGAAGATTTCCTCTTCAGTGAAAACTGTGAGAGAGGATTTGCTGTGAATACTTAGAGCGGAGAAAAATGTTAGGAACCTATATTTTGAGGTTTTTATGCTATTTCTGATCTTTGAACGGCTTCCCTAAGATAAATTATAGACTTTAGATGTGTGTGTGTGTGTGTGTGTGTGTGTTCTCGTCTAGAGTGAGAGGAGCATGGGAAAGTGGCCCCAACTTTGCAGGGCAGACCACCAACAGTGATGGTCACTCATAGTATATAGTATCTAATATTGACAGCTTGATATCCGCAGTATAAAACAGAACCTGGTCTCCAAACAGTATTTCATTAACATCCCTCATCTTAGCAGAGAGGTGAGGTTTACCTCTAAGTAAGAGGCAGATTTTCTCGAGACCCAAAGAGGCTAAAAAATCTGTAACCCGCTGTCTACAAGGAGTGGCAGATTATTTCCAGTTTAAAACAATTCTCCTCCTGTCAAGACGTCTTAGCAAAGGCTGTTTCCTCCCTCTGGGGTTTAGGCTGGAGGAATGTCCATAATCACACCAATTTCACCATCTTGTTTATTACTCTAAGTCAAGCCAGACTTGTGTGATAAGAGTGAGATGAACTTCAGCAGTAGAAGCTGTGCACAGCCTCACTGAGTGTGTCTCAGCTAATTAGCAGCAAGGCTCGACGGATGGAAATGACTTGTCTAATGCTTGATGTGTCTGCAACTTTGGTCCAGACTGAAATATCCCAACAACTACTGGATGAATTGCCATGAAATTTTGTTCAGGAATTCATGGTCTCTGGTTTTGTTTTTTGAGTGAAATGTCGTCACAACCATTGGACGGGTCTCCACGACATTCATGTGTCTGTCAGGATGAATTGTAATAACTTTGGTGGTGCTCAGATTTTTCATCCAGCACAATTATCAGGACACAGTTGAATATGCTAAACATTAGCATATAAGCATTGTCGTTGTGCGCATGTTAGCATGCTGCTAGTTAGTTTAGTTGATAGTTGATTGTTAGCATTTAGCTCAAAGCACTGCTGTACCAAAGTACACTCTCACAGAGCCTCTAGCATGGCTGTAAACTTTAAGTCTTGTATATTTACAGAAATTAAAGAAAAATGCACTGCAGGAAAATGTGCATCCGCACCACTGCAGTTTGTTGGTGATGTGATTAACAGCTTTTTCTCCAGGCCTGCTGTGACTTGACATTCAAGGCCAGGGCTGCTCATGAATCATATGGGAGTCATGGCATTAGAAGCAGCTTAAGGAAAATGCACTGCATGAGTCTAACATAAAGGTCCATAAGACCTCACCAGCAGGCCAGATCTGGGTCACTGCAACAGACGGACTACTTCTTAAGGGAAGATCATAGTTAGGTCGTCATTAATTTACCGTAGCACAGAGGAATAACAATAGGAACAGACATATCTTCACTTGTATGCTCACTGTTTTACAAAATTTATGGCCTTCTTGGTCACTGTAGGTTATCTGTCTGTTTTGTTTGTCCATCTGGCTACTGTAGGTGTCATATTTCAGTCAGTCAGTCACACACACACACACACACACACACACACACACACACACGCACACACATCTCTGTGAGGACAATATGTTTAAAAAAATTCCAGTCAGCCTCACAGCTCAGTCTGAGTGACCCAAACAGCTCATGGTGATTTATGACCGACAGGGTCAGCTCCAGAGGATGCTTGTGAGGGGTCACACAGTCGGTTGGGCGGCCAAAATAGACGCCTCTCCTTCACTCCCCCACTGGGTCAATTTGTCTCTCTCAGCCCTGAGCTGTCGCTGTGAAGCAAGTGTTGGATCACACGGCCTAGATCTCCTGGGCCAGTCTGTTAGAAGACCTCGACTGAGTTTTTCAGTGGCTCTCTCTCTGTTGTGCCCATACAGGGGTTAGCGTTGGTGTGGTTTAATATTAGCACCCAATGGAATACTGAACAGTTTTGTGTGTCACATGGGCGTCACGACTGTAATGACAACATTCCTGCTACTGTCTGCACCTTTGCAAAGTGGGTCAGTATGTGCCTACAGTGGGTTCTTCACCAGCACACTTACAGTGTTACCGGACAGGAGTGGGATTTACTCATTTGGAGCTGGAAATTTGACTGAAGTGGAACAGTGTGGAGGCTGAGTGGAGGTGAGGTGGGACGAGCAGCTGGTGGTCACCACAACTGAGAGTTCGGACGCCTGTCAGTCAATATAAAGACACACCAAAATATGCTCCCCTTAAAGCCTTGATGGAGCAGTTACTCTAAAACTGCAGAAAACCCCACAAAAATAGAAAAAGGGGACCAAGGAACTATATTATAGAAATATAATTTGACCTTTGACCTCCAAACAGTGATCTTTTTGGAGCCAGCATCTAGTGGTTATTACTGGTACTGCATCTTAAAGGCACGCGCGCACGCATACACACGCACACACACACACACACACACACACACACACACACACACACACACACACACACACATTGGCCTGACGTTGGTCCAGCTGTGGTGCTGCTGGGTTGAAAACCAATGTGGATACAGTTAAGTGCACCCCTGCAGCAGAGAAACCAAAGGGTTGTTCGCCAGTTTTTTTTCCTTGTCCACTGACCTCTGATTACAGATCAGGAGTCACATAAACAGCCAGTAATGAAAGGCATGCGATCTGTATTTTCAGATCGAGTTAGAGCCAATTTCTTTTGAAATCTTTACTATTCTTTTCTGTTCTCCAGATGGTTTGACCGTGTCTGCACCAGGTTACTGATTTGAGCTTCCAGCTTTACTGATATGGTAGTAGTCCTGTATCTAATGATGCTTCCCAGTTTTGTCCAACACTGTATACCATAAATCTGGGCAGAAAATAGATCCATGGCTGCAAAAGCAAACAAGACACCATGAACCAGATAACTTGCAGTTTGCCAAGATTGGGTCACAGCTGTTCTCCACCAGCAGACGCTGAGCTGTTCAATGAGATCTGTGAGAATAAAACTTGATCTTTATCTTCATCCAGAGGTTAGATAAAAGTTAGTTATAGCAAAATGTATTAGTAACGCACATATGAAATTAGCAACTACAGTTCAATTTAAATTTTTTTCTAGAAATTTGACAGGGTAGCTCATAATAGTCAGATGTTCTTATAAAATAATACTTTTTATTGAATTCATAAAATATTGGTTAGTGTATAGTAAGTGCTTCTTATGCATAAATGCACCAATATAAATATATATATATTTGTACCATCAAAGTCTTAAAAATATCAGGATTGTAATTTCAGTGGCATCACTGATGAGTTTGGCTATAAATACATTTTATTATTATCATTATTGTATTACTGACCTGGGAATGGGAATGTATAAACTTGATTCAATAGCTTTCTGACAATATACCGGTTTTGTTTACCACTAGAAACATGCTGCATCCGAAGGACTCCATAGAAACTTAAAGAAACACTGAAGCAGCCAGTTACTCATAAAACTGTCAATTACATGAACAGCCTGCTCTGACTCCCACTGGAGGAAATGCATCCTCAGCTATGTTAACTGCTATACAGAATGGTAATGAGGTGCTAGCTGCCTAAGCCAGAGTTCGGGACGATGCATGCTTGAAGTGCTGAGGATGCTGGAGGCAAAAATAGAAGGCCAAGGCTCGAGGTGCGTTTGTTTCCATCACTGGCAGGGATTAGCAGCTTCTAAACACACTGTTCCATTAAGACTTTTGTATCAAAGTACACCAAACACACACACACACACCTTTTTAAATCCTCTGTAACACCGTCTAACATTGATGGCACTGCTTCCAAATGCAGTAAAGCCAGTGTTATATTCAGAGTGACAGGCCTGTTTTATTGGTTGTTTTTATGTGTCCTGAGCGGTTAGTGTTGCACAGACATTCACAGTGAGGATAAATAGAAAGATGACTGACTGTCCATCACTGATTCAAACCAAATACTACCCAAAAATGGGTGTTTTATCCCATGTCAACAGTTAGCCTTGAAAACCCAGGCAACATTTTCCAAGCTTAGTATAAATATAAGGTTTAAGTCTGCCAAATGAAGAGTAAATGAATGTAGAATATTTAACTCTGCTGAGAATAGGCAGACTTTTGGCCACATAATCATATAACACCTCTTAAACTCCTGTTTAATGTTAACCATATTAACATCCATCAAGATTTAGTAGGTCTGTTGTAGATTAAGTATGATTGCAAATGCAAAAACCAGCAGGGCAAAGTTCATGCATTTTTTGATTATTTGTTTTGCATCACATTTTCCTAAAGACAAGGTGGCCTCATTGATTTGCCTGTTTGATCCAACCAATACTCCAAAACCAAAATATATAATTTTATTATTAAATTGTATATTACGGCTGCGAGACGAAACAAAGATGTTTTTTTTAAATCTCCACTTCAGACAAAGAAATTTGAGAAACCAAGAAATGTTTGGCATTCAAACTATCCAGACCACAACATGACAGGCTAAATTGCGGGTTTCCCTTGCAGTGCAGTGAGTGCCGGAAATTTGTAACACTCACAAAACAAAATTATTTCAGACTCAGCTCTTAGATTTTGACCATTTAAGTAACAATGATTTTCCTAAACTTCACCCTGGTTTTCTAGTCAAGTTTAAATGTCTGAATTGCTTGTCATTTGCAAGGTATCTCCAATCTGACTGTAAAACTCTGATTTGGAGAAATTTAGAGGCCTGAATTAAGATCCTCGTCTGCACCTCATATAGCCACCTCCATGTGTGATACAGTGGAGTGGTTGTCATCCTCTGTGAGGGTGAATAGTCCGATTCCAAGGACACTCACACACACACACACACACACACACACACACACACACACACACACACACAGTCTTTGGATTGGATTTATTTTTGTTAAACATTTATTTTTAACCAGGCAAGCTGGTATTGTGCAGATTGTAATTCAGAACGATGACCTGACAAAGAAGCAAAGGAGGAGGGGCAGAGATTTGGGATTAAGTGAAATGTCCTGTTTATAATATGTATGAGTGAAATGGAGAGAGGGGGAGGGAGAGCGAGCCTGGGTAAGAAAGGGATTTTGAGAGAGAGAGAGAGACAGAGCGATGAGGACAAGGGCGACAAGGCCTTAGCTGCAACCAGTTGAATCAACAGCATCTCTCCTCTGGCGAGGACACGCTTGCACTACTCAAACCTAATACCAGAGACATGCTGTCACACACACACACACACACACACACACACACACACACACACACACACACACATGCACACTCCCCCTCCCTGCCACTCTTTCTATGTCCCTTTGTGACTTCTGCACATTTGCCTCGCCACCCAGTAGAGTCAGTGCATTAACAGAGCCTGGGGGAGCTCCAGAGAGGGGGGGCGGAGGAGAGGGGGAGGCAGAGTGAAGGGGGAGGAACATGAGGACAACAATGATAGCTCCAGTATGACAACAACAACAACAACACACGTTTGTCTTCAGGCTTGTTCTCAACTGCAGAAGTCGAGGCAGAGGGCACGCTAGTCTCAGATACAGTATGATGAATAAGTTGTTTTGTTCGTAAGAAATCGCTGATTTACAACTGATCTTATCGGTGCATCATATCAGCCGTCACCTGCACACAGTTAGGGAGAGGTGTCGTTTAATATGGTGATGTGATAACCCTCGTTTCGGTACCCATTAGTGTCAGTTCCAAAAATCAATTAATGGGAATTTTTTCAAAACCATTTATCAAGTTAAAATAAATCGTGAAAAATAAACGTGAGGTTTTGTAGTTTTTCTCTGTTTTATGTAACGGAAAATTGAATGTCTTTGGGTTTTGGACTGTTGGTCGGACAACACAAGCAAACCTGTGACTGCCATGTTTCACTATTTTCAATGCAGAAGCCTAACAGTTGGTTAATCATAAATATACAGCAATGGACAGATTGATAGACAATTGCTGTTAGTTGCAGCCATAGCACAGACAAAAGCACTTGTTTCAATAGTTAAAGTTGTTGTCAATGCCTCAATGAATAAACTATAAACAAGTGCATTAGAAAACACACAAGAGCACTATAAAAGAAACAAAAACCCTATAGAATAAATATGATAAATAAGCACGTGTGCAAAATGCAGCTGGCCAGGTTATAAAGTGAACTGTGCAGTGAGGTAGGTCTGTAGTTGCAGTGTCTGTGGTGAGCCAACAGTGCTAACCACCGCACCACCTGCTGCCCCTTGTAAGAGCTTAAAATAACTTCAATAAACATAACTCGGTTCTGAATGCTAATAATTACCCAGTTTTTAATATATTGTGTTTTATACTGGAAAGGGATCAAAGATGTCAGTATGTGTATTGATTTTTAAGTGCACCATTGATGGTCACTGTACTTCTACAATGCAATGCACAAAAAAACAGAGGAGTCTTCTTACAGTAGTCTGCATTAAAACTAATTACAGACAAAAAGGGTTTAATGTTTGGACAAACAATCTGCTGTCTGTGGTTTCTTTAGTAGACGTACATGGATTTCTGATATACTAAATGCAAGTATTGTAATGTACGATGAAAGCATACATACTATAGTAGCATGGAATCAGCTTCCACCAGCTCTACTGAGCGTCTCGGCATCTTTCAGCTCATTGTTTTGGTTTTACTTCCCTTTAGCTTCACAGTTTTGTTTCACTCTCACCGCTCTCATAGCTTTGTTTTCAGCAGCAGCCCACTGCACGCTACCTGCTTGGCACCAAATGGTAGACAAGGTTAGGGACTAGCTGGTGAATGGTGATGCATTTAGCAACTAAAGTCACATATTTCTTCCGGGAGCTGGTGGAGATCAAAACCTGAGCTAATAGGAAAGAGTGAAAAAGCAATTCACCAGGTGGCAAGAAACACGAGTCCAAACGAATTCTAATGCTGCTCCATAACTGCTGAATGTGTAATTAGACGACTGTTTCACCACATCAACTTTACCAGGTGATGAAATATGTCATTATTACAGCTGTTTTGACAAACTGAGCTGAGAGGTGAAAAATCTCTTTAGCTGCGTGGATTCTGCCTGCATCAGAGAGAGAGAGAGAGAGAGAGAGAGAGAGAGAGAGAGAGAGAGAGATTTTGTCTCCACTTTGACATGAACAGGTCAAACGTACAGAGCCAAGATATTCTGGCTGCTTTTTCACAACTGCTTCTGTCAGTATCATGTGTCAGCCTCTTCCGCTTGAACACTTTTTCTTCCCCTCGCACGTCTTCACCTCTCCTCCTCCTCTAGTCATGTACTTTTCTGTCTGCTCTCTAGTTTCAGCTCCAGCCACCAAAATATCTCAAAACTTTGGTCAGGACGAAGATCTTCAGGTCTCCATAACAAATATGATCATATAGTGAAGCAGTTTTGCTTTTGGTTCATGTTTTCGTGTTTTTTTTGGCTCAAGTGCTTCTTCTGATGTTCGTATTCTGTTTGTCTTTTATCTGTATTTGAGCAGTTCATGTCTGAATAATATGAAATTTTGAATTAATGGATTCTTCTCTCTTTTCACTTTTCACTTTCTGCCATTGTCAGATCCACGTTCTGTTTGTTTGTCTTGTGACCTGATGAATGAAGCAGTGGTGGATGGTGGTTTTGCTGCCTCTGTGACCACATTAAGCATTTCAAACAATCTGTAACTGTGCTGCTGCAGCTTTGATCCTTTTAGCTTGTTAGCCCTCTGGGAAGCTGACTGATTCCCTCATGATTAAAGAGTTTGGGAATAATAGTGAAATGTGGTTCTTGGTCTAATACGTGCCCAAACAGTGCAACACATTGTACTGATTACGAAATTAGTAGAAAATACAAAGAAAATAAAGTAAAATTGAGCATGAAAGTAAAATATAAGAGTGTCTAATTTTACTTTAAATGTACTTTATGACCAGTCTGTAGTATATAATTATAATTTACCAAAACCTTCAGTGAGTCCATCAACATAAAGAAATAAATATTAAAAAGCTTGACTCATGACATACATGTATTTTAACATTTTTACTCTCACCTCTACGTATCCAATGTGGGCATTTCAACTCTTCTCATCAAAACAAAGCCAATGGATTTATTTGACAACACTGAAAGTCTGTAGCTTTGCTTTTTGATAAGCTTTAACTATATGTGGGTTAATGTTTGTGTTTTGAACTAAGAAATACAAATGCATGTCATCGTCACAAGCGCAATTTCAAAAATCAAACGAAAACAAAATTGCTTGCATTAGTTGCCTACTTTCAGGTCCCTCTGTCTTACTCTTCATCTCTCTTAGGTTTGACAAACACACACACACACACACACACACACACAAACTTGTTTTTGTAACTTTTGTCGCAGGACATTACATCAGCTTAGATAAATTCAAAAAATAACCATAAGCACTACCTGACAAACCTGAGGGCACTCTAAAATATAATGCTTGACCTTGTGGGGAACAGTTTTTTGTCACCAGATGTTTTCATAATGTGACAGTTTGACCAGATTTATATCCCCACAACATGAGTAACACAAGCGCACACACACTGTCTGAATCAGTGTATAATTTTGTGTTGGCTGGCAGAGACTTGTTGTTCCTTGTTGTCATTATAGGTTAATTATGACGGTGTTATTGAGCCTGTGAAGTGTGTGTTTGTGTGTGTATGTGTGAGTGTAAGAAGATGCCACAGAGAAAAACCTAAGAATTTGCACTTGCATTTACTTGGATTTACTGCAAGGCTCGTTTCTCCCTCCCTCCCTCCCTCCCCCTCTAACCTCTCCTCATGTTTGGTCACGCTGCCTCTCTCGGTCAAACATAGCGCCCGGCTCTTGAGGTGCTGCGAGAGGCAGAGATTAAACACAGAGAGACAGAGACAGAAAGCAGAGAGAGGGGGAGAGAGAGGTAGAGGAAACAAGACAAACCAAAGACTCAGTGCGGCTGAGGACTTGACGAATGCTCATCCAGCTGGCTTAAGGTTGTCCTCACTCACTCAGCTGTGAACGAGTGTCTGGGCAGAATGGATTTCATTTTGGTCCGACAGCCACCCAGCAGGAGCAGCAGCTCTGTAGATTATTGTTTCTCCGTTTGGATTATTTCAGAGATTGCCGCTGTTGTGATGACTGGGAATGACCGCTTGCAGAAAGGAATATGGTAATATGATCTGTTTTTCCTGTGAGATGCTTTTACTCTCATCCTACTCAGTCTTTGATCAGAGTGAGGGCAGGAGTTTGTCTTTTTTCTTTGGGTTATGATGTGATAACTGTCACCCATGAATCATAATTTAACTTTACTACTCTGTGAGAATGTGCAGTTACCAAGGAGCATTGCAGAACTGATTGACTCTTAAATCTTTTCTCCCCTCTGGCTATTGTTGTACAGAGGCTGTTACTAACAGGATACAAGCTGTTTTATTTTGCTAATATAAAGTTTTGGCAGAGCTTCTATTTGTATTACAGTATTATACCAACCAGTCTAAAGGTGTTGGCTATCCGGGGGAGTTTCAGCTTCTCTGTGCTCAACACATAATCCATAATTTTCCTGTCATATGACAGCAGAGAACAAGGTGCTTGTTGTTACTCATACTATGCAAGGTGACTCAAAAGTCAGAAATAACATCTTTAGTGTTGAAGCAACAAGTTGATTAATGGATAAATGTATCCACTGAAAACTAATTGACAACAATTTTGTTAAATGAATAATTCTTTGTCATCTATCAAGAAAAAATGCTGAACGTTAGTTCACTCAAGACTCAAATTTGCTGCTTTTCTCTGTTTTGATGTTAAATATCTTTGGGTTTTTAACTGTTGGTTGGACCTAACAGATAATTTAAAGACACCACCTCGCACTCAGAGAAAATATAAAGTGTGTTTTTCACTATTTTCTGATAAATGGTTAATCAGTTATTAATAGTATTAATAGCAATCGTAAATATCTTATAATACTCAAACTGTCTCTTTTAACAAATCTTAAATGATTCATTGACGTAGAATTTCCTTGTAACATGTATGACATGACAGTTACAGCACCGTCTCCTTTTTAAATAGTACTACAGTAATTTACGTCAAGGCCTTTTATGTTAAAACATGTATGTTCTCTGACTGTGTGCAACGTACAGCATAGCTCCCATAGCTGACACTGGCTGCTGGAGTGTTTTGACTCAAGGTGAAGGTCTCAGGTTACGGCAGATTTCACAAACCAGCCACTGTATCTGCCTCCTTCCTGGATCCCCATTTACTGGCATGTTAGTCATGCAGGAGCTAAAACAGACCTGGTGTGATGAAAAACTTTCGTACAGCAACAGGGAGGTGATCAGTGTTGTCGGATGGATGAATTTGAATTTTGAGAGCTCAACGCTTTCCTCTGTTTTGGCCTGTTGAGGGTCTCAGCCTGCTCGTCCTGATGTGGACATTTCTGAATGTGTGTGTTTTTTATGTGTTGTTGTGCCTTCCGCGGCTGCAGAGAGGGTGTGTCTGGTTGTACATAAAGTAGATTTTGTCTGGCACTCACCGACTGGGAGGATGTTATGTAGGGAGCTGAATTTTAAAAATGCCCGCCCAGCTCTCCTGTAGGTTTGATTTGGCAGGATACTGAATGTGTGTGTGTGTGTGCCTGTGTCTGTGTGTACTGCTTTTTTCTCGCCCTGTTTCCTGCATATTTGCCATGTCGTTGAAGCCAGGGTTCATTAACCCGACTATTCCTGTTTTGGGAGTGACCTCAATGTTTGGGTATTTGTTCCTGTGTTGACCAGGTTACACAGAGCATCCTTTTTCTCTCAGCAGAAAGACGTCTTGTCCCGTCCGGGTGATTCAATGGAAATACACAACAGTCAGCTCAACAGCTCGGTTTGCAAAACTACAAATCATCACCTCACCTTCACCTAGAGCCCGCTCCTTTATGCTGCGTTGGCTTGGAACTAGGCAGCATCTGGTTTCAGCGACATATTTGTATATTCAGTGACAGTAGCTTTGAGTTGATGCGTTGACTGAGCTGATGTGGGAGCTCTTCAAAGTGTCGAACTCCGATGGCTCTGGACAACTGCAAAGTGTTCATTTTTACTTTCTGTGCAAAGTATACGCTGATGGTTTCCCTGCCTAGTTTTGAGATTCAGGTTTTCTAATCATCTTTACTGGCCAAGGTTTTTGCAGAGCTGCTCATCATATGAACAAATCAAACATCGGATAAAATTTTATGATATATAAAGGCCCAATTAGTGCAATCATAATTTGATCTGTATGTGTCTGCACATTTTTAGGATTCAACGTGATACATTTAAAGACCTGATGTAGTTCATCTGTGTTTTCCTGTATCTAAGTGATAGTTTCTGGTTGTTTGTTATGAAATCTGCCGGTGTGAGTTACATTAAGCACAGCTGTGGGCTAATTACAGATGAGATGAGTGTGTCAGTGAAAGCTAAGCCACACTTTGATATAATAACACGCCTCATACTCACGCACACACACATACTCACACACACATGCATACAGTGCAGGCACGTCAACTCACTCACGATGAGTTTAAAGACGTGCTTAAAATCTCGGCTCATTCATAATTCCCTGACGTGTTTTTAACGACTTAAACACAGGCCTCGCTGCCTCCTGACTGCCACTTTACAGCCACCTTCAAACCGTCCTGCTGATCAAGGCCATCATGATTAGTGTTTGCCTTCCGCAAGCTTCGATTTGCTGATCCCTGTGAAGCTACTAAATATACCGTCTGGCCGTTTCGGTGCCTCAGTGGTCATGTACAGTAGCTCTACTCAGCCTATATTTATGTCCAACCTCAGTATAAGTTGGTTTGTGTCTTTGCTCAGGTGTTGAGGTAGAGAGCCGCAAGATGTTATACTAGAAAAATAGAGAGAGCAACTCTCTTTGTACCTTTTAGTGTAAAGGTGCAGCTTTTAGACTAAAAGGTACACCGTTGTATCTATTAGGTGCATCCATTTTCTAAGTAAAGCTCCCCTCAACAAAAAAAAGGAATGCGGTACCTTTTCTCTGAGCAATATCTTTTCCTGCTGCAGATTTCAAGCTGTAAATAGCATGGAATAGTAAATTATTTACTCACAAAAATGCTCAAAAGAAGCACCGGATGTTTTGGGCAACCTGAAAAGATCTAATATTGTGTGTATTTTCATCTCAAATCTCTGTGTGGGCTGCTGAATAAGACAGCAGCAATCCAATGAGCCAAGAAAGTAGCATTAAACATCCAAAAAATTGGTTGAATTTATGAAAATTCAAAGCAAAATTGATGAAGCAAGGACGTTGTCCTAATTTAATCAGATTAATGCTCATTTGTAATGTCAAACTATAATATTTTCTATAGCAACAGTGAAGAAAAAGATAGAATAAAGGTTATTTTAAGATAAGAATTCAATGAACTAAAAAGCAATAGACATTTAACAACACTGAATGGTAAACTGCAATGAACCATATCCTTTTAAAACAGGTCCTTAGACACAAAAAAGACATAAACATTAACAAAGTCGTAGAATCGATTGTTTCCATGTTGCTGATTAGTCATTTGAATTTATTTGTAGTGTCTTAAAATGATGCTTGAGGGATTCGTAACTGAAGGAAAAACGTCTGAAAATGTGGTGAATAGTTTTGACGTGTTGCTTCTTCACCATTAAAGAATCTCAACTACAAGCGTCTGTCTGTTTTAACAATGAGACTCTTCATCGTCTGGTGTGAGGCACTCCTGTGCTATCCATGATTCTGTGGTTTGTCACAGCGCAACTCCGCCCTAATCTGCACAATTGAATTTTCCTCAAATTACGAAATAGTTAAGATTGTCTGTCACTATCGGTGTTTCCTGGTCACATTCAGAAAGTTGTCATTTTTAGAGAATGGCTCGACAGAGCAGCAGGCTGAGAACAGCAGCTCATCAGAGAGCCGTGACGTAGATGTGAGTCCTTCCTGCTGAGTGTGGATGCAAAAAGTCTCTCTGGGATGATTTAGTTTTACAAGAAGTGTCAAAATCCCACAAATTGTAAAACAGGAAGGATTTGAAAAAACTGAATATACCACAAGGAAAAACATCTAGTAACTCACATTTTTAGTTTTCATATACAGTCGATTTGTTGTACATTTCAGTTATATGCCAAAATAATTTAACACAAAACTTTTAAACCACTACATAGAAAAATGAAGAAGGTAATCTGCACTCACATGACTCAAAAACCTGCTTTTCTTGTTATGTGGCCACATCGTCAAGATTAATAAATGGCATTCAGTGGCTTTTTAAGTATTAAGTATGAACCAAGTGGCAAATACAGACCAGGACCAAAAACCTGAGTGGTTTTTAACAGGTTTACAGTGAAGAAAATGACTGAATAAAGGCAATTTTAGAATAACCGTTTTAGTTGCTCAAAATAATGCTTAAAGTTATAATCACAGATTTGCAGATGTGATTCGAAAATGTGAATAGTTTTGACATGTCGCTCAAGAATCTCAACTTCTACAGGCATCTGTCTGTTTTAACAATGAGACTCTTTATCACTATTTATCACTATAAACCTGAGTAGAGCAGAGATTTGTATTCTATAGTATACAGATCTAATTTATTTCAGAGCGCTTCTTAGGTGCGCTGAAATAAATGGGACTGCCTTTTCTACTGGCATTTGTGTTTAGCAGTGGCTGGAATGACAACACTCAGTAAATTGAGGGGAAGGAGTTTTAGTGGAATAGTTCAGCGTCAAAGCAAACATGTTAAGCTGTGGTTTGGAGAGAGGAAATCTCAGAACGGCACATAGCGATGACTGAAAAAGAGTGCACTTACACTTGAGAATAGTGAGATGGAAAGTTTGACTCTGGAAACTTGTACATTTTTATGGTCACGTAAACTGACCAGAATGGTAGTAGAAACTTAAATATTATAAGAAATCTTTCTTTTCTTTTCCCTCCCCCGACGGGAAGGTCAGAGGTCGGATACAGAGCAGTGCCCCTGGAGTCAATAGGAACCTAGCAGATGCATTTAATTTTAACAAAATCCGAACGAAAAGAATATATTATTATATTGTCACCCCAAAAACATAGACTGTTCAAAGTGTGTTCTACTGACACATGCTGCACTTACCTTTGTATCTCCCTTTATATATTTTTTCACTTTTGTTCGTCATTGTTTCATTCAGTTCTCATTGTGTACATACGTTCCTACACAACCTTCTTACCACAGAGTATTTTATACTCTATTCTATTTTATTTTATACATGTTATATTCTTCTCTTATTTATATTGTTGTACATCTTGGAGCATTCTTAGAGAGAGCCTGCGATTTAAGATCTACATTACCAAAAGATTGCTTCACTTAAATTCTTGTGCCCATGTCTAATGAAGAATAAAGAATAAAATAATTGATTAAGTTCCTGAAAAGTCAAGATTGTCTGGAAGATAATTTGAGAACGCTTGCAGACGTGGTGATAATGAATTGGGGAGAGATAACTCCTTCCTCGCCTAGATACTTGTCTGTCCGTCAGCTCGTCTTTCAGCAAGAAAATCATCTGAAGTAGTTTGTGTGATCCAGTAGGGAATCTGTGTAGATCAGCTCTTTTTTTCTCTTTTTTTAATGATGAAAAACTGCAGACGTAAACACAGGAAATGGATTCTTTTCATGCTTATTGAGAGACTTTGAAGCTTGGCCAAATCAGATCAGTTGTGCTTATTGTACTTTGCATATTTCTCAGGCATTTTGTAAGCATAAAAACACACAAAGTGAATGTTTGTGAGGATACTTCATTGGACTCATAAACTGAGGGGAGGTACGATACAGTAGTTCTGTAAATAGTAAGAGGTAAAGTCAAAATGAATTTGCTAATGAGGATAGTGTACATGAAAACTGTTATATTTGAAACCAAATACTTTCAATAATTATCCAGTTTGTTTGTTTTTCTATTTCTAAACTCTTAAAAACACCTAATACAGAGTAGTTTCTCTCTTTTTA
Source organism: Pempheris klunzingeri (assembly GCF_042242105.1). NCBI lineage: Eukaryota > Metazoa > Chordata > Actinopteri > Acropomatiformes > Pempheridae > Pempheris > Pempheris klunzingeri. The sequence continues at coordinate 7,955,759 of NC_092022.1, forward strand.
ATACAATATTCTTTCCAATTCTTCAGTCTTTCCAGGATGACATTTTTCTGCATTACCAAGATTGAAATTCATGAATTGTTTTGGAAGCTATTTGTTGATAGTTAATGGTCCCATACTATGCAAAATGCACGTTTTAATGTCTTCTCAACATGAATGTGTCTTCGTTGTGCCTTGAGACTGCAAAATTATCAGAAAAGATCATCCTCTCTCATTTCTCCAGCTCCATCTTTGAGCAAGTTGAAGGCGAGAGCGAAGCGGCAAATTGTTTCTGTTCCTCTAAAACGGAGCGTTCAGACTGAGGTTGTAAACAGCTGCAGCAGAAGGAGAATGGAAATATAGAAAAACAGAGAAAAATAGATCCTCCTGTCTGTAGGAGAAAAATATTGTTTTTTGAACATTAAACCACACAAACCTGTTTTAGCAGGACCTCCAAATACAAGTATGAATCTTAAAATGAGCAGAATATGGGACCTTTAAAATCCAGTCGCAGCCCCGTGGCACAGTGGGGGTCATCCTGGTGGCCTGGTTTCACGGAGACACTGTGTCATCTCAACATCCTCCATTCAAATCGGGCCGTGGACCTTTGCTGCATGTCATCATCTCTCTCTCTCCCCACATTTCCTGTCTCTGTAAGAGATACTAGCAAATAAAAAAGACAAAATGTCCAAAACACATTATAAATATGATGTAATAGTCAAAGACATACTGTATCAGGAATGTATGAAGTCACCCTGCATGCTCTCCCTTTTTTCATTGTTTAATATTTTGTTCTTGTCCAGGCAGGAACATGCTTGACGTCAGGAATGTGCAAAGACTATTTCTGTGTCATAATGATACTGGACAGAGATATTCAAACTGTCTTCGGCTCCCCTACTGGGACATCTTATCCACAGTAATGTGAGCGTCGCCATTTATTTCAGTGGCTGAGTGAGAGAGATCTGAGTGTTTATATAGAGCCGTGTGAATCTGCAGCAACAGTATGTCGGCTCAGGCAGAAAGACAGGTCCCCACAGCCCACGTACACCCCACAGACTGGAGACAGACACACAGATAAACACATGAACCAGAAAAACACACACACACACACTCAAGAAAGCAGGAAATTTGTGCAGGAAACATTATATATGTATTCGTGTAAACAGACATACAGTAACTGGTGATGTGTCTCGCTTCTCACAGCTGACTTACAGTGTACAATCCAAGTTTAAATTCACCCTCATTTTATAAGCACTCCAAAGGCTTTCTAGCCTTTACATGTTTATTCATTTATCAGCGTTGCCAGAAGTCCCAACCCAACATCACTGCTTCGGTATCTTCTTTAAGGTCACACTCATTTAATTTTCAGCAATTTCCAAGATGCCCTTTGCCAAGAATCCCAGACCTCCCTCACCGACAACGAGGCAAAGAAACTCACTGACGTTATTTGATTGATGAGGGAGGTGCTCATAGTCTTCAGGATGAGTAAGCATTTGATTTAGATTTTATGAGCTGTGAAATGAATTCACTTAAAGTACATATTGTGCTTCTGAGCCTGCCACCATTCTCATCCCTCTCTTGTCTGATAGCCACTACCATTGCCTCTATTACTGCTGCACTCCTCCTCCTCCTCCTTCTCCTTCATGTTATCACGATGACCATCAACTGTGTTTTGTCCCAGCGGGGTGTGGCAGGGCTGACCAGAAAGCTCTGAGTCACGCTGTTGTTTCTGGAGCTGTGGGGGCTGAGAGTCTAGCATTTGTAGATCATAATGTAAGAGGATAAGACAGAGAGGGTGCATGGCCATTGTTGCTTAAGAGACAAACATGAGAACAGGCAGAGGCACATATATAAGAAACTACAGACATGTCTACACAGAATAGGGAAGAGAATTCAATGAGAAGGTGCCGAATCTGCAAGTCTTAAGGCCATTTGAAGACAGAGTGCTACATTTTCCCTTTTTCAGAAGTGCAGAGAAAGAGATGCACAACAGATAGCAGATTTGCAGAGGCAGTGTGCCTGTAGTAGTCTGAGGAGATATAATTCGTCACACCCGAAAACACCCTTCTCTGTTTCCATCTCCCTACATTCATTTCTGCCTTTCTTCATCACCACGACTGGAAGCCTTTGAGTTCAGTAGGATGATTTTAACAGATATTAGACTGGTTTCGATCTTCTCATTTAACTGTCCACCAGAAGGTGAACAAATGTTTTTCCCACGATGTCGAACTATTCCTCCAACCTAAATGATTCATTATACTGAATACAGGAAGTTTTTGGGGGCTAAGAAGCATTTTCATGTATCTTTGCTGTTTCTTTCTCCCATGCTGATGTTGATGCAGTCTCGCACAGTAAACGACACTGAACACATGCCTGAGGGAAAAAAGGGCAGTAACATTCACACATCACCCTTCCTGATGCCATATATCTCCCCACAGAGCAGCAGCCATGCATGTACATACAATAACCCCCGAGGTCTGCTGCCGTGGCCTTTGCTGGGCTAAATAAAGCAGGACCTAAAAGTGGGTAGTGGGCCATGAGTTCAGGTCAAAGGGAATGTGAAACCATAAACCAGGAAGCTTGCTAGCCATGAGACCAGCCATCACACATTGTGTTTACTTGGATGTTTGCTGTCAGGCTGGCAGACTATATGTTTAATGATGAGTACAGAGTGTTTCAGTTTGTGTAGATATTCTCTCAGGTCATGAGGTTGAGGACGAGGCCCATGTAATTTACTTTGAGACGCCAGAGAGATGAAAGTCACTCCAGGTTTTTGTGTTGTTTAACATTACTGTACCTTACAGGGGATTCAATGGTTTTTGTTAGCCTTCCTAATTCACATAAATTAGAGTTATAATGTCAATAGAGGAGACTCAATAAATCGAATGCCAGAAAATTAATCAACCATTTTAATAATTCATTTATCAAAAAAAAATGCTTAACATTTGTTTGTCCCAGCTTCTGCTTTTCTCTGATGGTTGTAAATGAAACATCTCAAGGTTTTGGACTTTTAGTCAAGCAAAACAACCAATCTAAAGGGTGTTCCGTCTGCTTTTGGAAATTATAATGGGCAATTGTCGCAATTTTCTTTATAATAATCGGTAATATACTAATTGATTAATCGAAAACAGAATCTGTTAGTTGCAGCCCTAGCAGGGATTCAGTATAAACATTTAATTCAAAATGCATAAAAGCAAACCACTTACTGTGGGTAATAATAGAGCTTCATCATTTGCTTTTTGAATTGTGGATGAGTGCAGTGGCTCGTTTCATATCATCATCTTCTTCTTTAGTCATGATACAAATGAGAAGTCACACACGTCTATAAAGCGTCCTCAGATCACGGTCTGCCTACCTTGTAACTGAAGTAGTTGGGACTGATAATGAACCAGAAAAACCTCAAGTAAAGCTTTTCCCAAACCTCTACTTTACTCTCTTTCGTGTTTCCAGAACCTTGACTCCCTGGAGGGCTCGATCCAGAACCTGCTGTCAGCACTGTACCCGCCCTTCGAGGCCACTGCCCCCACTCTTCTCAGCCAGCTCTTCCAAATCATTGACAGTCGTTATCAGGGAGACGCCCTGCGATGCCTGCTGGACTTTCTGGTCCCAGCCACGCACATCCTAGACACTGTGCAGCAGGCTGCATGTGTAAGTCACTGCCTTGTATATCACAGTGTCATGTTAAGTGTGTGAGTCTAAAGAGACATTTTCTCTACATTTGTCAATATGTAAAACGTTGATATACTTCTGAAACCCTATACTGTCATTGTTCTTATCCCTTTTCAGGCTCAGTTCTCTGATGTACTTTTCCTGTGTGAGGGCTGGCCTCTGTGTTTGCATGACCAAGTTGTCATCCACCTCGCTCCTATCAACCCCCTGCTACTTCAGCCTGGCGACTTTTACCTTCAGGTGGCACCATTCTGCGACCAATCGGCTCGCATCCTGGTCTGCAGCCTCCTGGAAGAGGAGGGGCTTAGTGTGGAGGTAGTGGAGGAGACGCCGATACCTGAAACTTCCTATCCTTGTATATTCAGCAGTGACTGGTTAGAGGAGATCAACCAGGGTCGCCATGGAACGGCTCTCAGCCAATGCCTGCTCGCCACTGAGCAGGGCGTGGTGAGGTTACCATGGGAGCGGGTGGCCGTGCCTGATTTTGTGGATGTGCCATCGTGTGCTGGGAGTAGTATGGCCTCTGCTCCTTCATCAAATCCTCCTTTACCACTTCCTCATCCTTCTCCTCTTTCTCGTTTTCCTGAGAATTCTTCCTCAAATCATCCATTTCCTCTTTCTCCTTCAAAGGAATCTGAACCCAAACAATATCCTGTAACCATTCAAAATTCAATTTTAGCATCTTCTTCACATCCCTCTGCCTTCTCTGTGGAGACCAGAATATGTCCAGCGAAGCACGGCATTGCTGTGTCGCTCTGTCTGGTGGATACTAGGACTGCTTCTTCATCTAGGCTGGTCAAAGCAAAAGAGACTGAACCTGAGCCTAAGCCTGTTGGCTGGGTGTCTCCTAATACGTGGGACAACTGCTTTACTGGGACAGATCTAAATACAGCTACAAAAACGGGCAACACAAATACATGCAAAGGTGAGGATAAGGGTGTAGTTGTTTCTGAAAATATAGGGAAAGATAAACACAAAGATACAAACATTAAAGATACGAACAGGAGTCGTCCTGCAGGCCACGCTGCTGCAGAAGGGGAATATATTGATATTCTGCAGGCAGCTATGCTTTTTGGTAGGACCCAGTCAGCAGCTGAAGAACAAGTGCATATGCAGCAACACACACAAGTTCAACCACAAATGCAAAGATATCCTCACAGACAAAAGCAACCACATGCCCAAATGGAGTCGTACTGGCAAACACAAAGGCAGCCAAACACACAGATACCACCTCAAGCACAACCACAGGTGCAGTTACCTGCAAAACCACAAACACATTCAAGATCAGAGGCCGCTGTATCAATAAGCCCCAACATGTCAGCAGAAGCAGGACCTCAATCTGCTCTCCACCATTTCCAATCTCATCACCCTCACCCGGACTCCCTAGAACCTTCTCAGTGTGTCCGCACTGTCCGGTTTTCAGAGAAACCCTGCACCCCGTGCATGAAGCGAAGACAAGGCGGGAAGGTTTCCAGAGCTCAGGAGCTGAGGTGTCGATACAGGGACTCCTATCAGGCTGCTATACAAAACCCTGTCGCCTTCGGACAAGAGAAAGAGAGGAGAAACATATTAGCTGTGGTGGATGAGGATGGTGATTTCTCTCAATGTGCTGCCAGACCACCACAGACTGAAACAGGGAATCCATGGTGTAATGTTCAAGAAATGTGGTTTGATCCTGGGACGCAACATCAGACTCATTCTTCTGCCAGTGGCGCCATCTGTAAGGAGTCAGGAGAAAAGAACACTGTTCCATATTGGAAACCAGGAGATACAAACACTGCCCCCTGTATGGATTATAGGGGAGCCAATGCTTTAAAATTAAGTGGGACAACTGAAAGGACCACTCTCCCATTTAGGGAACCAAGGGATGCTCACTCTGCCCAAACATATGGCAATTCGCACAAAATGAATGGGACTGATTTAACAGCAGGAATGAGGATAGACGCTAATAGAGCTTTGTCAAACTTGGATGATCCTAAACACTCAGATGTGATCTCTGCCAGACACCACAGATTACCAAGTCAAGATTCAAATGAAATGTCATCGATGCACATGACCCTCAAACCTCATGAAATGCTACAAAGGAGAACCAACTCCACAGGAGTGAGTACAAACATTTTTAAGTCTCCTGTAGGACCACAGGACAGACGGGAATCTGTGTCGGATGGAAGGTGTTCATCCCTCTCCACAGCTGTTGTGGACACCTCAGAGAAGTGTGAGTTGGTCATTGTTGAAGGTCAAAATGTTCGGAGAAGAGAAAATATTAACTCCCGTGCAGAGATTCCCCAGCTGCATGTGGTCAAATGTAAAAACAGCACAGCTTTTCGACTGGTTTCACCCAAGATCAACAGGAGGAAGATGGCTATTCCAGGTACAGAGTAATGCTTTTGTTACATAATCTATTCTTAGGCATGAAGGTTTTATTATATCAGCTTCCCTACAACAAAATGTATCCACTTTTGACAGAAGGCACTCAGCCTTGCAGTACGTCCATAACCAGTAGAAATGGCCATCAGACTGAGAACCTGTCAGAGCCTCCAGCAGCAGAGACACAGAAGATCCCCCAGCCTGCGTCTGCTCGTCCCAGACCAGACCACCTTCCTCTGGGATCCCCAGACCCCAGAGACCACCCCCTCTATTTAGGAGTAGCATCGCTCACAGGTAAGGTGGCATGAGACACAGTAAATAACACTAAAGAACAACCACGATAATCACAATAACCCACATATATTGTTCGGAAGCTTTATATAAGCAGAGCTCTTCTGAATTCTTAAAAGCACAACATATCAAATAATTAAAGAAATTAGCCTTTTGTTCGCAGTGCTTTGAAAACAATGAAAACTATCTAGTTCTAAACATACAGAACACTGATTTTACTGAAACTTGTGCTTAATATTTTGACTAATCTTTCCTTCAGGTGGCAGAGACAGGACAGGCAGGGCAATAGTAGAGCTCTATGGGGACCATCAGGGATGGAGGTCAGCTGTAACAAGCCAGGAGCTCTTCCAGATGCTGCTCTACTTCCACTCTATTATCAGGTAACATCTGTACGCCAGTCAGTCAGACTGGAAGCTGTAGATTTAAAGTTATACTGGAAAGACGTCTTAGCGTCTTCATGGTCTGTTTAATTGTGGTCACATCTGTGTAGTAATCTGTCTTTTCATCTCTGTATCCAGGAGAGAAATCAGAGAAGCTGGTATGACGCTCGTGTTCGATGCAAGGAAGACCAATCCTCCACCACAGCTCTATAAGGCCTTGATGACGTTTCAGGTATAAGAAGCCCAGAAACCTATGCTTTACAGCAGACTGCATCAGATCAGAGTTAACTGTTGTTTGGGTGTTTATTCCTGGCTGTTGTTCACAGACGATGAATTCTGAGTGAAATGTCAATGAATAATGTATCAGCTCTTGAGCATAGACAGCATACGCAGATGTCCTCCAGTTTATTAATTAGTTATCTGTGATGTGTTTTTTTATTTGCCGATAAAGCTACAATATAATGTATAATATATAGGATGGTTTTTACTTATTATGGCGTGAAAAACTGTTGCAGGAGCAGATTCCCCAGGCAGTGAATAGTTTCGTGCTGCTGGTGGACAAGGAGAGCAGCCATCGTCCAGAGCGCTGTCCCGGCATCCAGGTCCACTGTTTTACTCTTTACAGTCCATATTATATAACACTACATGTATATAACACCCCTGTTTGGTTTCCTATAAATGGTAATTCATCTGTGGAGGATATAAGCTTCATTGACTTTAATCAAAGTGTGTTTTTAACCATGGCTCTAGTGACGGCTTTGCTGCCTGGTTGGCTCATGACTTTGGTCCAGACTGAAATATGTTGAGGACGCATGGATTACCATGAAAATGTATAATATGTTTAGTAATAGCAATCCATACGCAACTGATGCAGAGAGGATTATGTAACCAAAAATGATGATGTAACAATCTTCCTGTTGTTCACCGTGTTGCTCCGAAAATGTGTCTTACTTTGACTCTTGTTACCTCAAAACAGACTGACGTGGTGACATCGTTGAAAGCCTTGTTCAAGCTGGTGGAGATGAGTCAGCTGAGCTCCCGTCTGGATGGCACACTGTCTCACAGCCACTGTGACTGGATTGAGCTGCACCAGGTGAGACAGTCACATCGGTGCCTTACCTGTCTCTCTCTCTCTCTCTTCCTCTTCCTGTCCCTCAGGTAGTGCACTAGTTGTTTCTTTGCTCCTTATGATTTGCTCATGTCCACGTCTTTCTAGAAACTCTTCCCATTTGTGTCTGATCTTCATGTTGCGTCCAGCCTTCTTCTGAGGGCCATCTGCAAGTTAGAGGAGCCCCACAGGACAGGCACTGTGCAGGTACTGTAGTTCTTTCCCATGTTGTTATTTGGGCCTTGAAAGTTGGATTTATCCTGAGTTATGTAACTGTGTCTTTACTACATACAATACTGTAAATGTACTGCGTACTGTATGTACAAAACAGTACATACGGTGTGTGTTAAGAGGATAATATCATCTGTAGTGATATAAAAGTATTGATGAATGCACATGGAAAACGATAGAAAATCTTTCATGATTATCCTCCCAAAATATGACAAAGTTATTGTATAATTTAAAATTTTGTCTTCCAGACTGTGCAGCAGTGCATGATGGACCAGAGGACTCTGATGAGGGATGTACTGGAGGACAGCCGATTGGTCAGCCTGCAAAGGGAGGGCGGGGCCATCCTGGCTAGGCTGAGGAAGGAGAGTGACCTCAAATACCCCCACTACGAGGACCTCAGGCAAATACAGAATCCTCTCCTCTCCTCTCACAAGTTATATTTAGATGTAGATGCTGGCTCTAAACCAACCAGCACACCTAAATTAACAGTCCATTGACAAACGTTATTATTTTGGCCTCGTTATTTGTAGCAGTAGTAGTAGTAGCAGGTGATTTCAGATACACACAGGCAGAAATAAATGTTCCAGTAGTAGCCTGTTGTCCAAGTGAGGAGGACACACCATCATATTTTTGAAATATAGTTATAACAACATCTGACTTTGTGCACAAGGTGAAAAGCTAAAGTGGAGCAAAAGAGTAGTTAAATGTTTCTGTGCCACAGTTAACTTTCTTAACCCAGTTGTTTACAGACCTTGTATGGGCCTACACTCTATCCATCCTCTGGTCAAATCTCCCTCCAGTTATTAATTGTATCTTGTAAACCAATGACCTGTCTTTTTCTTACATGCAGTGATGCAGTGGACTCTGTGACCAGCCTGTACAACCACGTGGAGGAGCAGGCTCATGTCCTCGTGCAGAGGTCCAACATGTCACTGGAACACCTGGAGTATCTTCTGCAACTCAGAGAGATGGAGGGACACTTCATGCAGGTGAATTAGAATAGTTCACCATTAAATCTGTCTACTGATGTTGAGTTGAATGAACTCCCTAATTACAGAAATGGACCCAATGGACAGTAATAGACCTTACAGTCCCTGAGTTAATGAAAGCCCAGCCCATTCACCTCACACACTCTCTACAGTATAAGCTACATTAAGAGTGCAACAACCACAAACACATGCAGTCAAACTTATCTCACTTGAGCACACTGGTACTCGTGCATACGCGTATAAGATATCTAACATAGTGACTTAAAACAAAGTGGGAGACTGTATATAAAATACGACATGAAATAAGTAACATTAGATACAGGACTATAAAAAGAAATGAATCTGAACATGTATAACAGATCCTTAACCCTTTAACCTTCTGCTCAACCATATGGTAGAGCACATTTTGACTCACTATATCTTATTGAAAACATGTTTTACTTACGACATCTCAACCGTTTGGTAGAGGCCAATATTTAAAAAAATGTGGGGTCTGTTCATAAAAAAACATTGATTTTTGTAATTAGTGCCCCAAGGAAATAAAATATATAAAGAATAAACTTTTTCATTGCTTTTTTCTTGGTGAGGACGTTAAAGGGTTAAATGCATACATTTGCATACTAACAAACACAATATTGTTTTACATCTGTTGTCTCTGCAGATGCAACAGTGGTTTCTTACAGAGGGAGAGCGCCACCTGCTAGAGGCTGAATCAGTTGAGGACTCTGGAGACAGAATGGAGCACGTCCTCAACAGCTTCACTGGCTTCCTTATTGAAGCTAATGTCAGTCTATGTTTTCTTGTGGCTGTCATTCCGCCTCTGTGTTTGAGTTCCACCCCATCTGAATCCCTCTCTGTCGCTCCTCCTCATCCTGCAGGACCGAAGGCACCATGCCATGACCTTAGTGTCAGAGGCAGAGCGACTCCAGCAGTGTGGGCTCTCCTATCCAGAGACGGAGGAGTTTGGGACTTTAGTCAACACCTTCAAGATAGGCCTGGAGGACTTTCTGTGCAGAGCAGAGGCGTGTGGCAGGGAGCTCCAGATCATGGTCAATGTGTGTGATTTTTGTGAGCAGGTTGGTGTGAAATCAGTATTCACACATGAAAAAATTCAAGATCAGTATTCAACTAGTGCTCTTACGCATTTTTATTAACTATACACCCTGCACTCAAAATGATGTAAGTTTGTAAAACAAAAATAACAGCATGCACTAAAAAAAACTCTCTCCAATCTGTAAACAGGCGACAGCTCTGGCCAGCGAATGCATTGAACACCTGGACGAGAGTCAATCCAGAATCCACACAATGCAAGACCATAACCAGTCTACTGCACCTGTCAGTCAAACAAACAGTCAAAACCAAGACTCCAGCTCAGGCCCAGCCAGCACCAGTGCTTTACTGTCAGCCAGTGACAGCTCCATCATCCAGACTTTCCATGACAGGTTCCTCCAGTTCAGCCCAGAGAGATTTCAGGAGGTTAAGGCCCAGGCCAGCGCCCTGCGGGGCTCCAGGGGGATGCGGGTCTGGAACGTAGCCTGGCTGAGATGCCAGGAGGCCAGGCAGCAGCTTCAGGAGAGGATGCAGGCTGTGGATGAGATGTCCCACCAACAACCAGATACCAGCAGCTACTGTGAGCGTCATTATGTTGACGTGGTGAGCACTAATGTTCAGACACCGACCCCTGGTGGCCAGAGTCTGGTGGTGCAATCGACGCCTGGGCCTCGGCACCCACAGTGGGAGGGCATCATATCAGGAGCGGTGGATTTAGGGAAAAGAAGACCGATGCTGGGCAACAACAACACTAATTCAACATCAGTGGCCTGCTGCAACATCACTGACAAACCTGAGGATCAGGGTACTGGAACCAGCCAGGGGTCAAAGGCCACTCCACAGTCACCCCACAGGTAATTTGTTGGTCCATTTATCCTTTCACTCAACAAATGTTGGACAGTTATTATCAAGCCTAACAGCAAAGGCTTGATCTCCTTCATCTTAAGCCTTGTTCTTGAGACCCCTTACAGATTCCGACTCTGTATTGGTGCTTTTGCTTTGTTTGACAATAGGTCAGGAAGGAGAATTGACAGAGAGACGAGGAGGAGACAGACGAGCAGAGCGAGGAGTGAGAGAGATGCCGCAGCTCTGTCTCAGTCCCACACTGTCGGCTGTCAGTGGTTTCCATGGGGACGAAGTCTTGGAGTGAGGTCAGTGAGCCAGGAGTCGTGCGCCACAGCAGTGGGGACGGCGGGGTCATCCTCTCCGCCAGAGCAGCAAGTTCGACCCCCGTCATCCTGCTCCCACCACGGTCAGCCGTCTTGTCGGATCCTCCAGGAGGCTCAGAAGTTCCAGATCTCCCGCCACGGGAGCTTCTGCTCAGAGAGCTCCTGTATGAGTGACCGGGGAGCCACAGGGGGTGATGGGACTTTATGCTGCAAACACTCCAGTCTGCCTGTCGGGGGATATGAGGGGGCGTTTTGTTTGGCAAGTCCTCAGGAGAGGGCCAGCAATGCCCTGTAAGTTCACTACATGCGGGTGAAATTTGCTTGCAAGACTGAATTAAAAAAAAATCGAAACTATCAGACATTTTAAGATAAATCAGTAACATGCCTTTAATTTTACTAGTCTTGTGAGTCTTAATGAGATTTCATGCACTCTTTTCTGTCTCTAAGCTTACAATGAAGCACTACAGGTATTGTTTCTTCTGATTCTCTTCACTCATAATGGATTTCTGAACAGGCCTACCAGATTCAGACCGTCTTTTCCCTTACAGTAACTGTTAATTATGAGATCTACGTGTCTCATTGGAAAGTTAATGGGCTCAGTAATAACAGGGAATCTCCCAATCACATTCTTTGGATCCTGGATTTGCATCCTTTAATAATGAGAATCTGTTGATCCTGAATGCAACCCAGTTATTGTACATGTTTTTTAGGACACAATACAGCTGCCCAGACTTACTTAAGACTCAGTAAGCTCAGTATGATTCAAAAGACAAACTGCTGATGTCACTCTAACTATTCAATAAACAAGTACAGCACAACAGGAAATCAAGCAATTCAGCATTATTCAGCAAATGAAAAAAGCCAAATGAAAAAATAGAACACATAGTAACATGGTGGAGAGTGATAACAGTATAAAAGCTTTGTAACTGCCCAAGTCTACCCTGAACCTAGTATTCCTAGTATCACAGATGCAGCCACCAATTAGGCATTCAAAAGATGTAGAGATTAAATACAAATACAACTAGCTAATAGAATTGAAGTGCATTTATGTTCTGTAGAGTACTAAGTAACAGTAACAGTGTGTGTGTGTGTGTGTGTGTGTGTGTGTGTGTGTCACCAGGAGGCTGCAGCGTGTCCTGGAGGAGCTGGTGATCACAGAGAGGGAGTACGTCCGCTCACTGGGCTACATCCTGACCCACTACCTCCCCCTGCTGGACAGACCAGACATCCCCCAGGACCTCAGGGGCAAGCGAGGCGTCATCTTCGGCAACCTGGAGAAGCTTTACGACTTCCACAGCCACTACTTCCTGCCAGAGCTGGAGGCCTGCCAGAGAGAGCCCGCCATGGTGGCCCGCTGCTTCCTCAGACATGTGAGTAGTGACTGTATAATGTAATGAATAGAATTATATATGAAGTATCAGAATCAGAATCAGAATCAGACATCATGTTTGTATAAAATGTTTGAAATATTTTGTTCATGTGAAGCAAAATGTTTATTTTCTATCTTAGCTTATATCTGAATGTTATTTGTATTTGTATTGTTACTGTATAATTGATATAATTCTTAAAAATTATGATTAGTGATGGAAAATTGTCTACTTGTTATATACAGAACTCTAAATAGTCCCACTCTGCTTCTCCGGATGTGAGGAGACCAGAGGTGGATGTGTACAGTAACAAAAGTTACTCATATGATCATGACAGATTAATAATATTATTGTGTTATTATTGGAGATATGTGGATATAAAGAGTTAAAGTTTGCTTATTAATAACATTTTCTAATATGGTTTAACTTGGGCTCTTTCCACAGAGTGAGAGTTTTGGCCTGTACGCTCTGTACAGCAAGAACAAACCTCAGTCAGATGCCCTGATCCTACACCGTCGACATGACATCTTCAAGGTCAGTTTATGTGTCCTGTCATATCAAATGTTTTGTGTTCACAGCCACGGAAATTTCCGTCTGAGGACATAGTTTGATTGGCTGCAGTAGTCATCACAGTCCTAACCCTGCGAGTATTACTGCCAAGCTTTACCTTCTCAGCTTTATAGTTTCACTTTGTCTCCAACTGCAGAAGAAGCAGCAGGAGCTGGGGGACATGATGGACCTTTCATCCTACCTGCTGAGGCCCATCCAGAGGATCAGCAAGTACAGCCTCCTGCTGCAGGACATGCTGTCTCTGGCTGGCTCATACAGGCCAAAGGACATGATCCAGGATACACTGCTCGCATCTAGTGTGTGTGCACAGAGTGTGTGTGGCCCAGGTGCATTTGTGCCTGATCTGACGAGCAATGAGAGGGAGCGGGAGAGAGCTGAGATCCAAGCTGCTGCAGACCTGGTTCGGTTTCAGATGCGTCACGGCAATGATTTGCTCACCATGGACGCCATCCAGGAGTGTGATGTAAGATCTTTAATGATGGATACGTTATACCTGACACACAGTAGTTAAATGAGATTAACAGTCGCTCAGCTGTGCTTCTCTCTGCTCTATCAGGTGAATTTAAAAGAGCAGGGGCAGCTGGTTCGCCAGGACGAGTTCACAGTTTTCTTTAGGAAGAAGAAATGTGTCCGCCGTATCTTCCTCTTTGAAGATCTCGTCCTCTTCAGCAAGACCAAGAAGACGGATGTTGGCAACGATGTTTACATCTACAAGCAGTCATTTAAGGTCTGCACACAGCCATGTTTATGAAGTGGCTGTCAGTGAATACACTATGTTTTTTTTCCACGGGTCGATTTTAGCCACATATGATTATTTCCATCTTTGTGTTCTCTCCCAGACGAGCGACCTCGGGATGACCCACAACTCAAGTCTGAGCAGTTTGTGTTTCGAGATTTGGTACCGCAGGAGAAAAAGTGAGGACACGTACACGCTGAAGGCCTCCAGCATGGAGGTGAAGAAAGCCTGGACCACCGACCTGGAGAGGATTCTGTGGGATCAGGCTGCTCACAGTAGAGGTCGCAGCAACAACAACACAACAATATATCCTATTTTTTTTTTTTTTTCAATATATGTTTATTGGTTTTTTGTTTATAGAAAAGAAAAAGAACAAAACAAAGAAAACAGAACATTCTGGCTCAGATCAAAAACAGGTGGACAACACAGAGTCAGTCAATATAAGGCTGTAATATCGTCATATAAATAAGTTCACATTACACCTCCATGCAAGATAGCAAAAATGTCCAGACCAATATATGACATAAAAGGGTTCCATGTTTTGTGAAACACACGATCTCTGCTGTGTAACTTGCTGGTTAAATAATCCAAGGACACAAATTCAAATACTGTCCGATGCCACTGGGTTTTAGATGGTACTTTGTCCGTAATCCAGTTCAGAAGAATACATTTCCTTGCACAAAATGTAAGCATCCTATAGAGTTGCCTTTCATGTTTTCCAGTGATATTGACATCTGTTATTCCAAGCAACATGGTCAATGGGTTACATTCTGTAGTAACAGAAACTGAGAATATTTTATCCAGTTCACATTTCACGACATACCAAAAGTATTGTATTTTTCTACAGGACCAGTAGCAATGAGTAAGAGTGCCCACTTCAATTTTACACTTGGGGCATAACGGAGAAAGGTCTGGATTAAATTTGTGACGTTGAGAGGGGGAAATATGCGCTCGATGTAAGATTTTAAGTTGTAAAGCTTTTACCCGATTACAAACACTTAAAGAGTTTGCATTTCTCCAGATATTGTCCCAATCCTCATCCTTTATTTCCATCTCCAATTCTTCCTCCCATAGCCCTCTTAAATGAATAGTGCTGGTGCTGGCATGTTCTTTTAGTAAAGTGTAGGAGGACTTTATAGAGAAAAATAACTGTTGTCTTAAACCTGGGCAAAAATAACTGTCTTTCAAAGTCAGAGATAGATTGATCTGCAAGTATTGACGTTTTCCTCCGAACATAGTCTCTCACTTGTAAATAGCGAAAAAAATCCTGTCTCTTGATATCATATTTATAACATATCCTATTTGTGGTGCACTTCAGTGAGAATAGAGTTTACAAAGTGCTTTACAGATTTTAAACAATATGTTGTGAATATATTATATGTTCCAGAGCTTCGTATGCAGGAGAGAGTCTTCATGGGAATGGGCCGCAAACCCTTCATGGACATTCAGCCCAGTGATGCTGCCATCTGTGACCGAGCCGTCAACTGTGTCCTGCCTGGGAGAAGTAAGTCAGCAGCACGCGCAAAGTGAATCTTTAAACAGAGCTTTGTGAAGTTTCTGAACATCTTCAGACTAGCTAAGACATACGTTGTAATTGTACACTTTAAACCAAGCACAGAACCACTTTATTCATTACAGTGTCAGTATGTGGTTCACATTTTTGGTTTTTAGTGAAATATGTCAGGACCAAATTTCATCTCAATCCATCCATGACCCCCTCAGGAATAATTGCAATAACTTTGTTGAAAACCTCACTTTTCACTAAGTGTCATCAAAAGGTTAAAATCTCTTTCATGACCAAATACCCACAAAACTAATACAAATCCTCATCTGTACCTGCTGTTTTTTATAGTGAATCCTAGCATGCTGACATGCTAAACTAAAATGATTAACATATGTTAACATTCAACATGTTAGCATTTAGCTTAAAACACTGCTGTGCCAAGACACAGCCTCACTAGCATGGCTACAAACTCCATGTCTCCAGTTGTACATATTTATTATTTATTTATTCATGTATTTATTCTCCATCTTTTACATTTTGTATGCTAACACAGTCACTAAATATCACAAAGCTAAATAAATTCTGCAGTAACTGCATCAGTCATGCTCGTGCCCTCACTGCTCACTGACCCAACCCATTATGTTCTCATTGACGACAACTATCTATGTCTGTCGTCAGTCCCTGTGGCGTGTTGTTCACACAGGGGCTTAGAATATCCACGACCACACTCCATCGGCTCTGGCAGCACCGCCTCCACCACCATCAGCCAATCGTCTTCCTCCTCTGGCCGCGGCTCGCTGCCCCCTGCCGGTTATCCCGGGAACCAGTCGCAGGGGGTGGAGGCCGGCCCCGCCATGTGCTCCTCACCTGAGGCTGTAACTGAAAATGAACTCAACAATCATCATCTTCACCAGCATCATCTTCACTGTAACTGTGAACAATGGAAAACTCCTCATCCTCTGTGTGAGTTTGTTTTTAGGTCTGTTTGCTGTTGACCTCTCTCAGGGAAATCCACTCAAATCCAATGAAAAGGTTTTTTTTTTTAAAGCCAGTGCAGATTTGACAATTTTTGGCTTCATCTGGTGGTAACATCGAGAATGTCACTGCAGCAGACAGTAATGCTCACATTACTTCCGATATGAATGATGTTATCATGTTTTCTTCAAGGATTTATTCACATTATGGAATTTGAACCAATTTTTTGTATGTATGACATATGATGTAACACATTTTGTCTTTTTGTTGTGTTCCTGCTTTAGTGGACACCACAGAATCATCTGGGGAATGCAGCAACCTCTTCAGCAGCTTGGACCGCAGCTGCCTGTCTGCCATTGGTGGAGAGGTAGTGGACGACTCCTCCTCGTTTGTATCCCAGAGTTCAAAGCACCATCCACCACTTAGTCGGACCCCCAGCCTGAGGAGAAACGGTTCTCCAGCGGTTACCAGAAAGAAACCAGATGTCGGCCCCAAACCACCACACCTGGCCAATTCTCAGGTACAGGTGAAGGTGTAATAGTGTGACCTGCTGGACTGTATGCATGTATCATATGTATGAGCTCACTCTCAGCTCATACATATGATACATGCCAATGGGTCAGCACTCAAACTGGTGTCATGGTTCTTGAATCATAGCAGTTTTCAAGGTTTGTAAAAGGTCTGGATGTGTGTTATTGTCAAATAAAATCCTAAATTCTATCAGTATTCTATCAGTATAAAGAGTCGGTACCATGAACCAAGAATTTATGCAATGAGGTTGTGTTTTTTTAACCATTTTATTGAAGTATAGTATAATATTTGACATCTTGCATTGCAGGGTGATGACATTATAATCGGAAAATCAACAGAAGTTTAACCCTGGATTCCCTGCAGAAGGTAAATTAACATACAGTTAAACTGAAGATATATGGCTTATTCTATAATAACCTTAATTTTGAATGTTTCCCTGTAAAAAGTGGAACAATTATTATTGTTATTGTTATTATTATTAATATTATTATTATAATCTTAGTTGTTGTTGTTGTTGCCGCTGCTGCTGCTGCTGTATTAAGGACAATTTGTGCCTTAAATATCGTTGCAGATCGTGGGTCTACTGAAGCTGTTCAGTCCTGTTGGAGATCTTCTGGCCGACATGCAGACAGAAATTTTTATTATATTTTGTGTGATTACACAGTCACAAGGCAGTCGGCTTTGTCTGGTGACAAGGTTTTGTTCTTAATGATGAAATATGAAATGATTTATGTCAGTCGTTTAGATGAGGTTGTTCTCACATCCAGACATGGGCTGCTAACAAACATGCTAGAAAGAGACTACAGGGGTGATGTGGTTTGGTCGTATTTCACTCAACCCAAAAACTCTCAGTATGTGTTTTGGTCCTTTTAGCAGAATCATCTTCATCCCCAACCACGCTTTTATATTAATACAGAACTAAACATCAGCTTCTGTGGAACAAACACACCGGACCAGCATCTGTAGTGAACCAAGTAGTGGTGTATCATGGTGTATCATTATTCTCTTGAGATCTGGACTACATTGTTTGGTTACAGGATTACAAGAGGAATCTAGGAGTCCAGAGCTCCAGAGGTATCTGCTGGCCTTAAGCCCAGACTAGCTAGAGAACCACACTGAATGTTGGTGACCATAAATGGAGAAACATGTGGACAAGTGCAGATATGAAAATACTAAAATTATACAATGTTGTAGTGATGAATATATAGTAATGTATAGGGATATTTCTTTTTTCCTACACGTTAAGGGTTCCATTTTATTTCTTTTGGGGTATTTTTATACTGCTGGTGTTTGTTTTTATCTGTCTGATTCTTACAGTAGTCCTGTATTTAATAATTTATCAGAAGGGACAGACCACTTGTGCATTCTCACATTTGGATTACTGAATTACTCTGTAACCCATGCATTTATTACAGAGAGAAAAGGGTTGTTTTCATAATCGTAATGACACAGCTGCTGCATACTAACAGACACAGTATGTGACTACAAGCTCACAGGCACAAACCACTTACTGTTATTTAGGGTCCACTAGTGGTTCAATACTGATCGATGGTCCAGCTTCACTCTTATGAACATGACCATTACAGAAAAGTATTTTTCAGGTTATTTTAAATGCCTTTTAATGCATTTTTATTTTCTTACCAAGTTATTGATGAAAAGTGTTGCTCTGTGATTGTATTGTCTGTGTGACTAAACAAATCATGACGGGATCTTGAAAAATTTGAGGTCACAATGACGACCTTTGTTTATTTTCTTTTAAAGCCACTAACTTTTTATGACATGGCAGATCCATGTTCTGTTTTGTTCTGTTTTCTATCACTTTTTTATTGCTTACTTTTCCTCTTCTAAACTTTTTCCTTCGTTAATGTGTTCATTCATTCACTTATTAGAATATTCCCATAATGTGGGGTCAGCGTGGTTGTTTCTTTCTTTCTTTCTTGTAAGAGAAGACTGAATTTTCATTTTGTATGGTTTCTTACCTCTGAACTCAGTGCTACATTGACCAGACAGATTGCAGTAAAATGAGGATATGGCACCAGACTGTGTTGATGCTTCACTTCTTTATTCCACAGACACAATGACTCCTCAGCAGGACTGCAGACACTTATTGCAAAAGCTGTAATTGCCCTGTGCAGTAGCATTGTAGTAGAAAGCTTTTTTCAGTTCTTTAATTTCTGTTTCAGAGGTATTCATCACGGCTAGAAATGCATTTTTAATCAGTACACTGTGTGGTCAAACGTAGACTTTCATAGACTGCTCAGCCTATAGCAAACAGTTTGGCTACACTACAGTTTTATGAACTACTTACAGCTTCCAGAGTGAAAGTGTGTGAAGTATTTAACTGCCTTACAAAAGAAAAAACTGCATAGTTGCGTAACAATTTTCACTGTATGTATAATCTCTTGTGTTCTTTATGTAAGTTAATTGATCAGTTTTTGATTTATTTTGAACTATGATATGTTGTTTATGTTGAATTGATATGTGTGATATATCAATATACAGAATGTTGCAGCTAAATAAATAATTTATGAATATAACTTTTCAGTTTGTATTTTTAATTTATGCTATAAAGCATCTGCTACATGTAGATAGTTTAATGTTAGTTGTATATTTATTATGTGACAAAGAGACACATACACAAAATGTAATGCACAATACAAATTGTGCATTACAAATTTAAAATCTAAGGACCAGTTTTGGTAACATGATTTTATGGTGTTTGAGTTCAAAGCTTTTGTTTCTAGCAGAAACCTTTCCCAATAAAAGACCATTTGAAGAACGTGAACAATTTGAAGAAGAAAAAAGCAGGAGGGCCTATTTGGCTCACTAAAAACAGAATTAGTGATGTAACGAAGAGAGAGATGGGTTTGTCAAGATCAGGTTTCACAAGCTACAAATATCCCTCCCAGTGTGAACGACCCTCACACTGCGAGTCATTGACCAATAAGCACAGGCTGCAGCTGAAGTCTACCTCTGCACACAGAAGTTAAAGGAGAAGAACTTGCACTGCAGACATGAGTAACGGTAAGTAACGTTTTTTGTGTCATATTGTAGAACAGAGGTTTAAATGTCTTTTGTCGAGTGTATTTTCTTCAAGTGAAGGAGCAGTTTCTCTCTGTGGGACTTTACAGAGTCAGACTGTTTTGAAGAAGTATCATGTTGAGAGTCAGCTGTGAAATGTGATGAGCAGGAATGGTGCATGACATTAGATCCGTGATTTGTCGCCAGTAAAGAAAATTTGAGACGAGGATCAAGGAAGTTACCAAGTCAAATTGTTTTGAAACGAATGTGATAAATGGTCTGTGTTTCCATCTCCTACATGCAGTCCTGGACATTGAGTGCTGTGATCTGGACATTAAGAGCAACAGCAGCAGCCATCATACAGAGCTGTATGGAGAGGAGCGTTTGATTGTCAGAAGGGGACAGCCCTTCAAAATAATTTTACAGCTGAAATCTGGCAGCAAAGAATTCAAACCGAGTGAAATAAGCTTCACCCTCATCGTTGAAACTGGTGAGCTCCTAGTGATAAAGTTAGCATGTTTATGTATGTGTCACATATATATAGAAACATAACACACACATCACACATAATGTGTGTAAGAAAGATAAGATAAGATAATGTTTATTGATCCCTCAGTGGGGAAAGTTTGCTGTTACAGCAGCTCAAGGGGACAGAAATGTTTGGAGGGATTGCATAAGCATGAGTGCATCACCAGTGTGTGCACAAGGATTTGTGTTTCTCTCATCTGGATTTAGATTTGATACTCATATTTGTCTCTGTCTCTCCAGGTCCATTACCCAGAAAAGAATCAGACACGAAGGTTTGCTTTGGTCTAAGTGACTCCACAGTGGACGCTGAGTGGAGCGCATCTGCCACTAATGACCCCTCTGGGAACAGAGTGTTTGTATCCATCAGCTCCTCGGCCAACGCGCCCATAGGGGTTTATTCTCTGACTCTGGACCAGGATGGGCAGAAGACCAGTTTGGGACAGTTCACCTTGCTCTTTAATGCTTGGTGCTCCAGTGAGTACAAATTATTAATTTGCACAACCCAATTTAAGTATAAAAAGTAAAATAATTCATATTCCACCTGCCACAACAACCATGAAATTTCTAGATGTTACCAGTTTTGGGATGTTCTGTAGGATGCTGGTCTGAATGTGTTGTGTGTTGCTGCTGCGCTCACTCACAGGAGATGCTGTTTACATGCGCAGTGAGACAAAGAGGCAGGAGTACGTTTTAGCACAGCATGGCCTTGTCTACAGAGGAACATATAAACGAATCAAAGGGACACCCTGGAACTTCGGACAGGTACACTAAATGTCAAACATTTAACTTAACTAATCCCTACATGCTTCGTCACTGTGACTGAAAATCTTTACATGCTGCTCCACTGATGCCTTTCTCTCTTCTCTGTTTGTTTGTCTGTCTGCAGTTTGAATCAGGGATACTGGACATCTGTCTGAAGATCCTGGATATGAACCCCAAGTTTGTGTCTGATGCCGACAAGGACTGCTCTGGCCGGAGAAATCCCATCTACGTGACCAGAGTGCTGAGTGCCATGGTAGGTCTGTGTCCAGGCTTTGTTTAAGCCTGTGAACAGTTGATATTTTAGCTCTGCGGGCAGCAATTACCATGGTGCACCGGGATACCCCTCTGCTTATGCCTTCACATTCTGAGTGTTATATTGTTCAGCAGGGCAACCTCTCTCATTCCTCTGAAGCTTTCTCTTCTTCCCAGGCAACTTTTGTGGTAGCAAGATGCTGGAAAGACAAGAGCTTTTAACATATGGGGCCCTGAATCCAAGCAGGTGGCAGAGCCAAGCAGAAAATGTGCCAGCACTTTTTTCCTGCTGCAGGTCAAAATAGCTTAACGAGAAATCCAGGGCTATTTCTACTGGGCCAGTAGTTGTCACTGCTGGTTATAGGACATACTGAGGATGCACTCATGCAAATCCAACATTTCAGACATATTGTTATAAATGACTCTCTTTCTCACCCTAAATTTATACACTAATTATAACTCGTATTTCCTCCTGACTATGTAAGATGTATTTGTGTTGCCGACAGAATTCTCTCTCTCTCTCTGCCCTCAGATCAACAGTAATGATGACAGTGGTGTGCTGGTGGGAAGCTGGGATGAGTTTTCAAACGGGGTTCATCCAGGGATGTGGATCGGCAGCGGGGACATTTTGCGCCAGTGGGCAGAAAGTGGGCCCGTCTGCTACGGCCAGTGTTGGGTCTTTGCTGCTGTGGCATGCACAGGTTGGAGCTCAGTATGGAGTGCATGAGAGTCAATTCTATGTAAATTTACTGGTGCATTTCTCTTTTAAAACTCGCCATCTGTCATCTTCCTCCCAGTTATATTCCTCTGTCCTCCTCCAACCTTTTTATCAAAACCCTAAATTTAGCTTCTAATCTCATGACTATGACTATGTGACGTCTTTATTGTTAGTCTTTGATGACAGACGTTATCTCAAACATGTGCTTTAGTTAGCCAGTGTGATCAAATGTGGCTCTCCTTCCTCCTCCAGTGTCCCGTGCTCTGGGCATCCCGTGTCGAGTGGTTACTAACTTTGGATCGGCTCACGACACTGATGCCAACCTGATGATAGAAAACCTGTATGATGAAGAGGGGAATAGAATCTCTGAGGGTGATTCAATATGGTGAGTGTGTCATTATTACCAGGTTACTACATAAACTATATGCATAAGCACAGTTGTCTTTTTAAATACATCATTTGTTACATCTTGTATTATTCCAACATGAACCTTATTTCTTCATTATTTTATTGATTGAAGCAAAATGGTTATTGTCCTTTTTTTGATTCATTTTACCAGGAACTTCCATGTTTGGGTGGACAGCTGGATGGCTCGTCCTGACTTGGGGTCTGAGTTTAATGGGTGGCAAACCAGTGACCCGACCCCACAGGAGACAAGTGAAGGTAAACTTTCATTTGAATGTCCTGTTGTTTGTCCCCCCAAACCCTTCAAAGAGTTTGGTTTTCCATGAGTAAGCGATACATGTAAGGCTGGGAACTATTTTATAGATGCCTCTGCAGCATGAATGTAAACACCTCATGAGTACAGACTGTAACTGTAACAGTCACAGTTTAACCACGGTGGTTAGTTTGTGCCTGCGACAACATTCACAGGTTTCATGTATGGTTATGGCCTTTCATGAACTTGTGGCAGCTGCTTGGCATTTTCTCATGACTCATCTTGAGAGTAGAAAAAGTGTTACATGCACCACCCAACATCTAACACTTCAGTTTTTACTGATACACTTGACACACATAATTTGGCATTTTTGGAGACCTGTTTTTTGAAAAGCATGTTGTCATGTAAACTTCTTTTGTTGCCAAATGCTCATTGCTGGCATTCACTTGATATAGCTCAACTTTGCCGCAGTGTTTTATAATTTTATGTAATTATAATTTTATATAAGCCTTTTACTACTACAGATGTTTACATAATTTTGGGTACAACAGTTGTAGTTTTTAAATACCTGACCTGCCCATTCGCTCTGGAAGTGATATATTACTCATGACCAAAAATATTTAGAATGAATGTTGTATTTTATTTTATTTTATCTTATTTTGCACCCCGTCTCTGGGCTTGTGATGCTGTCAGGTATTTTCTGTTGCGGGCCGGCATCACTGAGTGCCATCAAGGAAGGAGAGCTGACCAAGAAGTATGACGCCCCCTTTATTTTTGCTGAGGTGAGTTTTTAACCTTTTAGTGTCTCATTTTAAGGAAGATATCACAGAAAGAGTACATATGCTAGACTGTGTTCACCCTGATTGCAGTAGTTTTCATTAGCATCCATGTCAGAGTTTCAAGGAGTCAAACTAAACCACCAAATAGAGACGGATTCATTTTGCATTTTGACACATATTTTAATAGTGTTTACTTCTGTGTTTGTGCATATGTGTAAAATCGTCTCTTTCTGCTGTTCCAGTGCTTGTCATGTCTGTTTTTCTTACGGCATGATGACTTTTGACTGAAATGTTGTTATGATAATATAGTAGTATAATAGTAATATAATAGTATTTCATGTCAGGTTAATGCAGATGTTGTGGACTTGGTGCGCCTGTCAAATGGAAAGTTTGTCAAGTTCAGTGGATCAACTAAGTCTGTTGGACGCTTCATCAGCACCAAAGCTGTGGGCTCAGATGAGAGACACGACATCACACACCAGTACAAATACCCAGAAGGTACTGCAGAAACCAAACCACTTCACAAACTTATGTAAATGCATTTAAATGAATCCTAGTTGGATCTTTAATGTTCATTTAAACAGATTTGTGTTTTGGTGTCAGTGTGCAGGTGTTACATTCATCTACATACATACACTGTATAAACATGGACATGGATTATCTCAATCTAAAGATGTGGTCTTCTTACGTGGATCAGTGTCAATCAAATTTGTATCACAAAGGCTTTAAACGGGACTGTCTGTATTTTAACACAGGAGCTTAAACATTATGTTGTATGTGATTTTGATGGTTTTCAGGCTCCAAGGAGGAGAGGCAGGTGTATGAGAAGGCCCAACACCACAATAAGCTGCAGCAGCGAGGAGAAGAACCAGGGCTCCATATCAAGGTGTGTGTTTATTCACACACATATACAGGGGGAAAGGACTTAAGGGAGTACTTGTTCGAGCTATAAAAGAGAACACACCGAAAGGAATTAGATACACTGGGATTAGATAATGGGTTTAAATATTGTCCGTGAGTTGAAATAAACAAATCTTCTTTTAATTCTGCATTAAGATCAAGCTGGCTGATAACATGATCGTGGGTTCAGACTTTGAGGTGGCTGCCATCCTCACTAACAACTGCATGGAGACAAGGACCTGCTCCTTCCTGTTCTTTGCCAGAGCTGTTGGTTACAATGGAAAGCAAGGGGACAGCTGTGGATTCTTCTCAGACAAAGTGGAGGTGCCCTCTGGAGGAGGTTAGCTCTGGTCTCAATTATACTCAGCTGCTGAAATCGCAGAGAAATAGTTTTAATAACCTAATTAGTATGAATTCAATGTGCTTTGTATTTCAGAGAAGCGCCTACCCCTCAGGCTGGAGTATAACCGTTATGGATCCGTGATCACCCCTGACAGGCTGATCCAGCTGTCAGCCATCACCATTGACAAGCAGATCACACATTACCATAAGGCTGAGAAGACCATTGTGCTGGACGAGCCAGATATAGAGGTCGAGGTATGGGCAATGGGCAGGTGAAAGAAATGTATTCATGAGCAATAAACGTCCTTTAGTGCTACATTTTTACATCCTGGTTGAAACAGAAGTCAAGTAGCAAGAAATCACTCCACATAAGGTAAAATAAGATATTCATTTATTAGTTCCACAATGGCGAAATTTACAGCATTACAGCAGCAGTGGGTAACAAAAATAGAGCGTTCAGTACAGTACAATCAATCAGTAAATAATAAACTAGTGGACAGTGATATAAACAGGAGGAGATATAAAAAATATGTACAGTTTAGAGTAGAGTAAGCATAAAAAATAGAAACATATACATGGGGGGAAATATAAACACATTTATATTGTTAGATATGTTCTATGTTATCCGCTGAAATAAATGTTGTATCAGTGCAAACATGAATAAATGAAGACAGAAGAATGTCATTTAAGAGATGTTTTAACTGGACCGCCAGATGAGTTGAGAGACAGGGACACAACATACCATTTATAGTATAATGAAATTTAGAAACAGCATTTGTCTGTCTGTCTCTACATAACGAAAAATGTTTGTTTACATGTCTGCTAATATATCTAATATATCATTGTCAGACTTTTTGAACGCTTTGGTGACGATGCAAAAAGTGAGATTTAGCACGTAAATATTTGGGAAGTGCATTAAATCAAACAGTTATCTGTTTGTGCGTCCAAGACAAAAAATGGCATTAAAAAGTTTGTAATGGAAAAGTAAATGAAAGGTAAAAGCATTTTTTTTCTCTTTCCAAAATTCTGTCAAAATTGCAGAAAGGAGAGATGAACAATGTCCTTATGTTCTTTACGAAAACGTTTCTGTGGAGAGTTTTACTGTGTGCAACCAACTGAGTGATCGCTAAACTGGGTAGAAACTAATAGATGTATGAACTCCATTACAAACAATTTCTGTAGTTTGCAATATAGTGTTTCTTCCGATAATAATTCAACAAACAAATAACCATGTGGACATGGCTGCATAGTCACATGAACCCGTACTGGTGAGCTCACCAAATAAACCCATACATAAGCAAGTGTTCAAAAGGAGAATTACAGCAAATAAACAATTAATCCAAATATACATACATACATACATATCTAATAATAACTAAAATACCCAAACTTTAATTTTTCTGGGTTGAACCATGATGTGCCCCAACAGTGTTACATGTTTGAAATGTTTACTTTATTTGATAATTTGCATCCTTTATCTAATTTTACAGGTTTGTAATGACATTATTCTTGTTTCATATATATAAAAATTACATTATAAAGCCTGTCACATGATGAAACCTGTTTATGTGCAGCTGGTGGGAGAAGTCACGGTGAACCAGTCTGTGGCAGCAGAGCTGACCTTGGTGAACCCTTTACCAGAGCCGCTGCAGGACTGCAGCTACACCGTAGAGGGGGTCGGCCTCACTGACGGCAAACCCATAACAGCAAAGTACGTCATCTCCATCCCAACTGTTATCAGTACATCTATGCGTTAGTTATTTAGTTTAGCATTTCTATGATTTCCTTCTCTTGTCTCTTATGTGGTTTGACTTGTCACCCAATTTTAACAACAGTTCATTTAGTTTCATATCCAGGATGGTGTTTGAACTGTAATTGATTGTGATGAAAGTTTATGGAAAAGCCATTCAAAGCTTAAACGCACCTGAAATCCCAATGACCTTTTCCCTGCCACAGCTACTCAATAATTTCTATTTCTATAAATTGATAAATGCTATTTACAGTTCTAAAACAGAAGCCTCATCTCTGATGTTTTTGGCTGATGATGCTCTTGATATATTGCAGGATCGGAGCTGTGGGCCCCGGACAGGAAGCCAAGGCAGGTGTTGAGTTCAGTCCCTCCAGTGTCGGCTCCAGCATGCTGCTGGTGAACTTTGACAGCGACAAACTCAAGAACATCAAGAGCTCCATCAATGTTGTTGTGAAGAAATGAGCCCATCTAACAACAGTGACTGCTTTTGTATTTTGTTGTTTAATTGGACTGCAGCAGGCGGATATGACAGGACTTTTTTAATGCACTTGTTATTTCTATACATGTTTTTAATAGAATATACTATACTATTACGCAATCCACATTCATGTTTTTAAGTAAATTTACTATAAATCACAATGATCCACATCCACTAACCATTATGTATCGCCACAGTGCTATTATTGGTTGCAAGAGAAAAAGATACTAACAAACACATACTTATTTTACTTGAATGAGTAATAAGGGTGTATGCATTTTGATTTAATTACATTTAAATGTGACAATAAAGCCACTAAAAAATCCCATTCACGGGAAAATAAATTTGGATTAAACTAAACTAAACTAAACGGGCCATGTGTTGGATTTCAGCACTTCTTCTATTTTATTGAAAATTCATGACAAATGTGTCTTTTTTCTTTTTCTTCGTCTTTCTTTTTTTTTTTTTTTCATTTTGGAAAAACATTAATTTCACATTTATCTTTTTACACAATATCAGCATCATCAAAGGGACAGGACAATAATGCACCAAAACTGCCTACAGAAAGTACAAAGCAGGGCCAGTGAGAAGCACTGAAACAGTGTGAAAAGGTGTGTCATATTCGGCAAGTTTCATTTCTGGTATTGATATAAAGTCGCTGACTCACATTATATCAATGCTATTGAAAAAACATACATGTTACATAAAAAATATCAATTAGAAGAAGCATTGAAGTCCAGAAAAAAATTGAATTTTTCATTAAAAAATCTATTAAAATAAATTACACTTTACCAAGAAAAAATAAATGTGCTACATGAAATACCAGAATTTAGTAGAATTTTTTCACCAATATTATCAAGTAAGCATGAAGGTACTGAAAAAAACATTGTTTGCGTCAATTAAACAGTAATTTATTGATGGTCCCTAAATCAGCCTCTAGTGTTTAAACTCGTGCTGCTAAAACTGAGGAAGAGGAGGCTGCTGCATCCGGAGTGAAGGTCAAAAGTCTGAGTTCACCGGTGTGCAGCTGCTGCAGAAAGTTTTAGACGCGATTTGAATTTTTTCTCAGATTGTTTGTTTGTTAAATCACAGCGTTAAATTACAACGTTCACTTCAGGACATGACGTGAAAAACGAGGACAAAACAACAGGAAGGAAATCTTATAGATCTGAGGAACCAACACAGCCAACAGAGTGAGATCTACTTAAAAGTTAAGGTAAGATCTCTTTTTTTTTCAGTCTGTGTCTGTGATTTGTGAATGTGCATGTTCGTGTAGGGAAAACATGGTGCAGTTCTTGTGAGTAAAGCCCGATAAAGTACTACTCATGTTTTTAAACATTTTAACATATTATGGGGTTTGATTGGTACAAAACGTTTTGGAGCTGCTGTATCTATTTAAACACACCAGACTCCATTGACAACATTGGTAATTTTTCCTTTCCTTCCTTGGTTTACTTACAGCAGCCTCAGTCAGTTAGTTTATTTGTGTTATTGTGTCCAAACTAACCCTTTAAAACACCAAAGTCACACAATAACACAAACAAAACGATGAAGACAACGATAGACCAGTAATTCGTGGGTAAAATTGCTGTTTTTTTTCAATGGAGTCTGGTAGCTTTGACCTGAGGGATATAATGGCTATTTTTGGTTCAACAACCAGGATCTTACAGGGATCCTCTCTGTAATGTTGTCAGACACTTTGAATAACAATCTGAGCCTGTCAGTGGTGAAAACAAGCACTTAAACAGCCTGGTTACTGGTGACGGCGATCTACTGGACCGCTTCCAAATGTTTTTGTACATCACCTAAAATTTTATTTTCCAAATTTTGTCTTTAGTTACTGAATGAGTCACCTCGAACCAAAAATATGTTTTAAAAAAAAGGGGGGGAGCCCAGGTTTAAAAATGCCACAGTTATCCTTTAATACTGAGCCTTATGAATTAGTGGATGTGACTGGCTGGAGCTGTGAAGTGTTCGTGTTGCTGCACTTGACTGTTTTTGTGATATTCTTATTCGTTGAAGAGAAACTCTTTATTTTCTGTCACAGTTTTAACATGGAGGTCAAAGGTCACGGGGGCTCATAACATAAAGCTGTCACACAAACTGAAAATCTTTGTAACTACTGAAATAACAGCAGTGCAGTAGTGCTTTCATGCATAGAGGCATTTATTTAGTGAAGAACAAAGCTCATAGTCAAATGGAGCTTCACCACTCAAACTTCAATCTCCTCCTCCTCCTCCTCCTCCTCAATGGGGTATTGCAAGGGCTGACGAGGGGCGGCGTACTCAGCCATGTTGGAGAGTCCATACACCACGCAGCAGCTCAGGGCACTGCGGGAGATCTCCATGTCTTGGACATCAGACCACTCCTGAGTCTCGACATTATAGCACTCGATGTCACTGCTGGTATTGAAGCCGTTGAAGCCCCCGACCACAAAGAGGCGGCCGTCCACCACCTCAATGCCAAAGTTACTGCGGGGGTTGAACATGGAGGGCACAGCATGCCAGGTGTTTGTGTGAGGGTTGTAGGCCTCTGCAGTGCGCAGACGTGCAGTTCCAGTGAACCCGCCAACCTTTTTAAGAGAAATATGGTGAAATATGAAGTCAGGAAAACTTCTACTATTTTTCTGGCTTTTTGTGTCTAATTTCACACTTATGTAAGAAAGGACATTTGACTTCAGTGTGCCATTTGAAATGAAGGAAGAAAAAAAAGAAAAAGTAGCATCAAACACAGCAAATGTTTTTTGAGTAAAACTGTTGATTGTTGATATTTTCTTGCACTATGTTTTTAAATTTGACAACTTTTCTACCAGAATATTACAAGAATAATCTGTTTTGCATAAAATTTTATTCACCGTAGAGTCTCATCTTGTGGACAATAAGACACTGAAACTGTCCATTGAAACCCAGACAAAAAAAAGTCCTCATTAAAGGAGGTCTTAAAGACGCACTTTATCCATTCAGTACATTACTGTATATAGGGAGGCAGTTATTTTCATTACTGATTAATCTTCTGATTATTTTTTGATATATCAGAAAATAGTGAATAATTTCCATTTCAATTCCCCAAAGCACGAGCTGACAAATTCAAATTCTGTGTTTGATCCAACCAAGATCCAAAAAACTTCAGTTTACAGTCATGTAAAACAAAGAAAATCAGCAAACTGGCCCACTCAAAAGTAGAACAAGTACATTTTTGTTTGAAAAAATCAAAATCTTTATCCACATATGTTCATTCAGTACATTACTGGCTTTAATGTCAAAGTTTTAAGGGATGAACTTCTGTTATATCAGAGGAGGGCAATGCTGCCTTGACTTAACTTGTGATGAAAGGTAAATATTGTCAGATGAATGCATCATTCTCAGCCCTATTTAAAACCTCTACTAACAACATCATTTCGTGCCTCTGTGTCTCGTCATGTCTCTGTGTTTTGTGGGTATCGGCAGTGTTCAGTGTGCTTACTGCAAAGACTTGGTCTGCATAGGCGATGACCCCGATGCCACTGCGGCTGGTGCCCATGGGGGCGATCAGAGTCCACTGGTCCATCTCTGGGTTGTAACATTCAGCCGCTGACAGGCACTCATCCCCGTTGAAGCCACCACAAATGTACACCTGGACAGAAGAAGTAATCCTTTCAAGACCAGAATTCAACATTCATCAGTGTGTTTTCTAGACTTATTTCTACATCTCTCAGGGATAAACGAGCCAGTTACAGCTGAGAGAAAAAAATGACAATATACTGCGTAATGTGATGCTAAACAGTAGATTTTTTTTTTTTTTTCCGCCTGTGAACAATATGTATTTATTTCAGCCTTCAAAGTTGAAATGTATTGTGATAATGATCCTTTACTGGTAGCACCATCTAAATGATCTAGTTAAGTAAATTAGTGAGTTTTGTACAACTTGACTTTCTGGTCGTTTCTGAAGTCAAACTCAAATCCTCAAGGAGTAAAACCAGAAATGTGCTCTCCCCGCCACACCGCAGCCCTTTCTCAGTTAGTCCAAGCTACTCTTTAGCTCCACCCACCTTTCCACGGAGGGTTGTGCAGCTGGCGTCACTCCTCTGGTGGTGCATGGGCGCAATCAATGTCCACTGGTTGGCACTGGGCTGATAGCGCTCTGCAGTTTTGAGTCGATGTTGTCCGTTATAACCTCCTATTGCGTATATGTACCCGTCCATCACAGTTATGCTGACGTAGCAGCGGCGTGAATGCATTGGTGCCACCTCCTGCCACGTGTGTGTTCCCAGGTCAAACTTGTCCATAGAGCTGAACTGCTGAATGCTGTCAAAGCCACCGACACAATAAAGTGACCCGTTAAGGAAAGCAGTGCCATGGTAGGCCCGGGGAATCTCCTCATTGTGAATTATAGGGAACCAGGTCTTAGCACGGACATCGTACGCCTCGATGCTATTGATGGGACTGCCACCACTCCAGCCTCCAATAGCCAACAGGATGGCAGGGGGTAGTCGTGGACGAGCCAAAGCGTTACAGCTAGCCAAGTCAGAGAGCCTCCTTGTTCGGAGGTCGAGCATGACCTGCAAAGTCTTGAGGAGAATTGGTTGACACTCTTTGCTTGCTTTAACCAACTCGTTGTGAGTTATGCTGTTCAGGACGTATTCTGGACTCATCAAAGCCAGTCTGACCTACAGAGAGACATGAGGACAGAAATTGGAATTAAATTGTCTACAATAGAGCCCACCCAATATCATCAGCCAATTTTAGCTTATCACAGATACATACAGCGTGTGCAACAACCTTTTATGTAACAAGAAAGAACAGTACAGAAATACTTAAAGGTGATTTAGAAACAGTGTTGCAGATACATAACTTGTCCTCTATAGACCACTTATGACTTTTTTTTAACTAAAAATATTCTACTTTGGACTTATTTGTGAGTATTTTTAATAACCAAATTTAAAGGATCCTTATCAAAAATATTTGATGTGTTTTGTGTTTATATAAAAAAAAGATATTGGCCAATATAAAGATCGTTGTGGACAGATAATGATATTTGCCTAAAAATTCCTGTATCTTTCTGGCGCTCGTCTGAAATTATTTCTTTCTACGTTGTTCCTCTGAAGGCTGTTAATACATATTATTTACTGAAATTCTTCAATTTAAGTTTTAATGCAATTAACTCAAATTCAGGCCTTTCTGGGTTTCAACCACAAAATTTTTCCTGCCAACCAAATTCTATTCAAAAACATTCACAAAAGAGACATGTTTTGAGGTACTAGACCAGATCTTAACATTCCTCAAACCTTTATCCAACCTTAGTATTTGGTTGTTTTAAAGTGTTTCATACAGTAACATGTATGCCTTATTCCTGATCTAGAGTAGGACTAAGACTGTTCTGGCCTCAGTTTTGATTCTGTCTGGACATCTTTACATCTGGCCTTGATTTAAGATCACCTGTTCTTGGATGGGTTGCAGACTTTGCTTTTGACAAGGGGCTTTTGACTACAGCCCTGATCATGCTGTTGTATTAATGACAACACCATTAGTGAGTTGTAAAATACACAAATCAAAAGTTGATGTAGTGTCATAATTGCGAATCCCTCGCTTACTTTGGGTAGAAGCAGGGAGGTGTGTTCTCTGCGTTCCTCAGCTGAGTAGGCAATCCAGCGAACGATGGCCTCAAACACTTTCTTCTCCGTATTTACATTGAGTCGATCATTCTCAATGATTTTAGTAAGTTGCTGAGCCGAGAGCTGCAGGAACTCCTCTGAAGTGGCAGCAACCTCCTCAAAGTGATTCAGAATGAAGAGGAAGACCCTGTGTTTCAAGTCTGGGGTGTAATAGGTGTCTGCGAACCACCACGTGCTGATGCAGTTCTGTATGGTCAGCTGCTCCTCCAGGACATCACTGCAGGCTTGAATGACGCCATTTACATTGAACTGGTCTGCAGCTATAAAAAGCTCCTGTACATTCTGTTGTGTCACAGGAACAAAGCCAGTGTAGGCAAAATCAATGATGACCTTCATCATGTCAGGTGACACATTGGGAATGTCAAAGAGCCGGCTGTCTGGGGTTGACCAGGTGGTAAAGAGGGCTCTGTGGGCCAGGAAGGAGGCAAAACAAGTGAAAATTAAAAGGTCCACGTTTTTCTTTAATATTCACACTTCATGAAATAATAAATATATAAATCCCTTATTGCTGATGTGACAACGTTAAAATGAAATGTGAAACAGAAAACAACTATACTGTGCGGACTCACCTCTAATGACTTTGAGTAAGTATAAGTTACAATAAGTCTTTTTACATATAAGGTTGTGGGCGAGCCTTTGAGGCAGTCAAGAAAAGCATTAGATCATTTGGTAAAAAACTGATATCCAGAATGGGATGCGATTTGTCAAGTGATGTGGTTTTCTCTTTTTTTGAGTGATGCACAAATTGGACCTCCAAATATTTGTCAGTCAAAATTTATTTTCAGATGAATATTGGAATATCAGTATTTATTATCATTTCACAAATGCAAATAGATAATAATACTGATTGTCGTTTAAAACTATTTCTAAATCGGTGTATAAATGTCACATCAAACTACATTATATATATATATCCATCATATTTCAGTAGAACTGAAATAGACTGGCTGTAAAACATAAATCATCATCTGTAAGGAAAATGAGCTTTAATATAAATAACTATGCTGAATGTGCACAAAGAGTGAACTTTACCTTTAGAGCAAGCTTTAAATTTAAAAGTGCATTGTGTTCATATTTTGAATGTTCATTTGTTTTCATTGTATATTCTGCATAGATCTTCACTTGGTGCACACAACTTTGTTTCATCAACTCGTTTCTCCATGAATCATCGTCACTTATTAATATTGAGTTGTGTTGCAGTTCTTCAACTCTTCTTCGCTGCTAAGTACGAAGACGAGTTAACACCCGATAACCAGCTCACCTGAAGTAAGGGCTGCAGTTGCACAGGATGACCTTGTGCACGTGAAATTGAACATTGCCCACTCTGATCACCGCGTCACAAAGCTGCTGGTCCAGACGGAGCTCATTATACACAGCGCTATGTTCACTCATCTTTGCTGTTTGCTGTTAGGTGCAGCTTTACCTCCTGACCCTCTAGTTGTGTGGAACACTCGTGACAGGATTCTTGAATGGATCATGATGACATCATAAGGTGACAGCACGATTTCCGGAATGAGACAGTTTATCCGCACGTTACTCTCCTGTTAAGACTTTATTCCTGTAATTCACTTTGGCTTTACTGTTTACTGTTTACTGTTTACTGTAGTGGTGTTGTGTTGAGGGGATTCCACTGGCTGATTTCTCAAATTTGCGTGGCTATATACCAAACACCTAAGAATAAAATTAGTTTTGTGCTCCTCATACCTTTTTATTTCTTTTACTCATTTGGACCTTTAGCAATAATATGAGAAACTGAGAAATTGTGCTATTAATTTGTTAGTGGGAAGAAAATCACTAATCATTTAAAAATAGGGAGATGAAAAGACGAGACAACAAGTAAGAGGAATCAAGTCACACTCTGCCCACTTAGTTTCCTATACACAGCCCAGCTCTGTGACAATCAAACAAATATATTCACTTTAATGTAATCCTGGCACTTTTCTAATCTATTTATTTTATTTTTTCATGGACATTTAAAAAACTTGCCCCAAACATCAAGAAGACCTCAAAAAAACATTTGATTTTCTGTTGAGCGCTCCGTAGATCATAAGGTCCTTCATGTGTTCACACCATGATGAAACAGATGCGTTGTATCTATCACATGAATCCCAGGTCTCACTGTATCTAAAATAAACAATATTTGACACCCTAAGAAACAGTATTATTCTGTTCTAATCTGATATCATTGACAGCTGCGACAGATGTTTCGTCCTGCAATCTAACACATATGTTCTATTCTTGTCCATTATTATCTTGTTTTTGGCAAAACTACTTTGGCACTATGTTAAAAGTTCTTCCACAAATTATATATGTCTCTCCCTATATAGTCATATTTGGGTTTCCTGTAGATAACAACCGATACACCTCGACCCTATAAGATATTCTGGCTTTCACTTTTCTACTGGCAAGACGCCGTCTCCTTCTTCACCGGAAGTCGAGTAAAGCTCCCACAAATAATCAGTGGCTCTGTGACGCCATGTCTTTAGGCTAGAAAAGATTATATATTCTGTAAGAGTTAACTGATACGGTTCATAAAAAGTGGCAACCTTTCATAACTTTCTTTAACTCTCCACTTTTTTAGAATCTCATTTTTCTTCTGTATGTATGTATTGTGAGGAGTGTGGCCTGTTTTCCTCTCTTACACATGGCAATCAGATTGTCAAACTCTCATTACTGTCCTGAAATGAAAATCTCATTATTCAGATGACATGAGAAAATCCTCGTGTGACAGCTTTTTTTTGTCACAATTTTTGTTCAATTAGAATAGTACGAAGCAGTATGTGCTACTGCTTCCTAATATTCATTTGATCAAGACTTACCTTTTGAAGGTGTTTTTGTTTGTTGTTGAGTCTGTTATTGATAGTAGATAGACAGGAAACAAGGGGACATGCAGCAAAGGTCCATGGCTGCACACCAACCTTAGTCCCTCTCTCTCTCCCAGAAAAAGTCAGAAATATTCAAATCGAACAAACTACAGCCTCAAAAATAATTATATTACACAACACTGCCACCATAATTGTCTCATTTTATGTACTAATGTAAATGGGTGTAAACCTACCTAAATATGACTACACATATAACACTGTCAGTCACTTTGGTAACAAAACTATTGATAATACGATAATAATGGAAAAATAAATTTTACTTAAAGTTACTGTAATTGTAACCAGACAATACTGATGGTTATTGTCTTTTTAAAGAACGTGGAGGTTGTTGTTAAATAAGAACAGGAATTTCATTGTGTCTTGAACGTAAAAATTAGACTCTAAAAGGAACACGATCTGCATTGTTATACTTGCTTTGTTGTATTTTTGTTTTGTCACTCTTCACCTACAGCTTTCTGCAGTCTGGACTCTCATTGTGCCCACACTGCTTCTGAAGGGGATGGCATTACTGGATCAGACCCACCTCCACCTGCCAATTCTGCATAATAGTTGTCGAAAGTTGTAATCAGTGACATAACATTCACTCCTAGAATTATTATATGCTGTAAATGTATGATTTCATATTGCATAACACTACTACTAACACACTGTTTAACTAAAGAATGTCCCATTTTCACAGACAAAAAACCTACAAGCAACACGTCCAACACTGGGTGAATTAGTTGTGTTTGAATTCTGTAAGTATATTTACTTTTTTATCGATTTTTCATACAAAATACAAACGCAGTATTTGTTCAAATGGTTCCAGTTTATTGGCATCCACTGAATCACTTTGATTACAGGAAAACATTTCCCCTACTGGTAGAGTTGTCAGTATAGTATGTTTCAGCAGAGAGAAACACACCACACAGCAAGAAGGTAAGAAAACTCATATCTACAGTGAAGCACACCGGGGGCAAAGTGTTGCTGAAATCCTTCCTGGCATACAGTGGTTGCATTGGACACTTATTGTACTCAACTTTAATTAACTGTTAAATAATATTTTAATCAAGACTGAATCAAATAATGGGTCACAGTTTCTCCACTTCCAGTTCTTTAAGTTACTATCCAAACATTCATTATCTACAGAAAAACTGATCTGACATAAGGGGACATTTTAATGCACTAAAAACGAGCCCAAATATCTGTTTTATAACCACACAAATGACTGCAATGACTACATTCTCACCTTTCATCTAAGACTCACAGCTGAAGCTGCTGTGATTCACGTTTTTATCTGCTGTTTGAAATATTTTGTAGTTCCAGGCTGCCAGGAGACACCCGTCAGTCTGAGAGTTTACTGAAAAGGATTTTCAACAGCATTTCTCGTCCAACCCTGTTGCATCAGCAGGTAAACTGCAGCAACTGTCATCTTCTTTAAGTTCAGAACATGCTCCAGCAGCAGCAGGAGCCGTGATCCAAGCAAACATCTCTGACCTTTAACATAAACCTCAAGTTATTCTTTATTCTTTCTGTATAGCTGACTGAAAATCAAGTTTAACTAATTATACATGCTGTTCTGGCCTTGACAGAGACCTGTTCAGAAAATCCTAAACTGTTGTACCAAAAATGTATTTTGGGACTTCAATATCTCAATTAATGCGATTGTAATGTGGTTTTGCCACCTCATTTTGAAAAAGAAACCTGAGAAAGGAACTGCAGAGGTGAATCTGTTGTTGCTACTTTTTAGTAAAATATTTCTTTATTAATTTAAAATTATTCATTTTAATATTGTGATTTTTTTAATAGTGGATTTTTCTTGAATACTTAAAAATGTAGCTTGTAATGACACTTATAGTCCATCTCACATTACATCTAATGTAATGACAACTTCTTCATTTGTTTTTATACCAAAACCACATGTTGTAATATACAATATCAGAAAAAGGTCTTCATCTGATCTACTTATATTGATATTTCTTTATTTCCACATTGCTCCAGCTCTACACCCAGTAAAACTTACTTCTGTTTCGTCACCTTTTTTGCCTAACGTTAATTTTTTTCATACAACTTAAGACCAGGAAGTTAATAGAAAGCAAACTTTTTTTTTAATTGTTTCCACACACTTCTGGGATTTGTTCTGTACAACCAAACCTTTCCTAGTACACATTTCTGAACATAATTAGCCTTATTACATCTCTCTTGTGTTTTAAGCATCTGTTCACATTAATGCATGAAAATAAACGGGTACTTTGTATTGCAAAGTTAGTCTGTAAATGAGAAAAACAATTGCACACAGGGACGTGAAAAACAGAGCTTGTCTGTTGTCTTTAAACTGAGAATGATGCTGTCCCATTAAACCTATCTAGATCTCCGTCTCTATGAAGTGTGATGAGTAACAGCTATTGACCATCAGCATTCTTGAGGCAACCAAAAAGTAACGTACACTGAACCCAGCTTGATACATTCTCTAGTTGTACACACACACATCAAAGCCACTTATCCAACTATGTGTCAATAAAAAGCCCCCAACTGAAAGCCAAAAAATAAAACTAATGAATGGTACATCCTCCTCACAGTGTAGTCACAACCTCTGAGCATTGTGAGAGCAAACGGCCTACCTTTGCTCGCTGAATCCAAAATATACCACACAGAAAGACACTTCAGACAAATCTTGACAACCAACATTTATGTCTGTCTAACCTTTGTTTCTTTACCCCGACCCCTCCTCTAAGATCACTGACATTTCAAGAATTAAAAAAATAAAAACAAACAGGAAACAAACTCGTTCCAAGCTGGTGGAGTGGAATCCTTGTCAATCGAGCAAGTGCTGGAAAAAAAAATCCAGACTGATGGGAGTCTCTGTTCTCCTCTGCAGAGCGCTTTGACTTCAACAAACCTTCCCCCCTCTTGTCCTGTGAGTTTGACACGTGTCCTCTGGCTGGACATACAGCTAGAAGTATTCTCTGAATCAAACATGGAGCTGGCTTTGGGTGGGGGTTGGGAAGGGGCATGGGGGTAGTTTGTCTGGGCCTCTCAGTCAGTGGAGAAGAGGTCTCCAGCGGAGGGGAGCGGGGCCAGACCCCCGGTGACGTTGGGCAGGAGGGAGAGGTCAGGAAGACTCTGGATGTGGGACTTTAGCTCTTTCCTCACCTGGGTCACCCTCGCCAGTTTCTGCTTATACTCCTGCAGAGGAGAAGATGAGACAACACAGGTACAAATTATGACTTATACAAATTACAGTTATCGTTCTTTTAAAATGTCTGCTTTCTGGCATGTTTGAAACACATTTTGGTCACAGTATACGGCTTTAAAATATATTTAATGTGCATTACAACTTCGGTCTTACTTGTGTAGTTTTGGCCATCATTTCCATAAGTCATTGTTACTCTATTCCTTATTTTCTGACATCTGTAAACCAGCTGGATTAACTCAACCACTTGATTTGGAGATAATACGAAAAGAGGCTGCACCCACTACACACTAATATCACCTCATTTCAAAGAAAGAAATGTGCGTGTACGGTAAGTACAACAGGACAAATGAGAATCACGTGGAATGTTTTTGGTTCTGTGACTAATTAACGGTGTGTGCAACAACATTACAGAAAGGAATTATGGCCAAAACTACAGAAATAGTGAATAAACCTAAAATGTAATAAACCAGAATAAAAGCAAGTTGATTGTTCACCTTCCTTCCCATTATCTTCTCGGCTGATGGATTTGCAGTTTGTCATGTCAGGTGCTGACAAGTTCTGAGTTGTTCAAATACAAGCTGCATATGGTTTTAACAATCCCTTTTGTATCACAGGTCCAGATTTCAAAAAGACAACATTAAAACTTTTTTTTAAATTACATTTTGGCTGATTGATTAGTCAGTTTACAGTTAAGATTCCAAAAGATTTTTGATGCTGTTTAAACAAAGAACACCAATGTGCTTATGTTTTCATCAGAACAACATTAAAGTGTTGTTTCTGGAAATGAAAGAGCTCCATTATATTCATTAAAGTGACTGAACACTCTACTACAGAAGGACACCCCCATTCTGTTGATTCTTGTGTTTGTGGTGCCTTGCCTCTAGTTTCTTCTCTCTCTCCATGAGCGCCTCCCTCTGGCTGTTGATGTATTCAGTCAGCATGCGAGCCAGCTGCCTCCGGTCCTCCAGCTCTGCAGCCAGTCGGCCGTTGTACTCCGCCAGCAGCAAACAGGCTTCGTCCACCGTCTTCGACAGCTTGTCTGCTGCATCCTTGTCTGGAATGGCAGCAACATGGGTTGTTAAGGTCACAGAATAGGACATTTGTTTTCAGTTTCTTTATGTAAATTTAATTTTTAATCTCTTTTAAAAACATTTCTGTGCATTTGCAATTTGTTTGCCCAATTTACTTTTAAAATTGCATATTTTTTTGTAAAAATATATTATTTTTCTTTAATTTAGTACTCTATATTATCCAATATTAGCCAAAACAGTTTTATAACCTGCACTCATAAGGTTTCAGAAATACAAATATTAAAATTACTACAATGTGAATACAATGCACATTTTAATATCATGTACAGGATACTGCTGTAAATTGCCTGGACTTACTGACAGCTGATTGCTACAAACACCTGAGTTGAACAGTTGTTCACGGTCTACTTTGAACAATGTAGACATTGCTTTATTTCTTGATTTTCACTGCTCATCTTGTTTGACTTTTTAGTGTTTGTCTGTGCATTTGCCTTAAATGTTTCCAAAGCTGCATTATATTTCTTTGTTAGTGTGATCTCAAAACTCATTTCCTAAATCCAGACAATCCTCACCACAAATGCTGGAAAATTCAATAGAGACAGTCTCACTGTGATACAGGAATTGCACAAGAACAAGAGATCTTTGTGAGGAATTTTAAAATATAACAAATGAGTAAAATTCAGATGCATGTTTAAGGAAAAATAAGATCATTGCAAGACAGTGCTGAAATATGTTTCAATATAGTCCAAGAAAAGTCATATCTGATCAAGCTGAGCTATCAGGTCTCACCAGTGATTTTTTCCAGAAGAGAAACATCCTGTACTTCCTGCGGCAGCGAGGCGATCTTCTGCCGAACGGCTGCGTCTCCTGAAGCAGCGTTCTCCAAGTCCTGCAGGGCCTTCACCAGCTCCTCCGTCTGAAAGTGTGTGTCAGAGTGTGTTTTAAAGGGAAGACGTTATCAGGAGTCAAAGACCAGTGATGTAAAATAAAAGTGGGAGAATAAGAAAGGTAGAGAAGAAGGGTGAGGAATGAGAGCAGGGACAAGAAAAGTGTAAGTGCAAAGGGAAAAGAGTGAAATGCAAGAGGAACAATCAACATTTTAACATGAATTGTGGGGGAGTGAAGTTAAATGTTGGCCTCCTACCAGCTGAGTTGCGGAGATGTCCGTGATGTGAGGAGAGTTGTGGCTTCTGTAGTCGTCGTCGTCATCGTCTTCATCTTCTTGGATCTTCTGATAACTTCGTTTCACAGCCTTCTTCTCTTCTGCAGAGTCAAGTTTAGAGACCACAGAACAGAAAAACCACCACTCAATTAATATCACTAAACCTTGTGGTCAATCCTACATATTATACTCTAGATGTGACAGCATAACAACCACTTCAGGACTAATAACTTTATGCAATTGTTTCCCTTTTTTGGAAAATCCACATGAGTTTCTTTGAGGTTATTCTGAAATAAATACATCGTGGCAATTGGCCATTTAGTGTGAAACAGGCATTACGTTTTTGTAAAATGGCAGGTAGGTCATCATTCAGCTATTTTTAAATTAAAGAATCAATACTGTCAATTCCACCTCTGACAAAAGAGAAACATTTGGACTGTATGTAAATGAACCCCATTACAGGTGCTAGGACCCTTCTGCTATAATGTGTGACATAAACCACTATAAAATGGTGTTAAGTTACAAATTCAAGGGGCAAATGACTTAAAGCTTAAAGTATCAATGCTATCAATATTTACAGTGGTAATCAAACATATTAAGAAGCAGCCTGTTAAAGATGCATTCACCTCATAAATCACAACATACTTCTCTCCACTACATATTACTGTGGCTGCTTTTAATAATAAAAAGCATCTGTATGAGTGATCCTGGTCCTGGTTTTACAAGGTATTGGATCAAAACCAAAGTTTGTGGTATCACCCACCCTTAACTAATACTGTATGTATTCATGTACAGGTGTAGCACACACAGAGTGATCTAACCTGAAGGCCTGGGGCTGTTCGAGTCCTCTATGGCCAGTTTGAGCTGCTGAATGAAGTCGCCTCTGTAGAGGCTCCTCTCCTTCCAGATGTTCAGTAGTCTGTCCATGTGCTTTTTACAGTTGTCATCTGCATCACTGCAGGGAGGCAGGGGAGTACAGCAGAGGAAGAAGATGAAGGGAATCATTGAAAATATTACTTGAACAGCTCAAAACATCACAAAAACTGAAAATTCCTCCAAACAACTTGTTTTGTTTCCAGCCTTGTGGTATTTGATGTTTACTTTTATCATTTCCTGCTCTCTTCTGATAAGGTTCCATCTGAGTCAAACCTATAAACAAATCAGTCTTGCGTTTGCTGCTCCAACAAACTTTGATGGGCTCTGACTTACATGGGGTAAAAGGACCACAATCACATTTTTATTTTGGGATGAATTCCACCTTTACAGTTAATCACAGTAGTAGATTTGTCAAACACAGACAACAAAAGGGAAAAAATACAACAAATCTCAGCTGGAGTAGCAGGTTTCTGTGTAGGACTATTTAGATACAGAGCTATTTCTCAAAAAACGCTTCTGGCAGTAAGACGCACACGATTATTGCACAGAGCATTGTCTGTAGCTGTTCAGGAGCATTCAGTGGTCACATTACATCTACCTGGCAACGTGTGAGCAGGCATCGACGAGGACGGACTCGAAGTCTTTGGTGAACTCCGGCCCTTTCTTCTTGCTGTTCTGGATGACATCGTTGGCTAGATACAGGAACGTCAGCTTCCTGTTGCATTTAGCTGGAGAAGACATAAAATCATATTTCATGATTTAAAATGGAAATAAAAACACTTATGCAATATCATCGATCTGTTACAGTCAATGCACTCTTAATGTTGTTCACAAATGAGGTTAAATAATTATTGTTCCTACTGTTCTTCAACAAAATCTCCACATCAGTGACCAGTTCCTCACATTTCCCTGTATGTTTTGTCACTGAAGTCAAAGTCACGTGGAGGTTTTATGAGAGGACATCATGCCTCTTTACTTAAAAAGCAACAGGTTTTCTGGGTGTGCTCCTTCCTAATCTTGCTTGGTTCCAAACCTCTGAGAACCATGTCTCAGATCTGTTAAGCAATTCAAACTGAATATGTCAATAAAACAGTAGGTTCAGTACTAGTGAACATTTTTGGTATTGTCCTTAAGCACTATATATAATACCATTACCATGTAGGTGTGTATTACCAAACCTAAGATTTTCTGGCCACAGCTTCTCAAAGGTTAGAATTTGACATCCTTGGAGTTTGAGGGCCTTTGACTAATGGTCAGACAAAATCAACAATTAAAAGACATTATTCTGGACTCCACACTTGTGACAGGCGTTTAACATTACAATATTTTTGGACGTTTCCTCTCGCTTGGAATAGTAGACCACTGGACAGCTTAACACATAAAGACACAACACAAGTAGAAAAGCTTATCATATACATTCAGATTTGAAAACAGCATTTGAATTCAAAGACCTTGTCCTCTTCATTGCAAGTTCAACTTGTTTTAAATTTAATTAACAAGTCAACTAACAGAGGTAAAGCAGAAGTGGGAAACAGAAATGAACGACAACATATCACAGGTGGTGTGTACTGAAGCACACTTCGGTTCAAACACATGGCGGGAATTCAAATGGAAAATAATAACTAGGTTCTTTAGAACACCAGCAATAATATCCAAAATGGGACCAATGCATCCCAA
Organism: Pempheris klunzingeri; assembly: GCF_042242105.1. NCBI lineage: Eukaryota > Metazoa > Chordata > Actinopteri > Acropomatiformes > Pempheridae > Pempheris > Pempheris klunzingeri. The sequence continues at coordinate 7,999,316 of NC_092022.1, forward strand.
CACACGTTGGAGAAACTGTGGAACACATAACGCTAATCACACTCATATATTTTGGTTAAGTTAAATATGTTCTGGAGAAAGGTATTTGATACCCTTTGCGTGGTGTTGCAACGGGATATCCCACAAGATGCTACAGAGGCTCCACTCAATCAATCCTTATTTATATAGCGCCAATTCATAACAGTGCTATCTCACTGAAGAGCAGGTCTAGACCAAACTCTTTAAGAGAGAGACCCAACGATTCAGGAATTCAAAATTAAGGATTCAAGAATCCCCACATGAGCAAACATCAAATATTATATTAGGCAACAGTGGCAGTACTGGGGGTGAGACCTGAGGAGGTCTGGGTGGGAGGATCCTCCTACCTGTAATATGGGTGTATGGAACCCCAAAAATATTTATTAAGGCTACAAAAATAAGAATTCATTAACACCGGAGTCCCATTATGGCTTTACTGATACTGTGTGGTTTGTTGCCCAGTGAGGCTCAGTCATCCTGGTCTGCTAATAATGGCATTTAACAGTTATCCTATGAGCCACACTGACACCTTCTCGTCACCAGTCCAGTGTTTTGTTGCACAAAATGAACACATACACATGCAGCAGCAGTGAGTGACAATAGCTGTACCTTTCTTCAGTTCTCTGTGCCACACTTTGACGATGAGGGCCGAGTGTTTTCGGTGGTGGATGATCCACAGGGACAGAGTCTGGACGCTCTGCTGGGAGCTGCTCAGCTCCGTCAGCTTCTTCTCCAGGGCCGACTCAGAGAAGGACGACATGCCGGCGTGAGCGTGTGTTTCCCCCGTGAAACAGACTGACCCCGACCTCGCTCTAAAGCGACTGAGCTCCGACCTGCTTTGGAGAAACTCGCACTGTCATCAAAACTGAAGTTGTGTCGCTGATTTACAGACATGCAGCATCGAGCTGCCTCCTGCCGCCCGCTCCTCCCCACGCTATGTTTGTAACCTCACCTTGGCTCTTTGTCTGACTGAGTTATTGATCCAAACTACTCGACTAACCTTCAAAATGTGAGTTGGTCTATCAGCTGCTGTTTCCTCACTGCCTGTAGTGTTTGTTTACAGCCGCAGCTAATGCTAGCTAGCCGAGCTAAGCAGCCATCTGCAGAGCAGTGCAGCCCCGAGCTAAAGTTTAGCCCGCGCTTTAGCCCGGGTTTAAATCAGGCGAGCCTCCGTGGTTTCCGTGTAAAAAAATGTCTTCAGTGCGCAAGGAGACGAACTAAACTGCTAAAGAATGACGGTGAAACTCACAGTTTGTATTTGCTTGTCTAAACTAGTCAGGAAGATTCCTCCGAAAAAATGGCAGCTTGCACTTTCACCTCCACAATGTGCGTCGCACAGTAGTGACGTAATCAGAGCCAGAGGGCTTCATCATCCTCTTTATCCAGAGAGGAAACACTGGTGAAATCACATATTCATACATGTAAGATTTCCAATCATAATGATTGTAATATTTACATTACAACACATCAATCCTATATTCCAAAAATAGAAAGTCTATCAAAACCTTGAACATATGTACCCAATATGATATCTTCATGTGTTGACTTTGGCTTCTTCCCACAGTCCAAAGACATGCAGGTTGGGTGAATTGGTGACTCTAAATTGCCCATAGATGTAAGTGTGAATGGCTGTCTGTCTCTATATGTTGGCCCTGTGATTGACTGGTGACCTGGATTGGCTCCAGTTCCCCTGCGACCTTAACAATAAGCGGTATAGATAATAGATGGATGGATGAATAGAGATGTTGACTTCGACGAGATGATTTCTGTCAGTATGCAGACCCCTGGCTTTATTGGTTCAAATAAAGTCTATATTTAACACACTGTTTGACAATAGAAGTCTATAAAAAATAGAAGAAATAACAGAACATGTGATGATGAGACTGATGTTTGATGCTGACAGAATATCAGAATCAGATTAGTATGTGAACACAGACACATAGACAGATAAACAGGGAAACAAGAACAACAAAGCTGAACAAAGTAAACTAAGTAAGCACACATTTAACTTAAGAATAACATTTTTTGTACAATTTAACCTCTATGTACAATGTAAATATATGAATATATATAAAAGTATATAAGTATGTAACAACTATGACCGAAGATATGAAGAAGACAGTAGTGCAGTAATGCAGAGATGCTGAATTGAATATGACTATGTGCAGAGGTAGATGAACACTGAGACAGATGAAATGGAAAGATACTATAGAAACATAGTCTCTGTGGCTCACATTGCATTGCATTTCAAACATTCAATGTGATTAAAGACGCACAATACACCTTTTTAACAGCACGAGCACAGGTTCATAATGGCTGTATAACACTGAGATGTCCCAGAGCCTTGGTGTTGTGCCTGCTGGCTCACTAACACGAGTCATCGTTAATGTCAGTACAGTTGTGCTTCAAAATGTTTTCTCTGAAAATGGTAATTTATTGAATTTGAAGAATTCAATTCTCTAAGAAATAAAAATCTGAAATAAGAAATAACATTACTGAAGCTGTTCTTTTTTTAATGGATCTGTTGTATACTGAACTCTTCTTTATGTAGATTTCAAGGATGTGAATGATGACTTTCTAAATTAATTTCTAACTAAATTTATGATTAAACTAACCACCGTTGCATGTTACGGACCTCCTGTTTCAGCCATTATTCTCATAAGAAACAGGTGTAATCAATCTGAAACTGGTGTTTTATGAAAACTTAAGTACAAACTAATCAATTAAATCAGCTTCCTGACTTGCATGTGAAATGGAAATGGTCATAAAAGCTGTTACCAAATATTTCTGACAGTTGAAAATGGGAAAGCTTGCACATGGAAAATATTCTAACTCAAATCTCTGTGTTTGCACAGACGTTGATATTTACATGTCCATTTGCCTCCATAATACTGTGGTTGACAAAATATTAAGGCACATAATTGCTGTCAAAACAATGGTTTGGGGTCATGGATGCAGATGAGCATCATGCAAATTGTATGTCAGTACAACCGGCGTGTTTAACAAATTTAATCTTGAATATCAACCAAAAGGCAAATTCAGCCACACCTGCACGTCTTTTTCTTGACAGACATTTTTATGAAACAGCCGAAACACTGAAATATCACCACTCCCTCTGTTTTAGAAAATAAAACCATCATATCTGATCAAATGTAGTGGAAAGCTATAAATGTCTGCGTGTGAGGTTTGTTTATTGTGGTATTATGGTGCTTTTCTTCTCTAATTGTTTTGTTTCCCTGAGATGTGACTTGCAGGAATAAAAACACGTAGTTTACTGAGCAGACCACATTTTCTTTTTCAAACCTTTTCTCACGTTAATTGACTGCAGACAAGACAAGATTATTTGCTTGGATGGTATCAGATTTCAAGAAACATCATTTCAAAATAATTTCCAAGCTGAACACTGTTTTCTCTGGTTTACAGTTGAATGTAAACTTGTTGTTTTAGCTTTTAAGTCTCAATTATTGTTTTTTATACCATTTTTTATCCCTCGTGTTTATTTATTTTATTGACCTTTATTAATCTTTGAAATTTTATTATTTTATTGTTGTCATTTTTAGTCTTTCATTCTTGTCTACTTTTCGTGCTATATATTAAGCACTCTCAATATATAAATATTTGTATGAAAGGTGCAATATAGGTTAAATAGAGTTGAGTTAAGTTGTTTTTTGATTAATGGGAAAAAAAACATCGGTCTCCCATTTCATGGCTCATTATATTCATGCAATTCCTTTTGATGGGGGGGAAACTCTACAGTCGCACAAACAAATCTGTCTTGCAAATATGCTTCACTCAACTGACCCCGCCCAGAAAGATGCAAAAGTGGTTCTCTCATCCCTCCCTCCATAAATCCACGCTTTCAAAACAAGGCCCTGATCCGATTTGCAAACCACACTGAGTCTCCACAGCAGCTGTGTGTGAGGTGGAGGTAAAGTATGGACATGTTTGAGACTGTGTTTCTGTCCGTAGGCTGCCTGGTTCTGCAGTTGGCTGATGGGGAGCTGGATTACCTCTCTCAGGCACAGGGGATGCAACTGCAGGGCGACTACTCCATCGCTGGATTCTTTCCCCTCCACAACACTGATGAAACAAGTGCTGGTTTGCCTGCTTTGTGTCCTTGCGATGAGTGAGTTTTACTATTTTACTGTAAATTTCCACCTTCACTGATCAAATGTATCTCACTGGTGTTCTATTTTTTTTCTGACTCACAGTTTGATATATCTTGACTTGATATGTCTTAATTTTTCACCTTTTCTAGAGGTGCACCCAACGGACATGGATTTCACCTGTTACAAGCCATGAGATTTGCTGTGGAAGAAATCAACAACAGGACTGGACCGCAGCCACTTTTACCAGGAGTGAAACTGGGCTACCAGCTGTATGACATCTGCTCTGTATCAGCCAGCATCCTGGCTGCACTAGACCTGGTGGAGCAAAATTATCGGAGCCCCTCTACATCTGGGACAGCGGGAGACACAGATATGAACTACAACAACAGTCAAAGGGCAGTGGCTGTGGTTGGGCCGGACAGCAGCAGCAAATCTTTTGCCCCTGCTTCTTTACTGGGGGCCTATCTTATACCTCAGGTAAGTTATTCCCTGGTTGTAGTCATGGCATTTGAATTATTACATAGTCAACATGACATGAAAAGGCATACTTGCCACATATGATCATGCCTCTAATACTCCTGCTTCATTTTAGATATCATATGAAGCATCAAATGAAATGCTGAGCAACAAGTTCCTCTATCCATCTTTTCTTCGCACAATTCCCAGTGACAAGAACCAGGTGGCAGCTATGATCCAGCTTCTGGTTCATTTCAACTGGACCTGGGTCGCAATCTTAGGCAGTGACAATGCCTATGGACTGGAGGGAATGCGGAGTCTGTCCAAGCAAGCACCACAGCATGGCATATGCATCGCCTACCAAGGGGTCATCCCCGCACACAGACCTGACACAATCCAGGAAATGAGGAACACTGTGGAAAGCTTACTGAAGACCAAAGTCAACACCATCGTGGTCTTCTCCAGCAAGTCAAAACTCAAAGGCTTCTTCCCTTTCGTCGTTGAGCGGCAGGTGACAAATAAGGTGTGGATCGGGACAGAGGACTGGTCAACGTCTACTCTGATAACAGAGTTAACAGGGATCCACACCATTGGCACTGTGATCGGTGTATCCATAAAATATGCAGCCATATCTGGTTTTGTGGAGTTCGAGAGAAAGGTATTAGAGGCTTCATTGCAACAAAGCGACTCTGAGGAAGTCCCTGATGTTACCACGAGCCCAGGTAATGACTGTCTACACGGCACAGGCCTGTACAGCCTCGCCAAGAACAATTTTCCTCTGGGAAAATATGACATCACCTCCTCCTTCAATGTGTATAAGGCGGTGTATGCTGTGGCTCATGCTCTGCACCAAGCACTTGGCTGTGATTCTGGACAGTGCCAAATGAGGAGGGTGTATCCATGGGAGGTGAGCAGATGTACCCTTGTGTCTGTGCAAAGAACCTCTCAGAACCACTGATTTTTCCTTCTTTCCTCTCCACCTCAGCTTCTACATTGGCTTAAACAAGTGCGCTTCTCTCTGGGCAACACCTCTGTGGACTTTGACATGAATGGTGACCCACCCACAGGATATGACATAATTTCCTGGGTTTGGAGGGGGACAAATTTGACTCTCAGGGAGGTGGGCTCCTTCAGCCCAGATCCCATTTCACTCACAGTTGATGCTGATTTAATTGAGTGGTTCAGCACAGAAGGCTCAGAAACAGTAAGATCGACTGGAGAATTAAAGAGTGTAAAACTTTTTCTAAGCTTATAAACTCTTCATCGTCATGATTACCTGATTGAATAAAGCTTGAGTATTACCTTTGACAAACCCTGTAGGTGCCTCTGTCCATCTGCTCTCCACCTTGCCCCAGAGGCCACAGGAGGATCCAAAGAGGGCAACATACATGCTGCTTCGACTGCAAGGCCTGTCCTGCTGCTACATTCCTCAATTTAAGTGGTAACGTAACACACACAGAAAAAGGCAAAACACCAGAGCAATATTCACACAAAGAAAAAAAGACATGACAAATGGAAAGGTGTTTCTTAGGTGAGATATTTGCTCCATGTAAGACGAAATTGGACATAGAAATTAGTTTGTGCAGAATACAAATATCATAACATCACCTTTGACCTCATGATGAAGCTGATTGAACAGGCTATGGTAATGTTGATTTATGAAACCCATTTAAACGTTGTGAATGTCAGTGGTGTGAATGTGTAAAGCACGTGGTGGAGGCTCTTGTGAAGGGTGAAAGCAAATAAAAACAAAATATAAAGACACCAAAGTCCACCTGATCACACTGACCCCCACAGGAAGAGGGGACAATTCATCTGGTGATTTTATGATCGAACAGTCCAACACTGAAATTGTTTCAGGCTGTTGTGTGAGAGGTTGACCAAAAGGTGGTGCTCATGCTATGTCAGGTACCCAACAACAGGTAGCAAATGCCTAATTAGTGCTGCTGTGTGCTCTCTCTTCTAGACCGTAACAGTTTGAAGAAAAAACTTTTGCTGTCCACTTTTGTTTGTCTTCCTCAGACTCCACCATTTGTCAGCCATGTCTGCCAGAGCAGTGGGCTCCCCCGAGCAGCGAGCAGTGTCTGAACAGGACCGTCTTGCTCCTCGCCTGGGACGACCCCCTCTCCATCGCCCTGCTCTTCTTTATGGCCACCTGTCTTCTCATGACCTCCAGCTCTGCAATAATATTCCTGCTCAACCTGAACACGCCAGTGGCCAAGTCAGCCGGAGGCCGCACCTGCCTCCTGATGCTGGCAGCCCTGACGGTCGCTGCCATGAGCTCTTTGTGCCACTTTGGCCAGCCGTCTCCTCTGGCCTGCATCCTCAAGCAGCCCCTATTCATGATCAGCTTCACTGTCTGCCTGGCCTGCATCACTGTGCGCGCCATCCAGGTCGTCTGCATTTTTAAATTTGCATCTAAGCTGCCTCCGGCCTATGACAAGTGGGCCAAAAAACATGGGCCTGAGTTTACCATTTTCCTGTTGTCCCTCACCATCTTGTTCATATCCGTGCTCCGTTTGGTCTTCAAGCCTTCGGAGCCGGCCCAGGATCTTGAATTCTTCAAGGACAGCATTGTGTTGGAGTGCAGTGACACTCTCTCGCTGGGTTCAGGCTTTGAGCTGGGTTATGTATCACTGCTCAGCGTCCTCTGCTTCTCTTTCAGCTACATGGGCAAAGACCTGCCGGCCAACTACAATGAGGCCAAGTGTGTCACCTTCAGCCTCATGGTGTACATGATCTCATGGATTAGCTTCTTCACTATCCACCTCATCAGCAGAGGCCCCTTCACCATGGCCGCATACGTGTTTGCCAAACTCCTCAGCGTCCTGGCCTTTCTCGCAGGCTACTTCCTGTCCAAAATCTATATTATTGTCTTGAAGCCACAAATGAACACGACTGCCCATTTCCAGAATTGTATTCAGATGTACACTATGAACAAATGATGAAGTTTGTAATCATTTCAGTTGATTAAAACCTGTTGAAGTGTAATAATGTATAACAGGTTAAGTGATAGGAGCAACACAGTTTGAGTTTCACTCTTTGGTTTATTGAACAAATTGAGTGTAACGTGTTTTTTGTGTTGTGTGTGTGTACAAATAAAGGTTGGTACCAGTAGGAGAATTATTGCTCTGGGACACTTAACAAGTCCAAAACCTTGAAGAGTTTTGAAATTTCCCCAAAGAGAATAACTTCATAAACTTAATCTTTAAGTCTCTATGTTTGTAGAGAACTCATCTTGGAGCTATTAGAACAAATTAAAGATGAAAAAAATTCCATTTTATGTGAAGGAAACATGTAAAGTTATTTTTTGGACATCCATGACTCCTAATTACAGCTCCAGTCATTTGTTCTTCAGCTGAACCCAGATTCCTTGATACAACATGACATACTGTAATACAGCAGACATGCAAGTTAAAAAGTCAGTAGGCCTTTTTCACAGCAGACATTTTGACTGGTCACCACAGAAAAGCTCAGCTGTAAGTAATAACATTTACAATGGCTCAGTTCTATTTAAGTGTCCCACTTAGTCATAACAATGTGACAAAACCAGGGCGTTAATGTGCATGTAAACACACTCACTGACCAAATGTTACATCTCAACAACACAGACAGAAACAAAATCAAACTAGAAGACCGCTACCACTAATTACTATGTGAGTGTGTCTGTGTGTGTGTGTGTGTGTGTGTGCTGTTGGATAGAGTCGACAGCGCCCCCTGCCAGCTGTACTGGGGACTGTCACACTAACGCTGATGGTTGAATTTTTTTAGAAAATAATCAACAAAAGAAAAATGTCACCAGTGTGAGCCCATTCAAAGTTTCTGGGGAAGTCTCACTTATTTCCAGATTATTTTAGTAGTATCTCTAAATCAGAAAGTTTATGTGTTGGGGAAAAACAAGTGGTAAGATCATAGTTTCCAGGAACAACAAGTGGCAGCTGGTCTTAGAAAAAAAAAGTTTCAGTATTGCAGCATGACGTAACATCTCATTGCATATGAAATAAATGCACAATGGGCCTGTCTTGTGTCCATGTGTCTGCACAACCACACACACACACACACACACACCCAGTGCTGCTGTTGGCTGTTGTTTGAGAGGAGAGATGAAAAGGCCTTTTGTGGCTGGGAGGTCAGCGCTATTGACCAGTAGATGTGTGAGTAGAGTCCGAGCTTGGTTTTCCCACAGTCTCTCTGTCCACTCACGGCTTAATACCCTCAGTCAACAACAGAAGTGTGCCATGGGTGAACAAGCAGGACTCTCTTTGTCAGTGCACCAGGGACCAGCGCTAGGTGCTGTGGGGAGGATATGGGAAGTTTTATTTGACAAACCTTTTGATCGATTGCATTTTGGACAATTGATATTCATCATCACACAGAATTTAAAATGTGTTTAATGTTGAGGTCAAAAGCCTAAAACATCTTATCTCTCTCACACCTCCTTTGGTTAGTAGTGGGTGGGGGGTGGAGCTGGTACAGTAGGATTCAACGGTGGTTGACACACAAAATGTCCCATGATACGAATCAGAAATTTAAGTAAACGCAATAAATGTGTTAAAATGTTAATTTACCTGCTGCTTGGTACCAGCAAAAGTCAACAGTCTCTAGTGGTCTCATTTCATTCTCCTTTCTTGGTCCAAGCTGCACAAATCACCATCACCAGCTGTGATGTAATATTGTTTTTTAGGCTTTTGCAAAGAAGTTGAAGGGATAAAATGTGCAAAAATCTGAAATATCCTAAATATTATAATAATGTCCTAGTTCCACACAAGCAATTACTTGCCACTTTCATTGCTTTTCCTCAGATGCGACTGATCCATTAAACCCTGTTTAATTACTCCCTGTGGGCACATCAGGAGCCACTGTCTGTGTTCCCCTCTGTGACTGGAGTGTGAGATAAGCAGCAGTTCCTGATAAGAGACTGACAGCATATCATTCTCAGTCTGATATGTATCTTGGGAATGGTTTTATCTCTGCTGGTCAGCCTGTGATTGCTTCACCTCTGAGTTATTGATGTGTGTCCTATTGTTGAAAGCCCCAGCCCTGGCTGAGTCACATGGCTTTGTTATGCTAATACATCACTATAAAATGAAGGGCGGCTCCTCCAGAGAGACATCAGAGCTAAAAGTGCCCCTCTGAACAAGCAGCTACCTTCACCTGCACAGACATGGCTCCATGCTCCACCAACTACTCCTCCATCCACCACACCAGGATCCCTGAGAGAGACAACATCAAAGTGAGTGCCGGAGGGGATTTTGAGGTTTTTACATCAAATTTAACAGCACGAATGTCTGATTGTTTATTGCTGATATGAATCATCAGCTCACTGACATGTCTCCTCTTCCCCAGATGAGAAAACCTGTTGTGGAGAAAATGCGCAGAGATCGCATCAACAGCTGCATCGAGCAACTTAAGGTGATCCTGGAGAAGGAGTTCCACAAGCAGGAGCCCAACTCCAAGCTGGAGAAAGCCGACATCCTGGAGATGACCGTGAGCTTCCTGAGGCAGCAGCTGCAGCCGAGTGTCTGTCAGAGCAACTTCAACCAAGGCTACTCTCACTGCTGGAGGGACTCTGTGCACTTCCTCTCTGCTGGATCCAACACACAGGCCTGTGCCACTCCTCTGCAGGGCCTCCAGCAGCAGGAGCAGCAGCTCCATCAAGCGCAGAGAACCAGCAGCTCCTCCCCGGTCTGCTCCACCCTCAGGCCCACCACGCTGCAGGACAGCAGCAGCCGCAGAGGCCCCATGTGGAGGCCCTGGTAGAGACTCTGACTCACAGACACTCTGAGACCTGAGGGGAGCTGTACTCTCCCTCATTATGTAGGAAATATGTTTCCAGCCTGCTCATTCATGGTGTTATTGAGTGTTTTTAGTGTTTCATCATATTGGTGAGAGGATACGTAAAAGGGGTTCTACCCTCTTAATCACAAGTTGACACAGGATATCGTTCACAACACTGCTCCTCTCAGTAAAATGAGCATCCTCACACCTCACAGTGAGGTTATTATCTGTGTTTTGTTGCTTTATGTGACTATATGTATGCATTCACTGTGTGAAAATAACTTCTTCTGAAGTTAAAACTTTATGTCACATTATGTTTGAAACTGTGGTTTACTGAACATGTCTGCAGTGACTTATTAGCCTTTCATAAAGGGAGAAAGTACTTGATAAAATGTCAAGAGGCAGCGGCTAACAGTGTAGATTATTTGTGGACGCTGTTTATTCTATTGTGATGCAATATATTGTCAGTATAAATGCAGTGCATTTTTAAATTAAACTTGTTTTTTATTGAAATATATTTTCACTTCACTTCTTTTCTTTATATTTTGTGTAGATCTATTAATTGTTAATATATGTATGTCACTCAAACACAACACTATGATTTTGTATTGTAGGTGTAAATATTGATTGAGTTTTAGGTTCAGTGTCCTGCCCAAGAACACTGCGACATGCAGAGCGGAGGAGCCACATAAGAAAGAAGTATCTTTAGTGAGGATAACGGAGGATGAGTTACACGGGGTTACAGTCTGAGAAAACAAGCTGCTCTGTAGTCTGGTAGTACGTCAGCAGATACTTCTGCATCTCTTGCCAGACGACAGCAGAGTGAACAGGCTGTTGCACCAAACTGCAACCGTAACTGATACTTTTCTTCCATGATTTAAACCCTCCTTTAGTTTGTAGTCAAAACTAGTATTTGTACACAAGGTCATTATTCAATACTTTAGCTGTGTCTTAAATGTGTACATTCTTAGGTTATAATTTTGTGGAATCTGCTCTAGGTTAATACAATTTATATTTAATTCAAGTGTCATCATGTTTCCTAATATATAAAGCTCAAATCAAGGTATTAGTATTTTAAGTCTGAGCACAACTTTTAATTTGAGTACTACTACTACTAATAATAATAATAATAATAATAACTTTATTGATATAGCATCTTTCAAAAACACCCCGATACCTGTTGCTTCCTGGACCTAATGTCACATGACCTTCTCCAAAATAAAGACATGTTCAGGGTGGTTTTAAACAATGGTTCATGATGAACACACTGGTATGATCATCATAAAGATTCATTTAAACACATTTTTTAAAAATAAAAATACAAATGCTTCAGCTAAATTCGTATAATTTAAAAAATATGTGGAATCAGCCTTTTTTTAATGATTGTATCTTTTTATTGTTAATTGTCATACAAAGGTTACAGATGAGTTTAAGAGCCTAAATGTGATAGCAAAACAGCAATATCAACATCACATTAAAAAAAAGTTAATATGTGTATCCGCTTGCACACGCATACACACAAACACACACACGTCTTCATCATCCTCATCATCCTCATCATCCTCATACATAAAATTTGGCATAGATAAGTCAAAACAGAAGAGAAATATTCTCAACAGCAGCTGTCAGTGTAACACAGTATGGCAGACATTTATACCGTTACATCAAGCAGTCCAAAGATAAACTCCACTGGAGTAAACAGTCATTTCACAAGATCTGACAAAACCATCATCACTCAAAATCAACCGACTTTAAACACGAAGGAAAAGCAAACATAAGATATGAATCAAGGTCAAAGCAGGACAATCTTCAAATAAGTGAGAGCCTTCGCTTTTACTACTTGTCCATCAATGTGATGAGACAATAAAGAAACCCACCATGAATGAGCAGGCTGGAAACATATTTCCTACATAATGAGGGAGAGTACAGCTCCCCTCAGGTCTCAGAGTGTCTGTGAGTCAGAGTCTCTACCAGGGCCTCCACATGGGGCCTCTGTTGCTGCTGCTGTCCTGCAGCGTGGTGGGCCTGAGGGTGGAGCAGACCGGGGAGGAGCTGCTGGTTCTCTGCGCTTGATGGAGCTGCTGCTCCTGCTGCTGGAGGCCCTGCAGAGGAGTGGCACAGGCCTGTGTGTTGGATCCAGCAGAGAGGAAGTGCACAGAGTCCCTCCAGCAGTGAGAGTAGCCTTGGTTGAAGTTGCTCTGACAGACACTCGGCTGCAGCTGCTGCCTCAGGAAGCTCACGGTCATCTCCAGGATGTCGGCTTTCTCCAGCTTGGAGTTGGGCTCCTGCTTGTGGAACTCCTTCTCCAGGATCACCTTAAGTTGCTCGATGCAGCTGTTGATGCGATCTCTGCGCATTTTCTCCACAACAGGTTTTCTCATCTGGGGAAGAGGAGACATGTCAGTGAGCTGATGATTCATATCAGCAATAAACAATCAGACATTCGTGCTGTTAAATTTGATGTAAAAACCTCAAAATCCCCTCCGGCACTCACTTTGATGTTGTCTCTCTCAGGGATCCTGGTGTGGTGGATGGAGGAGTAGTTGGTGGAGCATGGAGCCATGTCTGTGCAGGTGAAGGTAGCTGCTTCTGTTGGACGGCAGTGTTAGCTCTGATGTCTCTGGGGGAGCTGCTCCTCATTTTATACTGCTGCATTAGCATAACAAAGCCATGTGGCTCAGGCAGGGCTGGGGTTCCCACACTCTGACCGGTGGGACTCTCAGCACAACAATGAAGGACACGTCAATAACTCAGGGAGCATTTATCTGTGCAAGGCATGTTTCCCAAGATAAGCAACAGGTAATTAACACTTTATCAAGCTGCCATCTGAGAATTTATTACAGGCTGACGGTCAGAATCTAAATTTTTAGATGTAAAATAAAAGGAAGTGATGCACACAAAAGTGAGCATCTTCAAAGGGGGGTAACTGTAATTAAGGGCCAAATGCTTCACTGCAATAAAACAATATAAGCTGAAGGCTTTCATTTTCTCTTCAAAGAAAGCTTCCCTTCCTCCAAAAAGCATTTTGGTAGCAGGCTGGAGCATTTGGACACATGGACATGTTTCTTTTTTGGCCACAGGCTCATCACACCTGGGCTGAATAGTGTTTGAAATGAGGAGGATGAACTGACTGAGAGAGAGAAAGAGGAGGAGCAGGAGGAGGTTTAATGTTAAAAAGTGCTGTCAGCTGGCTGCAGGTGCAACATTTCATTTTTCCACCTGTTGCTTTTCCACCTCCGCGCTGTTTTAAGCTTCACTTTTTCATCTTCAGACTCTGGTTTTGCCCCAGAAACGAGGAGTGAGGACAGACCGCGGTGATCTGCAGATCCACCCGCAGATCAAAAGCTGCTGCTGACTCGCGTCCCAGGTGTGAAAGCAAACAAGTGGCGCACGAGTCGAGGACCACGTGCTGTGCAGAGGCGCAGTTACAAAGCGTAACAAATGATCTCATGTGCACATAGTGATGAACTGCACGGCTTTTTGATTCAGTTTGTTGTTCCGTTTATTAAGGAAACCAAATACGTTTAACCGTGTGTTCATCTGAGCGCGCAGAGGAAGACAAACGGCGTGAAATGCGCGTAATTGACGTGCCAAACATGACATGACGTACCTTTTCATACCAAATAGGGCTGCATCATGTCACGTGATCATCGTAATCATCAGAAAAACAGTGTTATTGATGAGAGGGGATGATATGGCAGACACATGAAACATTGTTAGTGCATTGGTAAAGTTATTTTCTTATTTGGACATTTAAAATCACAACATTTTCTAAAAGTAACTTTGGCTTCAAATGATGGATATTTAATCTTAAATTATTAAGTTTCCATGTTTTAGGAGAATTTCTTTGAGACACTGAACTACGTGCTCAGTTATGTGATGAACCAGCTCACATTTGAATTATTGTTATTTTTAGTCAAATATGAGTGACTGAGTTCTGCTGAAAAGCTGCACGCAGCCTTTAATCATAAGCTCTTGTCTTACTTCCCCTGAAGAGCTGCAGACTCTGCTGTAAATGAACTGTGTCAAATTAGTGTCAAGTTAATGGCATTATGAGCGTGCTGGCAGTGTGCCTCTGAGGGCCTCCATCACTGGCTGGCCCCAGATGTGAAACCGGCCTTTTGGGCGCAGTGTGAGTAGTCCCGTCTCCCAAGTTTCCCACCAGTCCCCAACATCAGGGTAAATGAGCTACAAAAGCCATGTCGCTCCTCAATGCTCCACTGGGAATGTTAATTGATCTTTTGTCACAGGACAAACAGAAACCCTGTGTCCCGGTCCATCTGGGAAAAATCAAGTCAACTCGCCTCACTGCCTGGCACAGGCCAGCCTCTCTGCCTTCAGTCTGCGTTGACTCTTTTAATTTAGGGCTTCAGAGGTCCATCTTCAATACTAAAAGGAGTACTAAAAGTTTTAATTAAGTGAAAGTAGGAATGCTGCAACAGAAATAACTCCAAGTCCTCCATTCAAATATGCTAATCAAGTAAAAGAATGTCCACAAAGTAAGTCACCAGTAGCAGCAAAACACATACAGAAAAAGTAAGTAGCAGAAATGGACGTTATACAAACTTTATGTTTTTAATACATTGATGAAAATCTATTAAACTGAAGATGCAGGTTGACAAACAGTATCACCAATTTTGATTTTAATACTTTCAGATCAGTTAGAGGGTCATGATTTCGTCCAATGTTGTAAAACTCTTTATCTGTAGGTAACCTGTATCTACAGCTGTGAAAATAAAGTAAAGTTTTCTAAGATATTTAAACAAGAAACCAGCACCATGCACTCTTACGAAACAATAGCACTTAAGTTACTGTACCTCAGTAGTTTTTAACCCCACTGAGCAGGTTTGTGACCTGTTGATATTTTGGGTGTCACGTTGTGATGCTTTAAATTTGCATCACACCCATCTGAAGTTAAAATAAGCATCCTGTCAGATACTTTTTGATGTTACCAACAGCACCGGTCATCTTGCTCTTCATTTGCATATTTAGTTATATCTAAATAAACCCCTCTTTCTCTGAATTGATGTCTGCAGCTCTCGTGGCATCACTGCAGCATTTAAAAGCACAGTGACTGCCAGTCTGTCAAATCACGTCCATGTTTGGCTTCATTATCTGTCCTCTCCATTGATTCCATTGTCGACATGTTTATGTGAATCTGTGCCTCCTCTGAAAGTTAGTGTGCACTACACGGCTGCTGGGAGTCTTTGTCTACAAGTGTGTGTGAAGATGAGTTCCCCTCCCACCAGCAGCCTGAGAGCTCTGAATTCCTGCCATAAAGTCTCGGCCATCGCTCAGACCTGTGGCGGCGCAGAGCGGCTTCCCGTCAGCCATCTCTCTGTGAGTGTGGTATCTCCCGTTTCCCACACTCTGTGCCTATTCACTGGCCCAGAGACGGGAACAATAGAAGTGTGTCTTGTTACACATCACATTAGCTACGGTGTTTGATCTCCTGTTGAAGGGGGAGGGGAGGCAGCTTCAGCCAGACCATCTGGCCTGGCCAACTAGACCCTGAGAAAGTCCCAGGCATGCCGCATTCTCCACAACTTCTGCACACACAAATAGTTGGGAAAGACTTTTGTGGCACTTGAGACGTAATTCAAGCACTAGACAGCATGCCGCGACCACCACAACAGAAGTGGGTCATGTGATGTGCGGGGGTGTCCCCACACTCCAGCTTTTGAACGGCGAACACCTGTGAGGTCAGATAAGATGAAACTCAGAGGTTCTCTAACGAGGGAACTTAAATGTTACCTGTGGCAAATAATAAAAAATATGAGATAACAAGAAACTCATAGCCAGCCACCTGCAATTAAGTCAAAAATGTCCCTGATGCACATTCAGAACATTTTTGATCATTTTAAACTCAACATTTGTTGAAGTGAAATTTGGTCATTCCAATGAATCACATTAAAAAGAAATAATCCTCACTGCAAACAAATCAGAGTAATTCAGTACACATATTTACATCCATAACTACAGTGAGAGTTTTAATGATGGACCTCTGAACACCTGAGCATGTAGATATTATTATGTTGCCTTTGCTTTGCTACCAGAATAAACAGTTTTGTTCTCATCTGCACAAGAGTGCAAAAGAGTCACACACAATCACGAGTCATATTTCTCTTTACATGAGCTCTGTTGTGTCTCATTCAGACTTTCTCCAGTTCTTGAAATGATTCTGCGTTGACTGATGGATCAGTGGAAGCCTGAATGGCAACAAACAAAGTGAATTACATTAAGCTGTGATCACCTGGCAAAGTCGCACATTTTTAACATAACCCAAACAGACCACCACAGGACTCAAACCCCAGTTTGCATGCTGTAACAGTAGTGAAGGCTGTGCTTATAAAGTCTCTGGTGTGGTTTAAATGTGTCGTCCACAAACTCTACCTGCTCTCATACATGCAGGAATTAATTGATTATACATTCAGTCATGTGATCACTCAAGATTTAACATAGGCACGAACACAGCTGTGTGTTTTCATGTTTATATGTACTCTGTCCTTTGTCACTCATCACTGCAGTTTTCTGAAAAAAGTAAAAACACCACTGTGGTTTATGTTTGCAAAACTTCATGTGAAGTTTTCCATTTATTTTTTTCAAAAGTTCAAAAGCAAACTTCTCAAGGAAGTAATTCAACAGATTCTTTCAGTAAAGATTGACGTCGGCATAAAACACCTTTATAAAAGGTATTCATTTGAAGATGAAACAACATCTATAATGAGCATCACAACTGAACAGTTAACAAGTCCAACAGCAACACTTCTTCACACATAGGCCAAATAATGGTTACACATAGTCATAATAAAGTATAATCATGAAACGATTTACAGTAACAGTGGATCCACAGGATCCATTTATGGGATGTTGTTGATCCATCAACACAAAGCTGATCAAATGTATCAGTCAGTGATACACTGAGATAGACAGCAGTTTAAACACATAAATCAAACAGTGTCTCAGACACTTCAATAGATTCAACCCAATGTGGGTGTTACAAGATAATTCTGTGATGTTTGCAAAACAAACAAAAATTCAGAAACTGTTCTCCACAGGAAAAATTTCACACAGTCACTGAGTAAACACTCTAAATAATAGAGTATATAATGTGAATACACATGGTGTACATATTCAGTAAAACCTGAATCTTTTCAGTCCTTTCAAAGGAACACTGACACACTGTGCCACCACTCTACTAAAACATTCAACAACACTGAATGTCCTGCCAGAGCAAAAGGAAACAGACTTCAGTGAGTCTTCAACTCTCTGTCCATGACGTTCACAGACGTGGATCTCTGCCTCTCTGCTGGAGGTGATGCTGCCTCCATCCTACCAGGGTCTCCACAGAGCACAGCCAGCCGGGCTCACACCTTTGCTGGAGCTGACCTGATGGAGCGGAGAGCCGGGAGGGGAGAGGGTGCAGGGGCTGTGGCTGCTCCTGCTGGACGCCTGCAGGCCCTGGAAGTGGCTCAGCAGCCGTCTGTGGGCCTGAGTCTGGACGTCGCAGTGAGACAGGAAGCTGACGGCCTCCTGCACGCAGCGGGAGTAGCCATCACTGGCAGTCATCAAGCTGGGGGTCACAGTGGCCTGCTGCTGCTGCCAGACTCTCAGGTAGGAGACGGCCATCTCCAAGATGTCCGCCTTCTCTTGTTTGGAGTCGGGCTGCTGCCTGAGGAACTCAGGACCCAGCAGGGATTTCAGCTGCTCAATGCTGGTGTTGATGCGGTCTCTGCGCAGTTTCTCCACCATTGGTTTTCTCAGCTGGAGAAAAGAAAAAGAGAAACATTTAGAAAACAAATCAAGCCTTTTCTTCTAATTATATGAGCATAATTCAACAGGAGAGTTATGAGATTTTATGGAAATCCAGTTTACCTTATGAGCAGGGGTCAGGTGCTCCTTGGAATAACCTGCTTGTCCAAAAACAGTGGGTGCCATAGCTGTAGTGTAGAGTCAGAGCGGTCCTGCTCGGTTTGAAGAGCCAGTTGAATCTGAGCTGCCTTCTCCTCTGCCACTGCCCTGTATTTATACACCCAAATCTCCATATGAATGTGTGGGTCTTGGGCTTGTTGGAGTTTCTCACAGTCCCCGGGCCAATGAGAGTGCTGGGAAGGGCTTTGAGGAACGCAGGGCTGCCACATGCTCAATGAAGTGTTTATAGCCGTGGGGACAATGAGTGTGTCTCCGGGGAGCAGGTGGAGGAATAGACTGCGAGAGAAAGAGCCTGGGGTGGGGTGGTAGGGAGTGAGGAGGAGGAGGAGGAGGAGGGGTGGGGTGTGTAGCTGGGAGACTGACCCAGTGCTTGTGTTGATATGGGAAAGTGGTGACCCCAGAGGGAAGCACGCCGCTGTCTCATGTCATCTCCACCGCCACGTAATTGAGCACAAAGTGCCTCCGCCACCAGGCACACGTGGGTGTTACAGAGGGCCAGCCATTAGAAAAGACCAACATGCAGCCACTTCCACCAGTTTGACACGGCAGACTTTCCTTATGGGGCCATGCAACAGTTGAGAGGTCTCAGGCGTGAATAGAAAAGGAGCTTCTGTGCAAGTTTTGGGACTCAAATCAAATGTCCTTGATGGAGAAAAGAGAACGTGAACATCCATCACAGTTTACAGGTCTACCTAGATTAACTCTGACCTACTGTACAGCCTTCTAATGCAAAAATGCCTTATTACTGACATCACGGGGGCTCTCACTTCAGATTTACCTCCAAATAACGTGTGATCATCTGAATAAACTTGATAAACTTTGTTGCAGTAACGTTCCCAGTTTTAAGACAGTTGTAATAAAATATAATCCTCTTTTAATAATTGATGACACTTGTGAAATTGTTTACATATGTTGCCAATGAGACACCTCTGTCAATCAAATATGATCAAATCACACTCGAGCAGGTAGCTAAGTGTTTATTTTACATTCTATTATTCATTTATAACTTATTGCCACTTACTTAATTATTAATCATTCAGTATTTTGTTTTACAGAGAAAAATGTAAGATTTGAGAACATAATTTTAGGCACTTTAAAGTCATCATTTAGAGAGTTTTGCCATATCAGCTCTTTAAAACTCTAATTGAGTAACGCTGAAAAATCACTGGATGTTTCGGTTGTGAAAAGGACTCAGTGGTCGCTGCTTTGGAAGTTCAGTCTGTCCACTTTAATTTGATGGCAGGTGAACACGATTTGAACATACCAACAGTCTCCACACTCCCAGCACATGTTCACACACCCCACACACACCCATACAGACAGCCACACTCTCATTCACCTTCTCTCCCCACACACACACACACACACAGCTGGCTGACCTGCCTGCCGCTGGCCACGTCTCAGTCACACGCTCCCATTCCCTTCCTGCCTGTGTGTGGAACGTGGGAGCCGCTGTGGTTCCAGGCTTCCCACACTTTAGTGTTAATGACACTGAGGGCGGCTGCACAAAGGAAGTGTGCCCCATCGAACAAAGATTGAGTGACCAACCCCCCTACCAACACACACACACACACACACACACACACACACACACACACACACACACACACACACACACACACACACACACACACACACA
Organism: Pempheris klunzingeri; assembly: GCF_042242105.1. Taxonomy (NCBI): domain Eukaryota; kingdom Metazoa; phylum Chordata; class Actinopteri; order Acropomatiformes; family Pempheridae; genus Pempheris; species Pempheris klunzingeri. The sequence goes on from NC_092022.1 coordinate 8,019,248, forward strand.
CCCAGGAACACAGTGCTGTCAACAGGGCTTCCAGGCACACCATCTGGACAGATCGTACACTATTGTCAACCAATCAAGCATGGGAGACGCTCACCGTGAGAATTGGAGAGGCTGAAATAGAGACAGAAAGTTAAAGAAGAATAGGGAGTGTGTGTGTGTGTGTGTGTATGTGGGGAGGGTGGGAAACTTTGTGGATAGTTTTATAAAGTTCATTTTCAAAATTTCTCAAGAAAATGGCCTAAAAATCATTTTAAGTTGATTGAGATAAAAAAGTTGTGAAGAATGGATTTAGAGAAAAAAACAGACATGAAGGGAACAAATATAAGAAACAAGAAAGTACAACATTTCTGTTGTGATTATATCTGTGATAGTTTTACATTTTGCTGATCTTATACTTCTTTTTTTTTCTAAATTTACAGTTTTTAGGGTAAAAGCTACAAGTCTAACACTGTTTAACTCCAGAATCAACATCTCTGTCCTCCATAAATGGACAGACTTTTCCTCCACGTTCCCACCACATATCACCCCCAGTTGATACAATAACGAGGATATCTCCCTCGTTGTTGGGCATCAACTGAGCAACAAGAGGCCTGTGAAGGGCCCCTCCCACCTGTTTGTTTGGACTGGGGCCATTGTACCCCATGAATTCAACTAATTCATTCACATCCTATTGTCATAACTCTGCATTGTGATTGGCCAAACACTGTGAGAACCAGCATCAAATTAAATCGATGGGAAAGTTGGCATAAGTATATAAAGGACGGAGGTCTCAGCGGGTGAAATCATAACCCAGAGAGCCTCTTGCACCCCACACAGGCCTGGACTGACTGGACACCATCTGACTGCGTATTCACCATGAGGGATCAGCACACAACGTAAGATAAAAAGTTCATTTGACTCATCTTCAGCTCAGTTTTCAACCTTAAACTTTTGTCTTACTCAAGGTCACTCTGGGGTCACAGGAATGTTTTGGTATTTTGGTTTTGTGAGGCTATCAGGGCTGATTCTTGCTCTGTATGTGACACAAGAATCTGGCCAACAAATAACACTTATCAGTATTGACTGAAAGTTTGGCCTGTTTTTACTTTGGAGCAGATTATCTATTAAAAGGGTAATTTCACTCAGATTACCTAAATCGCGCTTTCATTTAGATAGTTTGGGGTTTATTTGCCCAGTTTGGCTTGATGCCACCAGTAGGTAGTAAATGCTCCAGTTTTATAAGCTGGGTGACTCTTTAAATAGATTTCACAGTCATGGCTTTCTTTTCTGTATATCCAAGATGTATCTAAAGTTTCTCGTTCTTTCTCCTCAGCATGTGTAAGGTGATGATTTTGGAGAGGAAGTGCACTGACAGAGCAGCGAGGCTCCGCTCAGCACTCGAGAGCCAACTCAACACTGGGGTGTCCAGCTCTGACATGTGGGACAAGACAGTCTCCTTCTTCACTGTGAAGAAGGCCTTGATTTTCCACAACGGCTACACCAAATCCTCCAGAGAGGCCATGCGGCTGTTCCCCTCGCCCACCGAGGACGTGGCCCCACTGTGCTGCCAGTAAGAAGAGGACACACACTTGAAGACTACATGAGATCAGATGGGACATGTGGGACTGTGTCTGCAAGCTTCGTAGTGTTGAACTTAACTGCACTATGTCAAGAAGAGAAATTGTCAGATGGAAAAAACTAAATCTTTAAAGAGTTTTTTTTCTGTTGGGTGTTTTCACTCCACAGTCAGTGTTAGAGTGGAAAAAGATGTGATGTATACCATGTTCACTGTGATCTTATTGGTCCACAAATGGGCCTTAAAATGTGCATTTTATGCCTTAAAGCCTTAGAACTCCTTGAAACTGGTCACCTAAGACTATGTTGTCAAGGTTTTGTAAACTTAAAAGTTATATTCCTTTGTATAAAAGGGAAATGTGTATGCCAATGCATACTTTGTTTTGTAAATGTTTTTTCAACATTGTGAGTGATGTTTTTAGTCCTCATGTATAAAATGTCTCACTGGAAGCCATAAGTGAAATGTGCAATATGTGCTTTCATATGTAAGCTGAAAATAAACCGATATTGATGTTTTCCTACCATTTACAGTCCGAGTTGAAAATTATTTCCTAACAATTTTTAACAGATTATTTTGAGTCCAAGCGTTAACCTAAATATTAATGAGTTTCTGTTTGATTTATAGTTTACACTGACAACAGGGAGTTACTATTTTCTTAGCTCACACATCAGTGTCTGGTCAATATCTCCCTCTAGTGGCTTTTATACAGACACTCACACACAGCAGCAACTTTTTCTTCCTGGAGTCTCTGCTCTCAACATGCAGCATGTGAAGATGTGTAAATTAATTTATGTGGATGTCAAATTGTGGAAAACAGTGCATGGGTATTATGTTGGTTGTTCTGTTATTGTTAGAAAAACACATTTCACAGGCAGAGAGTAACAGTCTGCAAGTTTTGATAAACTGGGGTCATCCTCAGAGGTGGAAATGTGATCAGTGCATCGGATCAGATCAGAGTGAGGGAGACACAGCAGATACTGGGTGAACTGATCAGAGCCAGTGAGGAAACGCTGATCTCACCACGTGAACACCAGGCCAACACAATGAGACACTATACAAATATTAGTTCAAATAAAATGCGAGTTCGGTCAGAAGATTCGAGTAACAGTGCAGGAAGATTGCTGTTTTGACCCCGCCCCCCCCCCCAAAAAAACAAAAAACGGTGTGTTTGATGAACAGCTCTGAAAACTGCAGTTTACACACTTCATAGACAGAATAGATTCCCTTTTACTCCTCAAGTCAGAATACAGTAGATAATATGGACACATATGCTATGACTGTCAGATCCAACATAATCTAATTCAAATGCATGAATAAATACACTTTTACACAATTAAAAACGATGCTTATTCATCATTTTCTTGTCTGATCTGCATCTGGAGTTGGTGTTTTAAGTGCAGTGACAAGGGCCTTTTCCACAGGACACATTTGCCATAGTAAGAAAAGCCCAGGTGTTTACTTACAGCATTAACATTGGCTCTGTGCGTTATCAGACCAGGACCAGCATCATTCATTTTTCAGTAACTTTTCTTCTAATGTGTGAAAATATCTTCTGTGGAAAAAAGGCCTCAGTTGAGTTAAAAACAAATGCTGTTTTAACATAGACACAGAAAGTGATGCATCCTTTTAAAGAGTGTAAAGAGCAGCAGGAACAGAAGAGTTTACCCTGGGTCAGATTTGGAATTATTACGGCTTTATTAATCATAGGCTAATTCAAAAAGCAGACATTCAGCAACAGTTGAACATAGTAGCAGCGGGAATAGGCGAATGAACAATAAACTGGGTGAACTCCACACCATGCATTCAGCTCTCAGGTGCAAGGGCACCATTTTAACTGTAAGATGATAAGTTGATCAATCGTTGATGACAAAACTCAGCTTCCAGAAATCTGTTTTGGGAATTGACACAAGTGTTAGTTGCCGGTCATTTTGGTGGAAACTAATTGAAATTAAAGTGTGCAGAGAGACCAGGGAGTAAAGAAACTGCTGTGGAAGAAAACAAACTAAGAAACAAAATCAGAGAAAGAGAAAGAAAAAGGTGTTTAAGGATATAATGTAGGTTTGTTTTATTATTAATTTAGACAGGTGTGATATTTCATTGCAACAGATGGAATCTTTCACAAGTCCAAAGTTCACTTTGTCACAAAGGCATAGCTTTATGGAAAAAAAAAATAAAACAAACTTTTATTCATCATTCTTATCCCCATTTTGCTTCTGAGGTTGATAAAAGAAACCTTACACATACACACTAAATCAAAAAAACTCTTTTTCTTCTGTCCATCACTCAAATTCCAGTTAGAACCAACATGGAGACCAAACAGCAAAAGCCCGGAAGAAAAGGACAGGTTAGCTCGCAACCATGTGACACTGAAACCTTGTGCCATTTTAAAAAGCCCTGACCGAAAACAACTTAAACCAAACAAACAAAAAGGAAAACACGATAAAATCAAATGCCATTCTTCACACGTGGTGGGTCAAATCCCAAAACATTTTTAGTTACCTTAACATTGCACCCCAGTATAAGAGGGGAGACGTGTGGGGGGGGGGGTTGAAAGCCAAAAAGATTTCCACCCTAAAACAGAATTCACAAGTTATTCCCCATCAAGTGGACAAATATTCTTCTTCTTCTTCTTTAACATGGATGTTTGAGTTCTCTCAGCCCGCCATTCTGTGACAATCTGGTGTCCTTTAAACACAGAAGCCTCAGGTTTGTTGGCGGTAACAGTCGTGAACCAGAAAATACGCCAAGTGTCCCTCATCTCGTGTCTGAAGTTTGGTGAGAAAACTCCGTCATGTCCTCAACTCTAGACTGCATCAGAGGGGCAAAGCATAAATTCTGTTTTAGTGCCCCCCCCCACCCTTTAACAGCATTGTGTTTTTGTGTTAAACGTTACAGAGATGTTGCCAAAGTGGATGTTTTTTTTGTTTTTTTTTAGACTACACACAGTTTCTGCTTTAAGTTAATTTGAAGACGTCATATGGGGGGAGGGAAGTGAGTAAGAAGCATGGCGTATACTCGTGTGTGTACTCAGCATGTGTGTGTCAGTGTGTAAAAAGAGGAAATCTTTTTTTTTTTTTTTTTTTTCCCTGTTGGTAGGAGTCCCAACGTTATTTGCAGGGCTGTTGTGTTGGAAGGGTGTGGGCTGAGGTTGGCCATCAGGGCAAAGAGTTCAACAAATCCTGCAGGAAGAGGTCTGGGTCTGCGATATCAGAGAGGAGACCTGGAAGATGGACAAGACATCAAGTTTAAGAACAGCATACCTGTCACATTGCAGTTACGCCAGTTCGGTCATTGTACATTTGTCCTATTTGCCACATTAATTCAGATTTTGACGCTGAGGTGTTGAAGAATCGGTCCATCTTTCAGTGTTGATAACTGAGTATGTATAAAATGAATCAGATGTGCGGGTACACTCACCTACAACATCAAAGAACTCTGACAAGGACTCGGCAGGCATGAGTTCATCCTGGAAGGCCCTGAGCACGCGCTCTGAGGCCTCGTAGATGGGCATGTCGTTGTGACGGACATATTCTGCCAGCGAGAAGGACCAGCCCCCCTCTGTGTTGCTGGTGGGTACTTTCTGTACGACCAAAGAGAAGAAAAACACAAGTGCAATAGTTTTAGTTGCCCAGGTGGAAATGAATGTCTTATCATTAGTTGTACATCATGTGATTAAACTCAGAGAGAGGTTATTGTTGTTCAGCCCTCTGTTAACTCTTATTGTTCATCAAGCCTTTGTTAAAGAGTTAGCATCGATACATTTCAAATGCACTAAAATCCTGGATTAAACATGTCTCTGCAAAGGTATGACAAACATTTCAACAAACGTTATGGTTTTGTTACGTCCCAACAAAACCATTAACATAAAAAATAGCTGAATATCATCGGTTTGCATGATATCTAAATCATGTTTGTGGCATCAGCGTGCACAGTAGTTTTGAAATTGTGACATATTTACCCTGAACATGTCGTAGACGAGATCCACCAGGCCCCAGAAGAGAAGAGGCGAGCGATAGACTGCATATTCCTTTGGTGCTTTATCTGTGAGTCTGATTATAATAGAGAAGATGATGATGAAGGAATGAGCTTGTGTCATGATTATTTGCATTCCAAATTTGATTCCTTATATTCCTTAATGTAGTACATAGCATCCAGTGTAGTTTTTTTAACTCTGATCCACTAAACATATCAGATATTCTCCCAATGAACAGCTTTTCCAAACTGCAGGCTTGCTGTGCATCTTATCATGCAAAGGATACTACTGTGCATCAGCTTTGTGTCAGCTGAAAAACAAAGAGGGGCAGAAAAATAAAAGAAGAGGTTAAGTTTCATACTTGTTGGTGCAGACTGCTGAGACCTTGCGGGCGTGTGCGTTGACCAGGAGTCTTCGTAAGAAGAATATTCGTGAAGTCCTCCAGCGTTCAGGCGGCATGATGTGCATGGCCAAGATGGTGAAATAGTGTGGTCCCTCTACTTCATACGAACTCTCCACCCATTTCTCACATGGCTGCTCCTGGAAACTCTGCAGGTTCTTCTCCTCCCGGGACGTAGCCCTTGTACTGCAGTGACAGCGACATGTGAGATGAGGGAGGGAAATACATGAGGCAAACCAGCTCAACGTGGGTCAAACAGGCTGACGCTTGGTTTGTGTGTCATCCCTAAACCGAATCACTCTGTATAGATTAAACATCTGATGAGTAAATTCTGTGGTGAGATGAATTTTTCATCAAAAAAAAGGTACATACGTGTTGAGGACGTAGAGCACAGTGTGGATGATGTAGGGGATGAGGTGGATGTTGCTCTCTCGTCCTCCTCCTCCTGTATCTACGCTGAACGATTGCTCAGTAGCAAAGCGGAGGAACAGCAGTTTGGTGTCATGGATGTTCAGCTGGTACGTCGGTTCCCGCTGGCCTGTGCACTCCTGCAGATATGTGTTGTGCCTGTGCCGTAGAGAGAAATGCGGAATGATTTACTGTGTGCAACATGAAGGAAATCTTTGGTGTGTGTGTGCGCTGATGCATGATTTTACCTTGCTAAGCACGTAGCAAAGGCTGATTCTGGCACATGGGGCCCCCACACAGGAAGCAGCCCATTGCACTTGGTGTTGGCGTTCTGAAGAGCAGCACTCTCCCACTCCTCCCGCCCACGTGCCAGCCTGCCCAGAGGAAAAGGTGAAAGATAGTAAGATGGAATAGATTAAAATAAATAAAAGGTGAGGTTACAGCAAAAGATTTAAAAGTGTACTTTGAACATCAGCAGGTACATGATGGTGTTTGTTGCTACCTGACAGCTGCCAGATGGCAGTCATAGTGGACTATGTTAAAGTGCGACACAGTGCTGTAGCCCTGCTGCTTGCGAGGCTTGTTTTCGAAGTCCTCCAAGGCCACACGCTTCGTAAAAGTGTAAATACCAAGGACTTTGGTTGGCTAGGATGAGAGAGAAAAGGACCACAATGTTATTTCAAGGCATCCAAGTTGGCTTTATGTACAAGAAGACTGCAAAATGATGCTCAGTATCTTGATTTCAGAATGCTACCTGGTACATCATTTTATATCAGGTTATTAGCTGCAACTTGGAACAACCTGAGTGTTTCAATAATATTTACAATACGATCACAAGGTTGATTCAAAAATTCCTATCAATGCATATATTTTCTTTATTTTTTCTGATGGGAGTGACGTTAAGTGTTATCCACTCATAGTACTGGATGAGTTGGGTACCTGGAACTTGTAACCCTCCCTACAGATACAGCAGGTCAAGCCCGGCTCCTCTATCAGCTCCTCCATTTGCTTCAACAGTGAAGTCTTGGTCACCACCTGACCCTTCTCATTGGTCTGAAAAGAAAACGCATAAAGCGACACACAAACAAAAATCAACAATATAACACTTACAACAAAATGACAGACACAAATGAACAACATTTAAACACACTGAATAAAAAGAAGAGAAGAGTAAGGAGTACCGTCATGCCCAGTGTTCCCAAGGCCTTCTGTCTCATGGCCATAGCCATACGCTTCTTTTCAGCTCTGGTCTCCCTGCGTGCTGCTTCGATCTTCAGGTTGACATCACTGTGCTCCCTCAGCGCCTCCAGAAGGTTCTCCGCCAGTGTGCCGATGCCTTCATCACTGGATACCTGCTCCAGCTTGTGCAAGTTGGTTATTGAATCTGTGCCTATTAGCACCTGAAAAGAGGATAAGAGCCTGTTTACAATTTGTTGCAGCACCTCACCAAGCTAGCTTATTTCTAACAGTGACTGTAACGCTGGTCCTTCAGTGTCTCATCCTCTGAACACCAAAAGATGGAGACACAACAAGCTGCAGGGAGTAGACTGATCTCCTCTGAACTCAGTGAGACTTTGGATCCTTCTCTGATCAATCTTTGAACAGTTTACATCAATGATCCCTGTTCACGGTGGAGAGCCCGTGACCTGGAGTTTTTGTCTGTTATCCTGAAAAACTGTTGCTGTGTGGAAAATCACAGCAATAATCCTGAAGGGCGAAGTCAGCACAAGCATTCATCTCACAGCTTCAGGCGGCAGCGACAGTAACGCTACACACCACCATACATTAGTCTTTGAAAATCTTGATATTGATTTGGGGATAGTGACATAGCTGGTTAGATAGCTAGCCTCGTTGTTAAAATAATCCAATTGAGTTTTTCATTAAAAAATATTTAGTACCTGTGTGGGGGGATGCTGGGTAGCCAAACCACGCAGCAATCTGAGAATGAAGGGAAGAGCTGGCCTCGAGAGAAACTTCTTCCAGACATCTGCATCCAGACTAATGAAAGGGTTCAGAATGAGAAGAAAGTGATTTAATCTACATGCACATATATCTAATTCTATCAAAAGTTTTAAAGCTGTGAGAAGTCTTACTTTTTAGCATTTGGGATATGTTTCTTCATGTAGTCCAGTGCACTCTGTGTGATTCCTTTCTGGAGAATAAGATCTTTCAGCTGATGGCCGTTGCTGTTATTTTTGATTCCAGCGGCAATTTTGCAAAAGCAATCCAAAAACACTTTGTCATCTGCACTATGCTCCTCGTCGTACCTGAGAAAACAAAGCGGTCATTTCTAAGGCGTCACAAACTATAACAACCAAACACTCTGAAGTATGATTCTCAGAGTCGCACCAATCTGTCTGATCTGATTGTAACAACTCTTTGGAATGGATGAAAGTGTTTCTATTGATTTTAAACACTTCAAATGTGTTTATTGTAAGAGAAAGCTGAGTGATGCCCACTTGTCAAAGCTGCAACATGGTTTGAAGCGCTCCACCAAGATCCTCATCTTCTCCAGTTCGCCAAAGGACAGGTATGGGATGATGCGCAGCAGACCCTGCAGCACGCTGGGGTTGGAGCGCACAAACGGGGTGTTGATCTGGTCCAACAACATGACCAGCTGATCTTTGTCTCCTGTCAGCAGCAGGTTACCCTACAAAAGAAAAAACAGTCTCTGTTTTAATCAAACGATGGGGAAAAAAAAACTTGAAAATGCTCAACTCAAGACTTCAAAATGGCAGTCCACAAATCAATGGGTGACGTCATAGTGGCTCCGTCCACTTTTTTTAAATACAGTCTACGCTTTTGATGCTTACCTTGTCCTCTGAAATCTCTGCATTGGCTTCATCCAAAATGATCTCCATGATGCTCAGAACTTGCTCCGCTATGGAGGCTCCACCGCTGTCCTTACTCTCCTGTTCTGCCACTAAAGCCTGAAGGAAGAAGTGCATTTACTTAACAAAGTAACTGATACATTTATTTTAGAAAAGTCTGGTTAAGATGGTACTACAAAAAGAATTTAGTTAATTGAACTGTACAGCACCATGTTCCACAGTCTCTGTGACACTCACCAGATTTAGAGTTCCCAGCATGACGTTGAGCGTGTTCATCTCTGGTTTGACCAGCTGCTGCCTGTTAATCTTCACTTTCACACAATAGCTGAACAACTTCAGCAAAACCTGTGAGTGAGACAAATGCAAACTTGTCAACGCTGCAGATACACTGTTGGCGTTTGTGAAAGCTACACATGGGATCGATGTGTTTTTGCTGTTATCAGAAAAGCCAGACTTTCAAAAGTAATACATTATAAATAAGTTTTGTTTACGCCTCAAATCAGTTTTTGAGTCTGAAATTTCTTCTACGGTGGTTTTATTGCTTTTTGTTTTTCCATGCTCCACTTAGTACAGAGTAAAGTGTAAAGATAATCCATGTTAACTACAGTAGAGAAATGCTGATTACAGTAAAATTCTGATAATTATTCAAACTTTCATCAGCTTTCAATCGTATATTGCTCAGAATCTGTTACTACTCATTTTATTATTCATGTATGTAGAAGACTGTTTACATTTCTAAACATGTTTCAGAGAATTACTGAGAAGGGATTTTTTGGCCAAAAAAACAGAAAAAAAGTTTGGCTTACAGTGAGCAGATGCCTTCCTTGTTTAAAATCTTTGATTCCAGACAGCCGGTTGAGCATACACTCCAGTCCTCCACACTGTGCCATGACTCCTGCCATCTTGTACACCTCCTCATCATCCTCCTCCTCATCTGGAAATAAGGTCAGGTAAAACACGTTTTTCCATCAGTTACGATGAGATACTGCACGTTCATCTTTTTCAGTACTTGCTCAAGAAGGTATCGAATTGTGTTGGTAAAAATCATGTCCGTGTACATATTGGTGAAAAGCATTAATATATATTTGATATTTAGGAAATATTATGACACATTTGAGCAAACTAAGTTGGACTCTGAATTATGACAATACTGTACATTAACAATAAATCTAACCTGTGGTTGAGTCCAGTGACTCTATGAACTCCTCAGTGGCATCTCCCAGCAGACCTCTCATTCGATAGATGATTCTCATTGGCTCACCCTTGAAAAAAAAAAAAAAAAAGCCACCGGGCTGACTAACAACAATCTCCTTATTATACTGACCTTGGGTGTGCTGTAAGCATTTAATGACAATGAGCATGCTGCCAAATGTTCTGCCAAAAAGCTGAATCATTCATAAACTCACTAAGACTCTCACCTCATTTGTAGGACACCAGACCTTCTTGTAGACCTCTGCCACTGACAGATCCAAGCTAATGATTTTGTTGTTTACCAGAAGCTGCAGAAAACAGAGGGGCATCAAATTAATTTATGTCAACAGGTCTGCTTTTAGAATTCAATGAGAAAGAGTGAAGCATTTGATAAAAGCCAACATCAAAACAAGATTTTGTGTTTTATGTATACATGGGCTGGATGTTTGTCTCCCTTGCTAAAATATACACTATACCTCCATGCCGCTATCGTCTTCAAGAAGCGCTACCAGGTCGCAGTCTTGGCAGATCTTGTTCTTAATGTCCCTCATTAGAGGGCCAATGCCGGGTTCGTTGCTGCTGTAGGGATTTCCTGGCATGCGGCCCTGCAGGAAATCCTCCTGCTGAGGATCTTTTTCCAGGGTCACAAAGAACTCTGTCACCTCATTTTCCTCCTAATCACAAATGAGGAAACAAAAGATCCAAATGAAGACAAATTCACAGCTACATTGAATTTTCACACATTTGTCTGTATGAAATGAAATACACCACGGTAAGGGTAACTCACAGGATAGATGATGCTGCACAGTCTCTCAAAAATGAACACGGGTGTCCTGTAGTCATCCAGGTTGTACCGTTTAGCAGTCTCGATGCACACTGCCATGAAGGCTTTGGTTTCAGACTCAGTACCTATGAACAGCACAACAAGATTTACAATGCTGTTTTAACAAAGAATTGTTAATTGCTATTAACACTAAATTGCAGCAGTGTGTTTCATGGTTACATTTCCTTTCCACTGAACCTCAATGCTGACCTGTTGTCATGTCCTCCAGCATCTCAAGCAGCATGTCCTGAGTCTCATCGATGAGTTTAGTGCGCTGCACCACCAATTTCCTCAGACACAAGTAGCCGTTCAGCACCGTGCCAACCAACCTACTTTTGAAATGACGCTTAATGGACTCCACCTCCACAAAAGACGAAAGCAATCCTGCAGGGGCACCAAATACATACAAATCATTTAATTATTCAAGAAAAGGCATCAAAAAAACATTCAAAAATTAATCAGCCTGAAGTTTACTTGTAGTATAAAAACCATCTGCATCATTTAAACTGTAGTAAGGTTGAAAGTCTCATCTAGACCCTACAGTATCTTCAGTGTCATGTCTAATTTCATGGTCAGACAGGTCAATACTATCATACCTGTCAAGCTCTTTAGGGCGTAGCCTTGCTGCAAGTCTGTGCTCAGTGTGGCCTCCTCCAGAGCCAGCAGATTGGCTATTTCCTGGAAAGAGGGAATTAAAAAAAGAATGATTGATTCAGTTTTATTTGCTATATTGACATGAAGTATAATATTGGCATATGAAAACCTCTACTGCCATATTCTATGTCAGAGTGGATACCAGAGTTTATCTTCATATAAAACAATATTATTTTGAACTTTAGGCCCATTACCTTGGTGATCAGGTTACCGATGTAGGGCAGGACTCCTCGGGCTGCCAGGTAAACCTTCCAGTGCGTTGGCTTGATCAACTTCTGGTACAGACCGAGGTACTCCACCGCACACTCTCCAGCTACACTCAGCTCATCCAGATAACTGACAGACACACACAGTGAAAGTCATTTTACACTTTTTGCAATTTCCAGTTAATCTAATGACAGTTTATGAACATCCCTAATAGGATGTAATGTGATGTCTGATTGACCTGCTGGTTTTACCTGGTGAGCAGGTCCAGGACTTGTTGCTTGCGGCTGGGGATTGTGGTTAGAGCCTCCACAATGGTGCAAGCTGCCTGTCTGGCTGCCTGAGTGGCTGGTGTGAAAAGGACCTGCAGCAAATATAACTTTAGTCAACGATTGTATTCTTGAAAAATGCTTAAACAAGTTTGTGAAATAACAAACCAAAAGATATATAAATTTTTAGAGTTATTACAGGCTCCTAACTTGATTTCTAAGAAAATATTTGACATGTGCAATTGTTAAACTAATGAGGACAACAAGCAGAACACTAATAACCTGCAACAAAAATGTGTTTTAAAGTAAAACATTTTCTTGTACCTGTCGCAGCCAGTTATTGTGGCTCAGTTTGAGCAGGCGAGGGAAGAGGCCTTCACCTTTTCTGGACCTCATGAACTGCTTCCACTTCCACACATACTTTTCCAACAGATACTGCTTTCGCAACTCAGCCTTCCCCTGAGGCTTTGACACAGTCTCCTGGCCTGTGGTTATCAAGATAAACTCAAAAGTGAGAAACTTATCATGAGTTTTCATTATTTCACTGAAAGTAGTTCGAGAACCATCTTGCTACACTGATGTACTGCATGTTTGTTCAGACACAGTACTCACCTCTTGCTGGGAGACACTTCTTCCAGGCCTCATAGGATGCTTTGGGGTCCTTCTTGAGCCAGAGTTGGGCCTGGGCATGAATTTCATTGCTATAGGGCCTAACTGTAGTCAGAGACTCAATAGCAGCATCCTGTAACCAAAAGCAAACACGTACTGTTGTGTAAGGGAACTTAATACAACCTAGTGACAGACACTGTATAAGTAGTTTTTACATTTCTCAAGCTGGTTTACTTTAAATGAAAGATAGAATGAATCATTATTTTTCACATCCATAAACTTTAAAAGGCATTCAGTGGTTCTTGGTCTAGAGTACAGCTGAATGGCAGAGTCATATCATGTTTACCTTGTTCTTCTTGCTAGTGGGAGCAGGGGGCTTGATGAGCTTCTGCAGGATTCTCAGGCACATAAGAGTGATGTTCTCCACGACTACAGGTGTCTTTATATTTACTGACATGAGGAACAGACTGAGGGCTATGAGGACAAAAATGAAAACATGTTAATTCAGAGAATCAGGGCAGAGACTGAAAAGTTACCATCTCTCCTCCCTGACAAGCACTGACCAAACTACACAGGACTGTTCATGAAATTTTAGCACACATACATCGCTAGATCAGAGTCAATCACACTAAGGCATGAGCTACCACATGAAACCAATTCCCACAGACTGATAATTAAAAATACACCATCTTTGGAAAGAATGAGGTTAGGAAATCAGCTTACCACAACGCAACCGTAACTCCCAACATCCTCCCTCTTTTGAAATGGAGTCCGTCAGCAGCAACATTTCATACTGCAGATTACTAACCTGTTGGAGAAACAAAGACATTCATATAAAACATTTGAATTCTTCAACAAAGTTAAACTGTACAATCCAGCTCTGCTGTTTAGATAAAAATATGATACTGAAAAAATATATTTTTTCCAAAAACAAACTGAAAATGTTCTTTTGCTCATTTCTTCAGCTTCCAGTATAAGGGGACATACCAGGTCAGGATTGGCCCAGTGGCCTTTGAGAGCAGCTGACACTTTAGCAATGATGAGGTCATTCATCTGCTGAGTGGCCTCTGGATGATCTCTGAAGCAGGAAAATATTGGAAAAGACACAAGATAACATTCAATCATCACTGCAATACACTCTAAAACTCTGTAAAACCAAAAAGTAAATATCGATGTACAGTATATTATATGTATGGCTGGAGGTGATGCATATAACCAATACACAAACCTGGTGAGGAGACAGACCAGCTGGCGCACCTCCTCCCTCATTGCTGCTGTACCTCGCCGCAAGTTATACTCAAACAGCTCACGTATGAGACCCTGGAGGACCAGGATCTGCCGGAGGGCTGGGTTAGTGGCCAGTGCTCGTAGCAGTGTGATGCAGTGACCCGTGACAGCGGAGGCACAGCCATAGCACTTGGTTGAGGAGGTGTGGCCACAGCCCAGCACAGAGAGGGCACGGTACTGACTGGCGGTGAAGGTGGGCTGGTGGCTGCTGCTGCTGCGGGACGACTTGGTGGCAGCCTCTCTCTGCTGCAGATCATACTCCAGGAGCTCTTTACGAGATGCAAGCACTTTCTGTATACAAAGAGAAAAGGACAGAGTCATATGTGTACTGGGAAAACAAACCAACAAAAGCCACAGTTTACTAGAAAAATTAACTTTTTTCATCTGTGTACCTGTATAATCTTGGACAGTTCATCAAATGATGTCTTGCAGTCTCCGCTGTACTCTTGAGCCAGCTGCTGAATGTATCTGTTCACATTAGCGGAGGATGTACCAAGTCCTGCACCTGCTCCAGTGTCATCCTGAGGGCAACACATTAAAAAAGAAAATACCATCATGAGACAAAACTGTAGAAATAAGACACACAACAGGAATAGAACAACATTCTGGAGAAAATTGAAAATACAATAAATAATAAAAGTGAGATGTATCAGTTGAAACTGTCCATCACATATATTTCAGTTAACAGTAAATGTGTCCCAGAGGCTTCCTTAACATTAACTCATGCCTTAATTTCTTATCTAGTATTAGACTCAAAATGAAAAGCAATGTTCAGGCCCATATTGAGACTGACCTGTGGTTTCTCTGGGGCTGCCTCATTGACTTTAGACAGGAGGCTCTCCAACTGGGGTCGGTGACCCATCAGCTGGTGGTAGACTCGGTCAGCTTTGTCCAGCAGGGTATTGATGTTGGTCACAGCCTGCAGGGAGAAACACATGAGAGATTAAGAGAGGAAGAGTGAAGGTAGAGACAGAGGCTCCAAAATTCATTCATTTTCCCATGCAATCTTTTGTAATGGCAAACTCCCCTTGGCTCCTTTCTTTTTCATTCGTATTACACAAAGAGTGACTGGTTACCTTTTTCCTGTCTTCCTCATTTTCAATGGGATCCACAGCACAGCATGGTTTAGCATATAGCATGAAGTCAAACCGGGCATATTTGCAGAAACCACAGGCATTACACAGGAAGGGGTCTTTTTCATCGTAGTTGATGGATCTAATATAGAAAACAGACAATCAAAAAAAACAATAAACTTTAATGTCTCCAATTATTGCCATGCTCTTTAAAATCTTTTCAGACCTTCAGAAGAGGCCTGCTGCTCACCTGCACTTGTGGCACTGATACACATTTTCACCACAGTTGCCACACACCCCAGGGTTGGCTGGCACAGAGGCACTGCAGCGCGGACACTGCAGGGTCTCGGTAGAGGCCTGGTAGTTCTCATAAAAGTCGGAGAACTCGATCATCAGGTTGGATGCGACAATGGGTAGAGGAAGGTCAATCTTCACCTCTGTTTGTCCTGGGGTCAGCTGAACTTTCTTGGCTTTGTGCCAACGAGCGGGCCTAAAAACAGATGGTCAAGTCAAAAGCTTTTACTTTATACGGCCAAGTGAATTAGCATGTGGCAACAAAATAATCTTTGCATCTTGTGATGTTTTAATTAACCATTTTGAACAGATACTTAGTGAAAAAGAAGGCGAGAGAGAAAGTCCAGCTGCTCTTTGTTCAAACATACTTGTTTTTCAACTCCACAATAGCCTGTACAGTCCTGTTGTTGTAGTAGAGGTTGATGGTGCGGACCATTTTGGTGCGTTTGAGGTCACCAATCTTCACTGTGACTTTGCTGATGGTGTGGCTGCCAATGAGCTTGACAACCTGCTGCGTAGTGGTGTAGCGGGTGTCCACTTTGATCGATGACAATTTTATATTCTGGAGGACAAACAGAGTACACATAACATTTAACAATGATTGACTGTTTATGCCAGTAGGGTCCTACAAGGGTCCATACAGCAGTATGGTTGTACAGATGAGCGTCCTAAGCCTATCACACCTTGTCTTATCTGTTCAAATAACAAACCTAAAATCAACCATAGTTTAACTAACCTTAACAATGCAAAAGCAATGCAGACTTACAAGTGTCTGAAAACACTGGAATCATATATTAGTTAAACTTCTTGTGTACTTTTTGGCCAGAGATGTTGTCCATTAATGAAGTTGTGTTTACATACTGAGAAGGGAACTTCTGGATTGTTGCACACCAAGCAGGGGTCACTCTCCAGATAAAATCCATCAAACTCCACCAAACCTGACAAAGTGCTGCAGGAGTAAACATCAAATTATTAAATCTTTGTGTAGTTCATGTCCACTACTTACGACCGCACTCTCGTTGCTACAAGATAGCATATTAATGTACACATACTTGTAGATATTGGAGTTGGGGTGATTTGTCAGGATATGGTTCTGCGCCCTCAGGATTTCCACAGCTTTTTGGGAATACTCCTTCAACTGGAACAGAAAAGGGAAATTAAAATATTCAAACTATTTTATAGAGACATTGTGGCATTATCATTGCAATGGCTATGTTCTGTTTTATGATGAAAAGGCTTAGACATCCAGGAAGAGAACTTTGAATAAGAAGTCTGGGCATTTATGCCAAAATATCTTTGTATTTTATGTAAGGGAATCAAACTACATCAAAGAGAAGCCAAATAATCTTTCGGTATACAGATGGCATGTAAAAGAGACTAGATCAGATGTTTATGATCTGATTTCATCACAACTACTATACTAAAATCAGTACAACCATAGCCTGCGAGGCCTTCCAACAAACCTTTTTCTCTGTCTGAGGGGTTTTGAGTGAGAAGTATCCGAGCAGGTCAACAAACTGGGCAGCTTTGCGGCCATATGCCGGTAGCTCAGGCCAGATGGCCCAAGTCAGTTCCAGCAGCAGCTCCTGCTGAGATTTACTGGAGTTCCTATAGAGAGATTCACATTTGGCCACAGGCCAAGGACAATTTATTTTTGTTTTCATTCCCACATTTCCATTGTTTGTTCATTGGTGCTGTTTATGTTCAATCACTCTAAGGTGGTCTAAATTTAAGAGGAAGCAATTAAGGAGACCATCTTGTGGACAATGTGCTGCTTTGGGTTTGAGTTTTGTGTGTCTGAATTTGTTAGATATCTACAGTACCTGTAGATGTGAAGTGCCAAGCAGTGGGCTTGCCAGCGCACAGCAGAGGAGTTTGATTCCAGCAGGAAGCAGCGCAAGAACTGGATGAGGGTCTCCTTGTCTGCAAACTTGTTAAGTTGACTGACCAGAGCCATACACAGCTGATCCTCCTGGCTGCCAGCTCCATCACCTGTGATCAGTCCACAAAGATATAACAGTTAGGACACTAGCATCTATTATCAGATTCTCCAAATATCCTGTTTCAGGTTCATCTAAAGCCTATTCTAACATTCAACGTGTACCATTTAAACAAGATGAACTAGTATGAAGTCTGTGCCGTCGCCTCACCATCTTTGTCTTTCTCCTTGTCCTCTTTTTTGCTCTTTTTACTGGAGGACTTGCTCTGAGAAGACTGAGAAGCTCCTGTCTGTCCAGCACTACTGGAGCCTCCTCCCGAGAATGATGAAGAAGAGGAAGAGGAACTGGCCAGCACCTTACTGCCACACAGGGCACAGGAGAGTAGTTGCAAAAGCACTGGGGAAACACCCTCATCCACTAGGAAGCTGACTTGGAGCAGGAAGTACAACACAGCTAGACGGAGAAGAGAAGCGGATAAGAGAAAGAGGAAAAGAGACGTATACAATGTTAATACTAATGGCCTTTAAAGTTTGCTTGTTTCCAGTTACAAACATTGATCATAATCAACTTACAGTCATCCTTCATGCAGAACTTCTGCCAGTTGATCGTCCTCTGGGTGGCAATCTCGGCACAAGCTTTCAGATGTTCCATCTGCACCAAGAGAAGTTACACTTTCAAAAATCTCAATCCTTACAGTAGTTGACAATAGTACCTCAGAGCAAAGACATTTAGCGGAAAAAAAATGAGCAAAAGATGATAAATAATAATAATTTGTCTTATGATAATTAAGACAAAAAATTAAACAAGTATGAATGAACATGGTTTAAAGCCGATATACAGCACACAAAAGAAGCTCTGTAAGTAGTCTTAATGTCTGTTCAGAGCAAACTTACCAGACTGATGAGTGTGTCATACTGTAGAGCAGAGCCAGAAGTGGCTGTGACCACACCGGCCCGGAGGAAGATGCCCTGCTCCTCCAGGAGCTTCTTGATGCTGCGCACGTGGGAGTCAAGTGTGTGCAGATCCCGCAGCTGCCGATATTTTTCTTTGGAGCCGCAGATAAACAGCAACAGCTTTCTGACCTGCCTCCTGACAAATGGGGTCTGTTGAATCATCAGATACTGAGAAAAAAAGGAAGATAGAGTTAAGGGGTTGAATGTCTTTTGTGTAGACAGAGGTTGAAGAGGAAAATCATATAGGTAACACACTCAATTGCTTACCTCAGACAGATAGTAGAACCAGGAATGGTCAAAGACTGGAGGTGGTATTCGTGGATTGGTGTCCGCAATCTTCTTGATCTGATATGGTAGCCGTAGCACCATTTCAGTCAATAGCTGGGAGTAGGCTTCAAACACATCAGCAGCATGTCCCTAATGGATGGAGCAACAATTAAATTCACATTAAAATTCCTTATACAAAAATAACTTAATCAAGTTTTAAAAACTGAGATGTTTTCTGCTATCTGATACCTTGACATATTGGCGCAGGAAGAAAGGGCTCATGTCTGGGGGAGAGGAGGCTGTGTGTGGGCGGAGGAGCTGGCTTGTGGCCACAGGCTCCTCTTCACCCTGTTGACTCTTCCAGAACTCCAGGAGTGATTTGAGAACATGGAGACAGTAGTCAATAGCACCTAGGCTGAGCAAGGCAGTTGCTGTGGCGTTGGAAATAAGCGAGGATGACTGGAAGAGAGAGAGAGGGTGCATCAGGCATGTAATACAATGTAGAGGCAATTTACAAATACCCATGAAGAAGTAAAAAGCTGTCCAAGCAAAGCAAGTATCTTCTTGTAAGATGGCTTTGAATAAATCATGATGTCCGACAGGTATTAAGTTCAAACATATATGAATATAGTGCCTTTTAAAATTTCTTTTTGATGTACTTGCTGTACTTTAATAGACATTTAGCTGAGAGCCTGTAGTGAAATCAGTGAGAACTGCATTAAGAAAAGAAAGGGGATGTACCTCAGAAGAAGATTTGGACCCAGACTTGGTTCGAGACATGAAGACACTGAGCAGTCTCATGATGACCAGGTGTACTTCATTCATGGAGCTACGCTCATTCTTCTTGGACACATCCTGCACAGGAATGACATGGATTAAGTAAAACAACGACACACAGAGCCTGATTTATCAGAGGGAGACTGTGGTTACCTTCTTGTGCATCCCAAGCTCAGCAATGAGTTGTGCTAGCAGGTCATCCAAGGCACCCTTATCCTTTTCATCCTCACCATCCAGGTCAGAGGTCAACATGAGGATAACCTGCATGTAAGGGATGGCTTGGACCCCACCTACATTGTGGAGCTGAGAAAGGTGCTGAAGCAGGCGTTCCAGTAGCATAAGACGAACCATGTGTAGCCTAACAAGAAACACAAAATCAAGGATTTTACTTCAATACTTGAGTTGGCCACATTGTTGACTGCAGAGCTGAAACATGGAGTGTTCAGCTTAATCTAAACTCCTGCTTTGCATTCAGGATGACTGACCTGTTGCTTGTGTGGATGTCTCCCTCATTCTCTCCTTCTCCCTCTGAGCCTTCACCTTCCTGCTGGGCTGTGGTGGTGCTGATGGCTCCTGTGCTGGAGCTGACGCTGCCAGGACCTGCAGGGTGGCCTTCTACTGTTGTGTCTCCATATGCACTGCTGCGTCCTGACACTGTACACACATGAATGCACAAATACAACTAAGCATACTGGAAACATGCTAATACATAATAAGTAGGTGTAAGAAGTGATATGTATCAATTGTATAACTGACACCTCAAAATTATGAATAGACTTCAATGAGTAACATGACAGGTTAAGATAACTTCAGTTTTACGTTATAACTTCAAACTGAAGTGTGGGGAAAGGAAAGGATGGGCAAAATATCATGTATTATAATCAGTAATCTAAAAAATATGCATAGAAAAATATCATCACACATTTGGTTGTGTTCAGGATCACTGTTCTTACCACTGTGCTCCCCTGCCACAGAGTCAATTGCAGAACCTCCACTCTCTGAGCCCACACTGCCCCCATGCTCAGCTGGGGAGGTTCGCAGCGTGGAGCCATCAGTAGCAGCTGTGCTGCCCTCATCATCTGATGCCGGGGCTGAAATCATAGCAATAGCTGTAACAGTAAATACACAGCTAGGATACATAATTTTATTTTTTACTTGGGCACCAACAATGCAATACAGCATGCAGTGCATTATTAACACTTCAACCTGTCATTAATGTTAACTACTTGAGCAAATGTGACAGTCTGAAAACAAGCTAAACAACCATTTGAAATTCAAAAAACTGAACCAAGACTACAAGATGTAACGTTGATTAAGTGATTTCAATTAAAAACTGTAAGTAACTTAAGCATTTACTAGCTACTGTGACATGCGGATAAGAAAACCTAGCTTCCTGCTGATCTCACACTATCACGGAGGTGGCCTTGTTACCTGATGCAGTGGTGTCTGAAAGGGTGCCAGCATCCAGTGAAGAGGAGCTTGGGGCCTGGCCAGAAAGGCCAAGGCTTTGAAGGCCAAGAGCACTGCTGCTACTGCCTAAAAAGGTCAAAAAACGTGTTTAGTAAATTGGCAGCACTCACTTAAATATGGATCTCCTACGTGATTGATTCACCTGATAAGGTTCTGGTCAGCCATTTGAGGTAAACAATACCCAAACACCAAAATTGACATATAAAGGATGAGTAGAAAGTTCAGGTAATTCATACCCATGACAATTTCCAAAACTGTGTTTTTAGTCAGCAAGAGTGCAGGAGTGTTTCAATAACTGCATGTTTCATTTTTGTGACAAGTGGGGCGGCTATATGAAACAAAAAATTATTAGTTTTTAGCTGAAATGAGTTGGTGGTATGATCTCATATGCCAATATCCAATTCTCAGGTTCAAACAACTCTGAAACTAAGCAGTTGAGACAGTTTCATCATAAATAGTCTAAATGTTGAGAGCACTCCCAGGCAGTCTCTGTTACCGCATAATTATTGCTTCATTTTGTATTTTCTGGTTACCTTGTTGATCCTGCTGCAGGCTGAGAGCAATTGCCAGCTCTACCATTGTTTCATCATCTGCATCAGGAGGGATGTCCAGCATGGGTGGGAACCCCTCAGCTCCAGCCAGCAGAGCCTCAAGGGGAGATGGATTTCCATTGTTGACATTCTCTGCTGTCTCCAGGACCATGGACTCTGACTAAGGAGATGAAAAAACAAAAAGGAGTCATTTTTTGCTTCAACATGCATTTTAAAAGAAAAAAGGTTTGTAACTGGTTTATATTTGAGGTTTAACTTGCATACAAGGGAAATAACAATAAGGTTCACTAGTATTTCATACTTTAAGTGATTTATTATTTGCTTGAGGGGTGCGTGTGTTTGCATGACATGTGCCTGTTTCCTCCCACAATGATAAAAAGGCAGAAGTAATGTAGAGATGCATGCATTCAAGAATTTTATGTAGTTTACGAGCTCGGATGTTAAAGCTCGGAGTCTAACATCGCAGGCGTATATGAGAGACCAAAGAATACAGAGTAAGGCCTCCACATATATAGGATTCTGCAAGTAATATCTGGTTTCATGTATGTGAGGGAGTACCCCAATAATTGACGTGACCTTTCCTTGGTCCAAAGAGTTGTCCAGACAAAGTGGAGCCGAGAAGATAGAATGCTGACTTACGGATAGCATACATACCATCTAGGGTACATGTTCCTGCAACATGTAACGTAAGAAAAACACATTGAAATAATTGACCCTCTTTGCTCACCACCATCTCAAAGTCGCCATGGTCTACTTCACTCTGCTCCTGGCTCTCCTGTCTACCCTCCTCTCCTCCAGTCAGCACTGATGACTGCATTTTGTCATCTGCATCGTCGTCATCATCATCATCCTTGTCTCCTGGATATTAACCAACATTTAAAAAAAATTGAATCCACTTGTGGTCATAAGAGCCATACGTTTAAATTCTTACCTAATCAGAACTGTTTAATATCTAAACTGTACAAAATCATCCTAATGCACATTCACACACATCAAGGAAAATACAGGCATACAGATATACATGAGGCTCTAAATGAAACCTGTGCAAACTTACCCATAGGTGTGTTGGAGCGTGGTGGAGATGGAAGTGTGACATGTCGTCGTTTGTTTCTTGGTCGAAGCACTCTGATCAGAGCCTGCTTACAAGCAAAGCTCACAGCTGTGTCCTGAAGTTAAATCAAATACAGAACAGTTACCTGATGACAGTGTGTCTATACTGCCTTTACAGGGAGTAAGTATGAATGTTAGAATGGAAATAGCACTGTGCAATAGTAATGGTAAAATGTTTATGGTTATCTGTCATTGATGGTGATTTTACATCTTGTGACCAATTCTCGTTCATTATAGTTCTAGTGATCAACATAAATACCAGACTTACTGGGCACAGTAACATTTGCATGTAGATTTTGGAGGCTACATTGATGTAATCCAGTTCACATGTGCAGTATGCATGGATGATGTCCACCAAGGCATTTACTGTTGCCTCCACATGAGTTAGGCCTTAGATAGAGGAGAAGAAAAACACATTTTATTGTTTTCAACTAGGTGTACACTACCGAAATCAAATTAGTACTTCAAGACAGTATACATTATGTGTATATATTTTACATTTAACTGTGAACAGACAATCGGTCATGTTCATGATCATATTATTTATAACTTATCTACACATTTTTTACATGCAGTTGGTGTATTTACTACTTACCAGGCAGGCAAGCAGGAGCAAGAAAGGCGTTCTTTGGTTTTAGGGCATGGAGCTTCCAGAAGTTATTCATCAGCTGTGTGATGAAATTACAGCTTTCCCCATCCACATGTTTTTGCCCATCCTCTGCCATTTCTGGGTTAATAAGAGAACATGAATGAATCTTCCATGAAACCTTTAGGTAATTTAGAGTCACTTAGAAAGTCTTTCTACCAAACAGTTTCTGTAGGTCATAATTATAATTACAGTAATTGTGTAACCAAATAAATAATTTCCACATAAATTGCTATTCCCTGGTCTTAAACAACATTTGTCACCAGCAGAACAGCCTCTTACCAGAGTCATGGTGTAATGACTTTGTTTCTGTGAAATGCACCAGGTTGTTTGGTCTCATGATTGCAATGGAGCGGGCAGTGATCACAAGCCTCTGGAAGATATCAGGGTCAAGCTCCCTGCCCTCACGGCTGCAGCTGTTCAGACACTGCACTGCATTACTCAGCAAGGACTGGTCCTGATGAGCGGGGGCGGATAAGTGCTGCATTAGTTCTTCAAAAGTGAGCACCACATTTATAAAATATGCACTTCTGAGAGTGGCTTCTGAACAAACTGCTGCACAATTTTTGCATTTAATGGATAAACTTTCTTTACCTTGTGGTTGTGGTAGGCAGTTCGACTGGTGTGCAGGCTGGCAAGAAGTCCCTTGGTTTGCTGCTGCACACCTGTAGGGGTTGGCATAGACAGGAGTAGGGTGGCCAACTCCAGTGCTGCAGCCTTATTCTTCTCCTACAGAGTTTAAGACATACAGTCAACAATGCTTCTTAAAGACAAGTAAGTTTCACACAAGTTTTTTTTATTTTTTTTTATTTGGAAGGGTTATCACTTTTAGGCAACCAATCAATAGAATGTTTATCTACTTACCTTTTCACTGGAGGAACCCACTGCAAAACAGCTTTCCAAAGCCTCAAGGGAACTGACTACCAACCTGAAATTAAAAAAAAGAGGATCAACACTGCTTCTACTAAAGATTTAGCCTTAAATCAACCAAACAGAAAAAAGAGCAAATCTTAACCTGTTGCAGCCTGTGCTGATCTAATTGCCAAAATAACAGTGAATGCAAGAATAAATGCTCTCAGAAAAAAAAAAAAAAAAAGATTTTTTTGTTGTTGTACAAGTGTGGAAATGATGCATGACATGTCTCAGGCATGGACACACAAACTGGCACACATGCACAAAACCATACAAACAAGCAGAGAAAGGGCAGTTACTAACCGGTCCAAGGTTGATAAGGACTCAGTTTCACAACTTTTTATTGTATTTTTGGGAGCAAAAGAAAAAGAACAAAAACAAAGTGTGAGGATCACAGAAAGAAACAAGTGAAATTAAATGATTCAGTTGAACATAAGAGAAGCATGCAAGAAAAGATGACATCACGATAGCCATGCACTAAATACTCTTAAGAGAACCCAACCGCCATTGTTTAAAGTTTAGGCTCAACCTCAACAACTCCTTCTAAATTGCTGAATGAAGGGTAGAGATACACTATGAGTGGGCAACATGGATAAAATCTCACAGTATGCATGTTTTTTTTTTTGTCACATCTATTAATATTATGATTACCTGGAAAAACAGTTAAAAATAATCATAAAATAGCTATAAAATAAATAAAATTAATATAAAATATATGTACTTCGTTACAGTTGTGCAAAAAAAATAAAAATAAAAATCCAATATTATCATTAAACAGTAGGGAAAGGAAGGGAAAGGACAGACATATCAATCCGAACTACTACCACTACCGCCACAGACAAAAGGTAGTTTACTATAAAAGTGACATAAACTAGGACATAAGAAAGTCAAAGAAATGGTAACACTATCTCCTCAGGTCAAGGGTGAGGTTATCTGAACTACAGGGAGTTGAGGAGTGTAAATGCCAAACAACTTGTGTTGACTTTATGAACCCTAGAGCAGAAAGCTCATACCTCTCCAGCACACTGCCGCTGGTGGTGGTTGGGGTGGCTATGTCTCCGTCAGAGTTGCCATTTCCCTGGTTGAGGTTGGGACTGCAGACATTGTTGACCGAAGCAGAGGAGAAGTCCTCTGGTGGATCCTCAGGCCAGCCAAACTGCTCCTTGGTTTTGCCGTAGATCTTGATAGAATCGAGCATGGTGACACCAGCTGGGTCGACAGATGCTCCAACTTTAAAATGACGAGGAAGATGACACTGCATTAGAAAATGATTTCTAAACAGTCTACAGTTAAGAGAACAACTCAGTGCAAAGTAAATATCTTTTGTTTATATATTACATAAAATGCAATAGGCTCATCAATTCAATTATAGTGCTACACACAGGTTCAGAGACACATTTACGGTTAGGCTCTATTAGAAGAAAATAAACAAAACATTTTACTTTCAATGTTTTGAAGAAATAGCAGTAAAATACAACAACAGCAGCTAAGCAGATACAACCATCATTGCACACTCTCGCTCTTACTAAAGATGGAGAGCTTCTTGTCGGCCTGCAGGGCCTCCTCTCTGGTGAAGGGAAAGTCGAACCAGCGGGCTCTCGTCAGGTTTATCTGCATGGTGCGGCCAAAGACCTCCACATAGGATGGAGCCCTCTCAATGGCCTGAGTGCCCACCTGCACCCGCATGCCCGTCATCACCATTGAGCTGTTGTTGTTCACCGCTTCCACAGTGAATCCCCCGGGCTACAAGGAAACAACCGGAATCATGACATTTGTGGCGTTTTATGTAAATTAATTGGTCAAATAGCACAACAATACAACCACAGTAGAAAATGCATGCATCACAGCAGTCTATTTTATGTTAAAATATCCCTACCTTTGTGTTGGCCACGTACATCCCCGTGGAGTTGAGCCTGTGTTTGATCTGCTGTCCATTGTAGACCTGCAGCAAGTCATTGCCCCCAAACTCCACCTCTGTCAGCTGCTGGTTGTGCTCAAAGAAGTCCACTGGGAATGTCACCTGACTGGAGGTCCGTGTGGCTGAAAGTAAAAACGTTACATTAAAATATTAACTTATTGCCAGGCACACAGCATTTTCTGGCAAACACAGTCCTTGTGTCCTTTTCCAGTGAATAGTAATGTATCAATTGGTGCATAGCAACTACTGCATACACATACAATTATCCTGTGAAAGCATTAAATGTGTTTACAGAAATTTTGAATAAACTCTGAATAAACAGCACCTTTTAAAAACTAGAGAAGGAAAAATGCCAGGCATTCTTGAGAACAGACTAAAATATTCTAAGGTTGTGGGTGATGGTTACAATTCAAAAATCAGTGGTAGGTAACAAGGAATTTTGGCAAAAAACAGTGTTTAGGTATGATGGTCACATTTCCTTCCATTTTAGGTGATTAGAGAGAAATTGGGCTTCATTGGCCTCAAACTCACTAGTAGCAGCGGCTTTGCGTTTGCGGACTGGCTTCATGATGCTGATGCCACAGCTGGGCTGCAGAGAGGGCTGGAGCCAGTAAGAGGTGTTGTCCACATTAGCCATGTAGATTCGCAGGCTTCCGTCCTCACAGAGAAGAATCATGGTCGTACGCTGTTGCTCATTACTGGCTGTGTGACGAATAGCTACCATATCTTGAATCTGGGGAAAGAAAAAATAAATAAATGTTAACCTTAAGAAATGGCAATGGAATCAAACCTAGCGCGTGACACTTTTGATAGGGATGTCACATTTACTGCTGTAATTTCAACTTACTGCTTGACTATCATGTTTTATATCATGTTTTATATTACAAATTTACTGAAATAAATGCATTGGTATTAGATTGTAATATATAAAATCCTTTCGCTTTCTATATGGTTTTGTTCACACTTTCAATACCTAGATGGAAACAAAGCTACAGACAACGGATGCACTTCTATATGCATTACAATTTGGAGGGCAAATGTAGATGTGTTCTACACGTGTGCAAAAACATATGATGGCGACCTCACGGTTGACTGTTCCATACCAGTACAGTAAGTGGTTCTTACCTTAGCTTTAGCTGGCAGAGTTTTAATCTCTTGGATGAGGAAAGTGTCTGGCTTGACCATGATGACCAGCGGTATGCCTGTTGTCTGCTGCACACAGCACACCAGGCCTGGATGGTTCATTACCTCAGACCACTGGCACAGAGCAGGTGACATCTTACTGCTGCCACCATTAGAGCTTAAGGAGAAAGAATGACAAGAGAGAAACGGGGACAGTTAGCTCTTCCAGTTAACCATTTAATTTCCCTGATCCAGTGCAGTGGCTGGGAGGTGAAGACAGCATGTATGGTGTGGAGGAAGTCTTACCCTTTAACATTGATGGGGAAGAGCCTCTGCACATCAGTGGTGCTTCGGCTCACTGTGGCAGCAAAGGACTTTCCCTGGCTGTAGCTGAAGAACAGCATCTGAAGCACATGGGAGTAATAGACCGACACACCACCGCCAGCCACCTGCCCGTTGCTATCCTGGAGTCACACAGAAGATATTTACCTCAATATTCAGCCACTCAGCATTTTCTTTTCAATTTATTTTCAATTAATCAAATTAATTTGTTTTTAAATGGTCAACCAAACATTCCAAAAGAAATGCAAGAATGCACTGTATGTATAACTACAGTGCAGACCCTTTTAGAACACACATTTTGCTGTGATAACATTTTATACATCATTGGTTCTATGGGTATGATTCTATGGCCTAAATATACATCATGCTTACCTTTAAGTCTTCGTGGTTAATCTCCAGTACATTTGTGACATAGAAAGGGCCATGTTGGGCACTGCTGGATTCGTCCATGAGCTGGGTGTACATGTAACCTGCTGACGACATGATGGCGATAATGTTCTTCCCCTCTTCATTGAAAAGGAAGGTAGCATCACGGATCTTGGAACTTGGTAGCAGGAAGTAGTACATGGGACTCAGGGCATCCACTGATAAGTCATAAATCTGTTTGGCAAGGGACACAAATAGAACAAGACAAGTACAACAAGTGTTTTCTCAACATGCAAAAAGCAGCATAATTATAGGTACATGTTGAGCACATGTGACTGTATTCCAAAAACAAAAGAAAAATTCAATCAAATCATCAATAATAGTTCAACATTCTAACTTAGGGTACATACAAAGTATCATTTTCTCTTAACGCATACCTTGACAAAGTCAGCTGTGATGATGGCAAGTTCAGTCTGTGAGCCTGGTAACCAGATAGCTTTGATGATGAAGTTGCCAGTAGCCAGTTGTGGGTGCAGCACTAGATGGTCTGACACAGAGCCAGTGCTACTGAAAGTTAGTACATGGCAGTCCTGGGAAAAATTAAAGAAAAAGTACAGAACAGTCAAACAACAAATTCTTAAACAGCAACCATTCATGTTAAAAAGCACTTTTTAACATGAATGGCACTTTTTACACTTTTAACACTACTTAGCTATTGTTAGCATGAGTAGTTAGCATGCTACTCTGAATTCCACCATTACAATCCAGGGCAACTTAGTTGTTGTCTTCTCTCATGAGAAGAATAACTACATTGTTGTCCATAGTGTTTTTAATAGCTTTATTTACACACATGTATTAGAAAACACACAAAAGAACAAGCATAAACTTTGAAGAAGCTAGTTTTCTGACCTTGAGGCCGCACACGGCCAGGTAATCTTCATTACAAGGGTTTCCTGTGAGACTGAGAACAGTGAAGGGGACTGGAGCAGAGGCCAGACGGGTCAGTGTCAGCTTCCTCTTGCTCGAGTCAGCCTGTTTCAGGAGAGTGGACAGCTGCAGAACTGTTATCTGTGAAGAAGGAGATGGAAAGAAAATGGGTTACTGGGTGCTCAGACAAAGAAAACTGGTAAAACTGTAAACTGGTATTGACTGATTTGGGCAGTAACAACCAAAGCAACAAACCTCACCATTAAATAAAATTCAACAGAAATGCACATTAAAAGGGTGTATTAACTTCATAATGAATTCCAATTACAATATATACAAATGTATATTATCAAATGTGTTAAAACCTATTCATTGAGTTTAAAAGGTTGATAACACCACATTGTTTTTACTGTAGGAATGAGATGCTGACTAAGTGGAGGATGTCTGCCTTAATTTCAAAGAATTTGCAACAAATGTATTAGTAGTGGTGCTCTATTCCACAGCAAACTCAACTCAGCTATACCAAATACCCCACAGAGATTAATTCATATCAAGGTAAACATAGAATTCTCCACTAAAGCTTTCTGTATTATTACTATTGTATCATAATAATATCATTACTACAGGATCCAGCTTACTGGTTAGTGAAGCTTACCTTTCCCTTTTCATGGCTGACTGCAAGGTGCTGGCGGCGGCCATGGGGTGAGGACAGGACGCACATGGCAACACGGCGCAAGACATGTGCACTGATGAGCTGGCGTATAGTTTGTCCCTGGTCACCACTGTAGTTCATCCTCACATTCTCAAAAGCTCCTTCCTGTGAGCCAAGTGTGGGCACCTGATGAAAAACACAGCAATTTACACATAATTTATTATAGACAATGATGTTTCCAATGAGTTTTTCATAAATACATTGATTTTTCTGTACAGGTCTTCATACCATCAACTGGTCTGTCATCTCCACAGTTTTGTCCTGAGTATGCAGTTCATTGAGGGCTTGCTGAGCCCGGCTGCTGCTTCCCACTGCTGATGCCTGCTGGAAATTGGTCTGGATGGCTTCCATGAGAAACATGAGCATCTCTAGAATGACTGCTGCAGTGGACGATCCCATCTGTTGTGGGGAAAGTGAGCCAAAAGCTTGAGTCACACAATGTACAGTGCACTGCATGTAAAAGCAATCTTAAATACCTATTAATAGACTGACTTGGTGATAAATCCAGAAAAGAAAAAAACACATTTTCTCTTACCACTTGTGCTAGTAACTCTTCCTGGCAGCCCTCAATGCTCTTGCACACACTGCTCTTCTTAGGTCTGTCTTCATCACCAGGTTTGCCATCACAGATGGTGACCTTGCCCTTGTCGGAGGGCGAGGCATTCTGGTGGCGGATAGCGCTGTCTGGCATACGCAGTTCACTCTGGAACGCAGAAGACTCTTTCAGAGTGGAGCCCATGCCGCTACTGGGGCTGCGTTTGACCAGGGCCTGTGGATGGTTAGAGACAAAGTAGAGCAGTGAGAACAGCAACATTGTTGATATGTGCATGCACAAATAACTGAAGATGGCAGCACATCAAATACAAGCTTTTCAAATAAAATATCTAATTTGTCTAACTTCTTTACAGTTAGGATAACCTGCTTTTGTTTTCACATTGCTAGCTCCTCCACTTTGTGGAGTACATATTTAGTCAAAAGGAAGGTAAGAGATTGTGTTGGATGGAGGCATATTTTATCTAAACTGCCTCCAAAAGCAAACAAAAATCATGGACTGACAAGACTCATTACTAATTTGCTGCATGCCAATATCGTATACTTTAACTTGTTATCTCCTTGAACAAAACTATTACGAGTTATTGTAATCTCAAGACTGACACAGAAATGTAGTTCATGGTTGGCTCATCATCACATGCACATTCAAATGTCTATTATGTAAAATTAACTAGGAAAGCTAGCCTTTTCAATAAACAAAATTATGACAACAGACATTCATAGCATGATTTCTCATTTTCTGGCCACATGTGTGGGCTAGCTAAAACCCTGACCAAATGAAATGACTGGATGGAAGTCAATGGGGGAATGACTTGCAAGCCAAAGTTACCGCTGTTGTTCTCTTCCCATGATGACCTGAAGTATTCGGTCTCACCTGGCAGCTGCCATCCTCTTTGGCACCGCAGTCACAGAAGAAAGAGCCATATTTGGCATAGGAGATCTCATGGTCTTTGTGACAGACCTTGGCGCACACTGTGCACACACCTACCCCATCCACCATCTTACAGGTGTGACAGTGGTACCTGCAGAATGAAAAGGACCAGGACAAGACTATGTATAGTATATCAACTGTTAAATAATCACAGAGTGCTGACATCCAATTCTCATTTGGGTATGTACATAAGAGAATCACAAAAACCTTAAACAATGCTGCTCCCAGGTTAGTTTAGACCCTACAAAGAGAAACTGCTTCTGCATTAAGGCATGTTCATGTGTTGGGGAATCAAAACTAACACTGATTAGAAAGCACGTGTCACCAACACGATGACCTGCATAATCCTGCATGACAATTTATGTTCAGGTTTAAAAATCCCTTAATTTGATTGTGATTAAAAGTTTAATTTAGGGCTGCCCACTAATCGTCGACCAAATGTTCGAGTCTCAAACTCAGTACAGGAGCTCTTTTACACAGCTTATGCGGACGTTATTTGGTAGTTATTTACAAATAGTTATATGTGGTGCGTGAAATCTAAAGAGTGGGATTATTTCGAGAGGGTAAAGCAGAACGCTGAGACGGTCTCCTTGCAGGCTTCCCCAACACACTCAGAATTATCACCGCTTTCGCACGCCGTTAACTCGTGGCTTGCTTTGTGCATGCACTTGTAAAGTATATTTTAAAGGCTCATTATTATGGTGTTTTTCTCTCTAATGTAGCACAGTATTAATGTTACTTATAATATTCATCTCAACCCTGGAACTCAAACCATTTTCTAATGCCCCCACAAATAAATAATTCAATAAATAATCTTTGGTCAAGGGGGCAGCCCTAGTCTCATTCAAAAATAAAACTGGACCAAAACTGGAATCACAAGGAACAGTAGACTTTTCTTTACCAGTGCTGATTCATGAATTCCTTCTGAGTAATAGTGAAGGTGCAGAGTTTGTTGCAAAGGGAGTCTTCATCCTGTCAAACAATGACAAACATGGAATCTTCCATTTACAAACTGATGGAGAACAAACTGAATAAAGTTAAAAAAATGGCATTAACTGCATAGCATACTTGATTATATTTCAGTGACAATCAATGGGTATATACTTCTAATCACTTCTATCATATTGTCAGTTCCTAGCACATCACATTACGCAATTGAGTCTGAGTATGATTCTTCTTTGACAAGACCAGAAGATAACAGCTGAAATTGGTCAGAAGGTTTCACTGTATAATAATTTGGCTTCTGTATCTAGTTAAATCCTTAATGTAAACTTGGACAACCTTGCATTGGTTTCTCTCTGCAGTTGTTTTCACAACAACTTACAATTCCACATTTTTCTACATCTTATATTCAGGCCTGTATACATGACATTACAAAACATGGTCTGTTTAAGAAAGATGGACAAATGGATGAGATCTCACAGAGTCTTCTGCCTGAGAATCATCTTCCTCTACTGCAAGTTCCTCCACCCAGTCTGAGTCCACTTCCATTGCCTTCTCTTCTCCCTCCATCAGCAGTGTCGATGTGCCTTGGCCACTGCTTTGCCGCAAAGCATTCATCACGTCGGCCAGATAGGAGATGATGTGGCACGAGCATTCCAGCATACTGGCATGCTGAAACCAAGGAACAGACTGCACATCACTTACTTGACGGTTTACAGTTAAAAATGCTACCAACTTCCTTGCCAAATGGGAAACACATGTTCGGCCAGTTTTAAAATTGGAGAAATATACTGATAGAACTTACCTTTCCTTGAGATAAGTTTGTGCTCACTTTTTCCACGACATTCTTCTGTGTTAAATACTTTTTGCTGCAGAGAAACATTACAGTAATTTGTGAATGAATATTCACTTTTTCTACTTGATAATGGCTAAAGGGATTAGGCCATCTTTTACTACTTTTTTTTATCTATAGTAATTACTCTGAGTCATGTGACCAAGCATCATAGAGGTCCCTGATGTGAATGAAATTAGGGAATACCATGTCTGTGAAATTGATTTCTTACCATCTGGTCAACCAGTCGATAGCTGCCCTGTGCAGTTGCAGATGGCCGGCCCCTTGTCCAGCACTGGCAAGTGTGGCCATGATGACCATTAGCTCAGGGAAGCCTGTTCCATCACCATTGGCCAGCATGTCTGTTGCCATGGGGATGAGTGTGCTGAGAAGGACAGTGCACACTCCTTCGCCGACCTGGCTGTTGTCACGCACAATATGAGTGGTGAGCACCTGCAGAAGCTGTCGGTTTTCTTGCACTATTTCCAGTTGCTCTGAGTCCTTTGGTGGGGTTGCTGTCATGCGTGTCAGCCAGGACTGCAGACGAGAGGGCTCCACACAGGCCAGCTGGGCCAGCGAGCCACACAGACACAACAGGCTGGGGTTTGGGCTCTTCTCCGCTGTGTACGACAACATCACCGTGAGATTTAGGCATATGGAAAAGTCTGATGCATCTGCAGCTTGCAGCTCTTAACACTTTTATCATTACAACCTTTATATTGCATTTGCTGATACACATGAACTCTGCCAACAATAGACTTACTGAGCTGGAAAAGCTTGGTGAAGAATTTCAGCACCCTGTTGCAGAACTTTGCTGACAGATTTTCGTTGGCTGTCGCCATCATAATCTGGACAAGCTCACCGCTAGAAAAAAGTAGCACAAAATAAGTGAGGCAGTTGTATAAATGTGTAATGACAATGCAGCCGGTGCTATCAGCTGAGCAAATACCTGAATGAAAAGAACTCTTCCATGGCCTTGCGGACTTGACTGCTCTCAAGCTGTTTTTCAAGGTACTGAAGGCATTCCTCAAGGACAGATTCATCCAAACCACTAAATAAAATGAGAGAAAAAAGGGTTAAGAGCAGTGAGACTCAATCATGCAATAAAGTGATATATCCATACACAATATGCTAAAATAGGCTAAACGCCTATTTCAACTACACAAAGTTGTATGTTAATATAAAATATAGTGTTTAATGCAGGTTTAACTAATTATCAAGTCAAACCTGTTGGGGTCTGAGTGATTGGCAATGATGTTGTAACAACCCGTCACCAGACGCTCATAGATGCGGGCTAAGAAGGCGTCTGACTCTGAGGGGCCGAGGATACGCTCCAGTGAGGTGCTGCTGATCTCTGCCACACTCTCTGTGCTGCTCTCCAGGAGGAGGGGCAACAAAGTGCGCACAACCTGTGAAGGATTCAGCTCCTCTGTGCTGAAAAGACAAAAACACAGAATATTTATCAGATGCTATTGGTTATATGCTAAATGATTCTGTTTGAGAACAGGACTGCAGAAGTACTCACACAATGAGGTCGCCAGTGAGGCGAACCAAAGAGAGAAGGATGTGTTTAAGAGAGGACGCCAGAGGCAAGGACTGACAACTCAGTGTGCCCAGATGAGCTGCTTGGATGGCACTGATGTAGCTCTCTGATGGAATGGTATCGTTGGCAAACGCATTTCGCTGAGACAGAAAAAAAACACAATACTGTTAGTCTCGAAATCGCAGGATATCTCTTACCACCGACAAAAGCACCAAAACAAAAAATGCAGTGCAGTGGTCGGTGCTGAGCAGAGTGGGTGGCACAAAAAAGAAACGTACACATCATCCTTCAAGGCAGACTGAGTCACTGGCTTAATACAACTGTTAAGACCACGGTTAATACAGAAGGCACAAAAAAAAAAAAAAACTATATGAAGTGCTCACGTACCCATGAGCCAATGTTGGGGAATTCATTGGTGTGAATGCTGTTCCAAGTCTCACAAATTGTCTGTACAGGTGATGGTAAGTTCTGCATAATACTGTGACCTGAGAAGTTACATCAAAAACAAAGTTACAGTTAAAACAGTGAGTGTACAGAAAGGCTGTGAATATATAGATTAATCTTTAATCCAGGGTACATTTTTCACATACCAAGCATGTTGGCTTTGCAGCGGGTGGAGCCAATGGACAGAACTGCAGCATAACCTTGAAGCTTGGCATCTGTAAGCTTGTTCTCCCCTTCCTCTGGGATGTTCATTAGTAGGTAAGACCTGGTCATAGTTTGGTTTTATGATTAAATTGTTAATACGGCTGCCTTAAAAAAACACTGAAGTGATGAAGAGGGATGAGATAAAACTGTTGGACAATAAATTAACAAAATCGGAAACCATTCCAATCACACTTAAATCACTTCAAGTCCAGCTTGCCAAACATAATGCATGACCTTGCCAAGCACATCTGATGTTCAGTTATTGAATGTTGAGTTAGACTGACCCCTTTTCTCACCTTGTGAAGGCTGTGTAAACATCAGTGAGCTGTAGTGTGGCAGGCAGCAGGTTCTTTGTGATCTCAGATGACTTGTGGGTGTCTGCCTCAATGGCAACCTTGGACAAATGTTCATCTAAGGAAACCTGCACTTTGGAGATGACTGCATCCAGGGTATAGATAGCTTGTAAAGAGGGCAACTGATGAAGTGGAAGGATGACGTTCGGGTCTACACTGGAGAAGGTGGAAATCTGCGACAGAATCAAGTCATCAAAGAAAGACAGTTGTGTTAAGAACTGAGTTTGGACAACAATCGATACTCAGGTCAACAATGACAAAATTAAGCTTTACCTGTCTGGCAATGTATTCCTCTGCTAATTCCACATCATATCTAACAGTACTGCACTTAGCAGCCGTTATTTCAACCAGTGAGGCTGCTTGGTCTGCTTTCATTCCCTGCTTCACCAAGTGCTCCTGTCAGTGATGACAAAAAAATCACAATGAAGAGCTTAAGACATTACATTATTCAGGACGCAGTGCAGTATATTGTGTATGACAGTTTATTTGTTTTATGCTAATTAGCATTATGTAGAACTTTCAGGTGCCGACAGACCTTGATCCAGTTCACGTAGGTAGACACCCGGAGACGTGAGGACCATCTAAGCGTGTGCAGGATGTCGCTCTCACTGGGATCGCTGCAGCCAGTCTTTAGCTGTTCCATGTAGGCTTTTGAGGGTGGTAAAACACCCAGGATCCTCCACAGTATCAGGAAGTAGTACTGAAGGGAGCATGCCTCCTGTACAGGGTGAAAAAAACAACAAACATACACTGTTTTCCAATCCTCTCATAATGATTGCGCTGGTCTGTTTTGCTACCATTAATTAAAATGTAA
The DNA here is from genome assembly GCF_042242105.1 of Pempheris klunzingeri. Taxonomy (NCBI): domain Eukaryota; kingdom Metazoa; phylum Chordata; class Actinopteri; order Acropomatiformes; family Pempheridae; genus Pempheris; species Pempheris klunzingeri. The sequence goes on from NC_092022.1 coordinate 8,055,447, forward strand.
CACCTCCTGGTGGTGTGTAACATTAAAAGGTTTCCAAATCAAACAACTGGAAGGCTGGAACTGGAAGGACATTAAGGAAGTGCAGCCATAGTCATGGAGGTGCATCATGTGCTTGTTAACCCTTTTTACTCAGTTCATGGTTTGTTCATATTCACATGTTATTACCATAGGAGTGATGGGTTTGTTCTCCTGTCTTCTCGCTGTGTCAAACTCAGAGCCTGCTACCAGGAGGGAAATGAGCCATGAATACAGTTCATCATATTTCACTGATCCACTGAACAGCTTCGGAAACACCTACCAGGGGGGAAAAAAAAAGTTGTTTGAATACTGTAAGACACAGGGGAAAACACAATTTACTCATTTATTTAGATATTTTTGTTAGAGGTCAAAGTCTTACCTTGCTGTCCAGTCTGCTGATATCATCTTCAGACGCCTCAGGGGACAGAACGCAGTAGAATTTTGGCTGAACATTTGAATCTAAAAAAGGTTCAAACACATGAAAGCAGAAATTTATTTTCATATCTAATACCACCACAGCCACATCCTCATCACAGATAACAAATACAGATAATAAGAAATACTTACTTCAAAATTACTGAAGTTTTATGCACATTTTCTAATTTATATTATTAAGCACACAAACAGCACTGTTCAGCCAATGATGATAGAGGCTGGAACAAGTAAAGACAATATGTGCAATTCCTTTTCTGACATTTTATAAGACTGAAAACTACACTCAACAATATGAGCAAAAGACATTTTTCTGTAAATGGCTTGCAGGAAGTAAGCGCCAAAGCACTTACATACAACATACAAGTAGGAGATCAATACCATCAAAGTGAATATTTGAGACACTCAGGGAAGACAACACATGCAAATTTATACTAAAAAAAAAAAAAAAAAATAGTCCAAGCAACAGGTGATGCTTTGGGTAAAAAAGTACATTTGCTGCTATGGTCTTACCTGCTGAACAATGTTTGGCCCAGTTCTCCTCCACCTCTTTGAATCCATAGTAAAGTGGGAGACCGCTGCGTTTGCTACCATCCTGAACAGAACTTGGCCCAGTGGATGGTGGCGTGAGGAGATTATACTGCACCTATAAAAAATATTCAGGATAGAGAGTCATCATGGTAACACACAGAGTGCCACGTTCAAAGATACAGCATTAATGCATTCAGCATATAATGAGGACTTGTACCACCACTATGTTAGGCAGTTCATGTTACTCCTATAGCTGAGTTGATCAAAAAAATATTAAAATATCTCAAAACAGCAATTTACCAAAACTAGAAACCACAGAAAAATGCGAATCTTCAAATTCATGTTACTTCAAGTTACAGTGAGGATATTTTTATAATAAAATAAGTCTTGCGTAATATTCAGAGAGTGAGATCTTTAAGGTTGTTCTGGATTGGTGAAATATTTAATTGATGCATTTGCTGGACAGTATGTTACTTGAAAAGTTAAAGTAAACTTAATTGTGGGAATTTAACATCAGGGCAAGATAATCATCATTATAAAACAAACTACTAACCTGTTCAAAAAGGTACAAGGGAGCCTTGGAGTAGTGACGCAGCAGGTAGTCAAAAACCAGACACAGGCGGGCCAGGTTGAGGGGCACTGCCTTCAGCTGGGAGTCTCTACTCTGTGCCACTTCAGTGATGGCCTGGGTGACCAGGGTCAGGACTGTCCGTCGACCACGCTCCGACAGATTGTGGAAAAGGAGCAGAAGAAGCTGGAGGTGCTCCACATTAAGGTCGTCTTCTCCATGAACAGAACTCTGGATAGTGTGCTGCTTCAACGTTCCCAAAAATCTATCAGAGCAGGAAAGAAGAAAAAAACTAAAACTGTGTGCAAATATAAGCTTGTGCATGTTTCAACCAGTGCATTTTCTTTACATCCCTGCAGCTTGTGTGTAGATCTGCAAAAGGGTGTCCATTATTCAATGTTGGTAAATATACAAATACTGATCAACTTAAAATGGCAAATTCTTTCACTTGTCTCTCAACGCGGATGGTGAGTGAAAGTGAAGCAGTCCATTTTCTGTGTTATTTTTTGTCATTTTCAGTCAAGAAGGTACATCAGCTTAAGTATAGCTAAAGAATAACAGATATCCAAAGTGTTAGAGTGATGGTGTCAAGAGAAAAATGTATAACCAGTCAATTGTACACGTGTCAGACGACCATTGACATAGTTCCCATACCTTTCCCAGACTTTCATACACTCAGGCACATCTGGTTCTCCTTGCACACTGGCTTTGTGCTGCCATATGAGGAGAAGCCTGGAGAGGACTGAGAGTGATTGAGGGTGAATGTACAGAGGCCAGGGACCCTCAGAAAAGGGTGCAACACCTAACTGCTGAAGAAGGGTGCTCTGGGAATGACAAGAGACACAATTATAAGTTTGTGACATTGAATAAACAATTCACAGAGATTTTGGTGCTGGTGAACAGGATACTGGCATTACAGACATTCCTTTTACCTGCAGGGCTGGGGATGGAAGATCTGATGTTACCAGGGTGTGGTTGAAGTGATACAGAGCTAAAGAAAACACTTCATCTGAGGAGCCTGAGGAGAGAAAAATGCATTAAACCTAAACCAAGTTAGTCTGCACTCATCATTAGCTACCAAGCCAACTACAGTCAACTGAGGTAAGATCAGATCATTTGCATTAGCATGCAAATTATTTTTTCCAGGCATACCTTTGACATCTTTGTCCACATCTTTGATGATGCTGGCTAGTGTAGCCATGTGCTGCTCTGTAAGAGACACGCTCAGGTAGTTGCGAATGAAGTTGTTCCTGGACTTGAGCATTGAGGTGGTGATGAAGTTCAAAATGCTGGAAGCCAAACTGAGGAACTATGGGAACAAACAGATTTGAGTTGCTGGGTTGTCACATTAAAACCAAAAAACATTTCATGGGCTATTAATAGAGACATAACGACGGGTATGATTCTTTATTCTGGGCTTCATGCAGCAATATTATTACCTCTGCCAAACAGGTTATGTTTTCAGTGCTGTTTGGTTGACTGTTTTACTGTGGGATTACGGAAAAACTACTGGTGGAAGGTTGTAGTATAGGCCAAGGACGACCTCAATATAATTTGAAGCAGAACAGGATCCGACTCACAAAAGAGCAGTTATAGACACTCTAGACCTGTGTCTAAGTGAATGGTGTGGTGCTACTAAACTTACAACAAAACATTTTTTAACTTAGAATTTTGAAAAAAATACCCAGATATATGTGGTGGTTGCACTTGCACAATAGCATACTGCAGAAGACTGGACTATGAGCCTTGGCAGAGGTCTGTGCTCTCTGAGTATCTTTTTATCTATGCATGACGTCAAGCCCACAAAAATTTGTCCTCACCAGTTCTGGGTCTTTACGGCCAGCTAAAATGTTGCCATTCTCGCTTGGATTCTGCTTGCTGGGGCTCTTCAGTCTGGGAGAGGTCTCCAGAGGTGGGGGAGGTGGAGGGGGTGGGGGAGCAACTTTGTCTTTGGTGGGTGAAATTGTCTCTTCAAACCAAAGCCCCAAGATGGGTTCACTGTCATCATCTGCAGAAAAAATCCCCAAATTTATATGAATTTCATGAGAGTGGCGGTGAGAAAATGTCCCAAAACTAAGATATTTGTGGAGTGGCAGCGGTGACATCAAACAGCAAAATGTAAAAAGCTTCAAACTAGTTCATGACACCTACAACACTGTGAAGGCAGCAGACAAGAGCAAAGGAGTGCAGTAAATAGTGAACATATAGTGACGTCCTGTTGGTGAATATCCACTTAAAGGACAATATTAAAGAGATCTTCAGAGAATATTTCCCTCAAAAGATATCCACTTTTAACTGCTATCAGTAAAGTAGTGAAAGCACCATTTATTGTATTAATTTTCCCTTTTTCTTCAAAAGCCATTAAAACAGATAGTGAAATGATAATGACAGATTATGCTGCAGTGTTTCCCCATTTCTTCCAACTGAAAACAAATAAGGCTGTTATACAGTGTCCCACGTTCTCATAGCGAATATCCTTCCTCAAGATAACCTGCCTTTATTATGAACACTAAATGCTTTCAGACTTGTGTAGCTTCAGTAGAATCCTGGAATTTCCAACAAAATCTAGTATTGGACTTAAATACGGTTTTGAATACCTTGATGCTTGAGAAAAACTAAAATTAATTAAGAAATAATCAACAAACATAATCATTCAAATAGCACATAATGTTGAGTTCATAGCTGCCTCTGTGTGTGTGTGTTCTTACACATGCCATTGCACCACTGGCAACAATGAGACAAAGGTGGATACGTGATGCTTAAGTGTGTTGTTACTGTCTAATGGAAGCTGTACAGCATCTACTGAACTGAAACACACTGCTGCATTATTCCGTAGCGGAAAGCATTTTGTTACAGTCAACATGTCAGCCATTGAATATTAAGATTTATATACACTAGCAACATGCTTCAGCTTCAACAAATGGCGTAAAGTTAAAGGAATAACTTTGCAAGCTCTTGACTCTTGACTCTTGATTTTTAAGCACAGGATTAAATGATATCTTGGTGTAATAGTACATGGTCGATTTGTTCACAAACCAGATATCTTTGCAGCAGTGTGGCACTAAAATATCAAAACAAAATTCTATTGTGAATCAGTGTGATTGACTATTTCAAATCACTATATTTGCTCTAAACGGATGCAAAACCTATTTGTCCAAACTAATATTCAGTGTGTTACATTCAGCAATGACGACTTAATAAGGTCTGGGACACAAAGCACATATGTCATGAACACTGGAAAATACAATTACATAAAGTGTCATTTTCTCGTCAAAGAGGAAATGAAAAGAAAGTATCTACATTTTGGAGTCCCAGAAGGTGTCTTTCTTCAGCTTGACTGTTTTCTCCTCCTGGTGTCCAACAAGAGGTTTTTTGGTTTGCCAGCACAAAAACACTCAGCTACCTCAGAGCTGCTGCTCTTCGGTATCATAATATTTTATCATGGCCCACTTAGATTCCATGTACTCCCACTGGACACATGATGTATTCCTTTGGATTTCAACACCTGGCAGACAGGGACCTCTGTCAAATGGTCTTAGTTCACCCTAACAACAACACGTTACAGGGGCTGTCTCACATCCTCACGCCACCTGATCCAACTCAAGTGAAAGCTCCGCTCCTTTCTTCCCAATGTGTAAGACATATGTCTGATTATATGACTACAACGTTGATCATCAATCTCTGGCCTACTATCACGTACACTACACTACCTTATGCTCAAACATAGTTTCTGTCATGGAAAGTCAGGACCACTCAGGTTCTGCTCAAGTAGGCTATTGATTCTCATCAACTGCACTTAACGTTTCCCCGTCAAAACTGTAGAATCAGATGGTAACCAGGAAACACAAGACAGCCAGACACTAAGATACACTATTTCTGTCGTTCTCTCTGCGATAGACAGCTGCATTGAGGTGACCAATCCAACACAGCAAAGCTAAACTGATTGCTTTTGAGATTTTCCACATCTAGTCAGCGAGTTCAACTGCATTCAGTTTATCACTCAACCTCCTGCACTAGCACCGAGTCCTTTCCCACCAGAGGAGTTACATTCAAAAAGATATATTTTAGCCCTGGGCGTCCACCACAGTTTCCGCTTTTGCTTGCCTCTTGACTGGCAACACACTGAACTCTCACACCTATCCTTGGGGTGGCTTTACAAGGCCTAGTCAATTCAGTAGCTATGCATCAATAAAATACATTCTAGCAACGTTGTAATTAAGCTTCAAAAGCATCTCACGGCAGACTTAGTCAGTTGAAGTATCTACAGATTCATTCAAATATATAAACAAGAAACAATTTTAAGTGTTAAAATACAGAATATCACTTTAAGTTGATATTCACATTTGCATGCAACATACAAAAATCATAACTTTTCAGGTGACAGCAAGATGTAGTGTAGTGTGTTTAAGCCCAACGTTTACAAGCACAACTGGAATTTATTGTATTCAAGAATAATACCCCCGTTTTGACATGGGTCCTACATTATTTCTGCATAGAGGACATTTTTAGACGCGTGTGACTAGTAATGCAATGAAAAGTAAGAAGAATAATGACGACCAAAGAAAAAACTAATTTGATCTGAGGTAGGGCTAGGTAATATGACCAAATTCATTTGAACAATTTACCTTAATATTGACAAATTACTAAAATGTGATGTATTTTAAATGATATGTTCTGTCTGACACGTCTGCATTAAAGTCTGCAAGACAAGGCAGGGGGACAGACTAGATGACAAAGGGGTGATGTCATGTTTATAGGACACAACTCTTGAAAGCGCATGGGGAAAACTTTTACCCAACATACACATTTTTCCATCCATCACCCAGCTCTGATCTAAGGTTTTAATGCCTGTAAGACAGTAATGAGCACCCACATGTCAACACCACAGGTATTATCCTTTGAACCACACTGAGCCACAGGTGAACCTCTTTGACTTAACAGCAAAATTTAGCTCATGTCAATTTTAGTGGAGGGCACCTTTCAGACAAGGGGCTGCTTTGCCAAAGCCTCTTCATCTGAGGCTCAGCCATTTTCTAAGCTATTAGGGGCCACAGCTCAGAGCCTAAATTGTGAGACATACAATAACAAAATGAATCTAGGACAGTGAAGTGGACACGAAATCTTTGACCTGAGGACAGAAATCTGCTGACCTGAGACACAAGCTGCACTTGTCTTCTCCTGTCTTCTCTCTGCTGAAATAGTAGACACTGTCAACTACGCTGTCATTGTGTGATGAAGGGACAGAAATTAAAATTACATCACTGTGCGTGTATATGTGTTTACCCTTCTCACTGCTGCCATAACCTGACAGACTGATCCACTGACAGCACACCTGTTTCACTGCTTCACTGATACACCTCAGCACTGACACTAGCTCAGAGATCAAACACAGACATGACCCTGCTTTCAACACCTGCATCTACAGAAACCTGACACATACACCTTGAAGGCATTATGCAAAGCTTCAAGCTATTTCCTGTTGGTCAATTTAGTAATTTAGTGATGCCTCTATCACATCTACAGTTACACAATGCCCCAATTATATCTTCATTTTATTGTCTACAAACGTATTATACTTCCTAGAAGTTTATTCTAGATCAGATTTATTAAGTATGCATCAATATGGAATTTCAGGGACAATAGCCATAGCCGATAATTATCCGTTTGTTGTGGCTTATACCAATAACATAAATCCCACATATGTAATGTGAAGAGGAAAATAAATGTTTAGATTGACAAAGTCATTTCACTGATATGTTTGAAGAGCCCTCAACATTCCTAAAACAAAGAATTCATGACTTTAATGTAATGACCATAATTATTTTTTCATAGTTAGACAGGTCAATGCCAGACAGCATCTTCTCACTGACAAGCTTATACAGACTACAAATACCATTACATACTCTTGGATTAATTTAGAGTTTCAGAAAACCCTTGGATTCAACGTGACATGCAATTAGTGCTCAATTTTAGCTCGCTCATAACAAGGCAGTATAAGTATGTTCCCCACTGATGTTTAAATGGGACAGTGAGTTTAATGCAGTGAGAGCAGTTGCATGTTTCAACGAGTGTTTTAGAGATTGCTCATGGTGTCCTCAGTTTGCTGGACTTTTGGATAACGAGCAGAGTTGTCAGCGACTTTGGTAAAATATAATTCCAAGTGTTTTTCATTCTCTCCACTGTGGCCTCTCTGCTCTGTGTATGTATGTGTGCAAACATGCAGACACACACAGAGAGGAGAGGAGAGAAAGACAGAGAGAAACAAATCTCCATACAGAGCCACGTTTTGAGTGCCATCACTAGTCCATAGCCATGCTCCGTATTATTGGGCGTAATTATCGGCTGAAATTCCATTATCGGAAGAATCACAAAAACTACAACGACAATAACTTTGGCTAATAATATATTGTGTATTCATAAAAACAATATTGTCAATGGATCATTTGTGATAATGAGACATCTTTAGATCAATACAAAGTCTATAGTCCCTGCATTATTGAATACTACTAAATAAATATCCCTTTCATCATTTTATTAACAGAGTTTATTTGTATTTCACCTGATACGCCAACATCCCTGTCTTCTCTTTGTAGGAAACCAGTTTTGCTGCACTGCATTTTTTTTATAAGTAATTTTGAGTGTATTGTTTCTTGTATCATCTGAAGCAGGACTGAAGTATAAAACTATGTCCAGACCACAGCCAGAGGTGTGATTTCTTCTTGTTCAGCAAATCTAAAGTTGCTATGTGAGTGCGAACTCTAGCATGAACTTTGGATTTTAAGCAGGCTTTCTGAAGTGATGATGTAATTGCTTAAATCCAGAGTGATAAAGTACCTTGACTGCTATCCTCCTCTGTGCTGCTGAAATCATCCTCATAGTAGGTGTTTGAGTCTGTAGAGGCGCTGGCATCGCTGCTGACTGAGCCCTTCCTCTGGCGCTGGAGAACACACGCCTGAAGGAATAAAAATAAATAAATAAAATAACAGTCTTAATGATGATCACACTTTTCAATCTTTCATTTACGCTCTTGTCAAATCTGACATCAATTTTATTAACAAAGCAGTATGTAGAGGACACAAAACAGCCACCAAAACATTTCTCATGTGTTTGTTCCATCCAACATTTAGGATCATAAAATACGTTTTGTCTTGAACATATAATTTTTCAGCTAGTTGAGTTCACCTTTTGTGTTATGTCACTTCACAATAATGAAATATCCATGCTTAAAAGAAAACTTTTGTCATTTAAGAGATTATAAGTCTTTAGAGAAAAAAACATCTTTTGGGTGTGCATCTTTTGATCTTTTATCTGTTTTCCAAGAAGCAGCCCAAGCACTTTTCTTTTATGTATGCAAGTATACCAGTATAGTGATTGCACCTTTTTGTAGGAAGTGGAGAGAAGGGTGAACAGCAGGTTGGTCAGGGGCACAGAGTCGATGAGCCTTTGGACCCTCTGGATGGAAGTGCTCTGTGCCATAATGTTGAGCTCGGCTGGCGGCCCATCACTTGCCCAACCCTGCAGGTGGGAGGAGAGAGGAAGACATGGCTTTAATAAAGGGTTTCTTTTGTGTGTTGATCATAGGTTTTTCTTGTTTTTTCATTTCTTTATTCATGATTTATTTATTTTAAACAAATTAGTTAACATTCCTGATCCATTTTTTATTTTAGACTTAAAGCTCAACATCCAGCATGGATACTTTCCTTAAAATATAACAGAGAGCAAGTGCTTTACTCACCCGGTGCAGAGCCTCAACCTGCAGATCCTGGAAAAGTGAAGTCAACAGTTTGATGGCGTGGTTGGCCAGGATAACAGACAAAACTCCAAACCCTTGGTGTCTTAGGAAAGACAACAAAAAGAAAAGACAAAAATAATTAATGTACACAAATACTCTTAAGTTAAAAATTACTCTTGAAGTTTCACATTTTTTTTAGATATCATACTAAAGTGAGGATTATATAGCTTTTTCATTCATGAATGAGGAAATAATAATAAAACATAAACTCACTGTACACCCAGACTAGTCTAATTTTAAATATAGGCCTTTCTCATGACCTACTAAAGCTTTACAAAATGTAAAAATTTCAGTCACCACTGCTCACACCTCCATTTATATAAATACAAAACTGCACAACTGATGAAGATGAAAAGACAAAACGGAGCCACACTGTCTTCAGAAACATTATATTAACTTATATGAGATTTTTTGGAAATTACCCTTTGCCAGGACCAAGTTTAGGCGATCCCGCGCCATCCTTGGTGCGAGCAGCAATGTCCCGGACACGCAGGGCAGCCAGGGGATCCTTCTCTTTCCCTTTGTCCGCCAGGGCAGTGGGGCTCAGGTTAAGAATCAGGTACAGACTGTTTAAAAGGCACCAGGCTCCAAGCAGCTGGAAGTTCTGATAATGCTGTAGTACACGGACAAGTAAAAAAACAATCAAGATCACCAACAGCTTATTTTATAAGAAGTTCAAAAGAAGTAAACCTCTGAAAGGGCACAGCCTTAGTACATCAAACTGTACTGAACTAGTATTCTTCTTCTTCTGATCTTGCACTCAAACAGAGTACTCACCTCTCCTCCAGCTCTGCGGGAGTTGCTGATGGCTTGTCCAATCATTTCATAGATCTCCAGCTGTCACCAACAAAAATTTTGTACTTGTTACCATTTTAAATGTGCTGTGTCTTGATTAGATACACATGCTACCAAGACGGTCATTAGATAAAACACATAAGGAGATTTGATGCAATGTAAAAATATGAAATAACCTCTTCATAGGCCCAGTCAGAAAAAATCTTTCATTACCTGAAGTCATTAAACACTTACTCTAAGCCTACATACAAACTTGTGAGCAGAAACATATAAGTTAGGGAATAAAGTTTCTGAGTAGCACCAGACTTTGCAAACAGTGAGCCTGCCATTTTTCATAATTAACATATCAGCATTCACTGAGATTGTTGTACTCATAATACTCACACATTTCTGGACTATTGTGGCTGCGTCATTTTCATAGTCTTCTTCTTTAGTCCCAGTGGAGGCAGAGCGAAGCTGCAAGCCGCTGCCTACCTGCAGAATGGCCATGCAAGTGGCCACACTCACACCTAAATGGGTAAAAATGGGGGTTTTTCACATTTACGAATTAGACTTACGACATTATGCAGAGAATTGTTTTATGTATTCAATCATTGTTGCATTCAGTTAGTAAATAAAGAGGGAGAAGAATAGAGGTTGTTGTTCCAGGTTCTGCTAGTACAGTCATGCACATGTTGTTTTGTTGCACTGCTTTACAGTCTACTGAGATTGTTATTTGTAGAGGAAGCATGTTATCGTAGTTTTATGTAAAGTTTCTTGTTTGTTTGCTCGTTTATAGCAATTTGAACTACAGGACAGTGTAATTATATTTTACCTACAGAGAGTTATCACCTACCGGCATAGAGACAGCTCAAAGCCAGCACAGTCATATCCAGTAATCTCCCTGGTGTCAAGGGTTCCAGCACAGGCAGGGAAAGTGTGTCCAAAGCCATGGTTACGTCTATCACCAGTGAGTGAAATCTGCGTATGGGTTTCAAGTACAAAAAGTTAACTGAATGCTTAGGAGAAAGAAACTTTCCAAAGACTCTCCAATACAACTGCACAACTAGATTGTCCCTTCAAAACACATCACAGTATAATAATATAAATCCTCCTAAAATGTGACATTGGGACATAAGGCATAAATAAAAATACCCATTGCGGACAGCAGTGGCATCAGCCACTGTAGCAGGCATGATGAAGAAAGAGTTGGCTGATACAGCATCCTGGAAACGGTTGATGTAGCGTAGAAAGTAGGGCAGGTTGAGGCACACTCGTAGTAACTTCTCAGACCCCCCTGGAAATACAAGTCATGGGGAAAAAACCCTATTAGTTCTACTTCAGAAAAGAACAATAAAACGTGCTATGTGACATTACAGTGTCAAGAGCAAGAAGTTCTTTGGCAGGTTGCATAGGTCTTAAAAGAACTCTGGAGTATCATGTTTCCATTAATGACAGTGAAAACATATCACTAGTGACTGTCATGGAGCATGAAAAAGGTGAGCAAAAATACACTAGAACAAGACTGGATAGTTACATTCAGTTTGGAAATCACCTAATAGAAAACATAATGCCAAAGGAGTGAGTACATCGAGTGGCTGCGTTGAAGGGGAATAAAAAAAGAACTGGAAAGAAATGTATATCCCAAAATAGTTTTCCTGCTATTTACTGTACAAAGCCCCTCAGCAATTGCGTCTTTTTTCATTTATCAGACTTAAACAGCACTAACAGCTGGGACAAAATGTTTAAATCAGGACACGAGATACAGTATAACTGCAACAACAACAAAAATGTCCTACAACAAATTACTCACCAAGTTCCTGCAAGCTTGACACATTCTGAGAGACAAAGGCATTTTTCATTTTGGCCTGAACGGCTTGATCTGTGGTTTGGTCATCGCAATCACTCTCAGCCTATAGTTGCAGTTGAAAAACAGAAGAGTTATGATGATTAGTCACAATTGTCAATGCAGTGAAAGAGCAGCTGTTTCGTATGAGGCTAATTAAATTACATTTAGAAAATTATAATTAGAGATTTGCAGTAAAAACACTGATAAGAGGAAACGTAAACAAGTGGTTGTGGTTAACTTTACTGATGGCAGTAGTGAAGTGGGCAGCTAGAGGGCTGGTCTGTATCACTTGCCTGCATGTGTGCTGCTGATGGGGAGGCCAAGATGGTGGTAAGGTCAGGGTTAAAAACTGAAGTCAGTTGATTAAAGAAGTTCATTTGTACTTCTTTATGTCGAAGCTCTGGATTCACAGCACTGGGCAACTCCTTCTGGTCTTCCACTATTAAATGAACAAGGACACATTTTTTTTTTTACACCAGTCAATATACATATAGGAAACTTGTCAACTAATAAATACCAGTACGTAAGTCAAACATGTTTATTTGGCCTCAGTGACAGACAATGAATTTGCCTGATTTAGTGAGTCTGCTTTCTTTTATTATCAAATAAATGAATAATTACTACAGCAGTACTGTATCACAATCAGTGAAATATAATTTTGGTCTGCTCATTAAGCCACACTCACCGTCTGAAAGGGTTTTGACGGTTTGAGGCAACTTGGCAGATTTCATCATAGCGGTGAAAGTAATGATTTCTGTGCGATCTAGTCTGCTGCAGCCAGTGCAAAGTCCTTTTATTAGAAGAATCAGGTGTTTCTGAAAAAAAAAAAAAAATCAACAGGATTAGTCAATTTAACTTTTGTTTATACATAAATTAAGTCCTTTCAAGCAGAAAACTGACACACATGACAAGAAAAAGCAAGTTAATGCCTATTTAATTAGTCACAATGCATAAGCAAACATGCAAAAATCAATATGAATGAATCGAGCCAAAGTGGCTGACAGAAAAAAATAGCAGTGTTTTGTCTGTGGGTGGTACATTTTATATCTCGTTCAAACAGACCCAAAATGTTCAGTTGATTGCATTCCTACAACATTGCAATCTCCCATGCAGTTTGCTTCTCTCACCTGTGATACCGCACATGCCTCGTCTGGGTTCTCCAAGCGCAGTAATGAGAATTCAATCAATACTTTGCATGCTGCAGCAACCGACAGCAGCTGATTTCTCGGTACTGAAGAGACAGAGCAAAATTAAATTGCTGGCTGAAGAAACACAACCTGAAACATTTAAATATTTTGGCTGAATGGCAGGAGTCATTTCTTATTGGTAACACTACAGAGAAAATTAAAGATACGTACTTTGTCCACATACTGTGGTGATGTAGTGTGCAGAGAGTGCCACGAATGATGAGTAGAAAGGCTCATACTGTTTGTCGTGGTGAAGGATGTCTGATTCACTGCAAATGACAAGTGGAATATCTCGTTAAATACTGTCCAATATGGATTAGTATAGGATGTGGTAATTTAACAGAATAGCATTTTTAATAGCAGAATAGAGTGAGGAAAGAGGACAGATAGAAGATGTCATGGTGTTTGTTTGAGAAACACTTAATTATGTAACTTAAATCCAATTCATTTAAAAATGACCATAACATTTAGCAACAGTTAGATAACTCAAACCAACTATTTGCCAAAAATACTCACCTAAAATAATATACATAAGTAAGACACACACTTGCAAATCGCATTAAGACTATTTGTTATTTATTTGTTTCCTTAGGCACACCTGTATGCATTTCATCACATTTCACAGACCATGACTATTTGTTATTACTGAGTGTTAATAAATGTATTCTCACACAAATAACAAGAAAGCAGAATCAGCCCTGGCTATCAGCATGCTGACATTACATTGTACTTCACTGTCAGATAAAATCAATGCCTTTGAAATGCAGTCTTTCTAAGATGTCTGTCTGTGACAGACCTGCTCTTTGGCTAACAGCAGTTCGTCACGAGAGAAAACCAGTTTGTGGTTAATTATGCAGTTGAGCTTAGCCTATTGGATGTCCTAAAAACACCTGGAAACACACAGCTATGACGTAATGTTTCTACTTGCAGACCTCAGGAGCGCCCTTCACCCGGCTTCCAGCACTGGCACAAGCTGCCCTAGCCAAATGACACCTCTACAATCTGTGATCTGATCACATACTTCCAGACAGAGGGAAGGCCGTCTGTGTTAGGGTTGAGCCAGTAGGCCACACAGGTCAGTCTCCACTGTGTTTTTTCCCCTGCATTTATATGCTGCATACTAGCATTTGTTTCTGCAGCCTCCAATATGCCAATTTGCTCAAGTGACAAAGACACGTCAAAGCACTGCCCCATGACAAATACAGTTTCAAGTATCCACAATCACCAGTATAACCAAATACACAGAAAACATCTCTGCTCTCTAACATTGAAGAAATACAATCTGTCTTTCCTCAAACTTCCACTTCTCCTAAAACAAGCTCCCAAGTACAGATGATTGGGTCATCAGATTTTCTTCCCTAACCATAAAGATGGTGCACGTATCAGGGAGAATGAAACGAAGGGCTCCTACTAACACTTAGTCCACGTGGAAACACCTCTGTCAAGTGGAAAATCATACAAGGACATTAAGACCAAAACAATCCAGCCCCTCTAAAGACTTAATCCACACAATGTTTCAAACCTGTGTCTAAAAGAGACTATGATATTATCCCTACAGTTTATTCCATTTTACTTTTTACTCATCATCCTGGATTGTTTGTAGTTTCTGCCCTTAATGAAGAGACCTTGTTTTTTCTTTTTTTTTTTTAAATCATACACAGTCTACAATTCTCCTAATTGGACATCACAGAAATAAGGTGCCAGAGACACAGAACCACTCTTGCTGACAACCAAACTTTCCAGCTGAAAACATCAACAATTCTATTTAAAACAAGTCATTTTACATCTTACATCTTACAACATTAGAATAGTCATAGACATATCAAACCAGCCCTACTCGGTGTTTAAATTAAAAATGAAACTAACAGCCCTGATGGCAGTGTTACTGCTAATAGATGCACGTTGAAAGTTGCCTGAGAAAATGAAACCTAAAAACATCGCAGGAAGTTCTTCACTTGAATGCTCAGAGGGATCAGCTGATGCCATGACTGAACAAGAGCGTCAAGTGACAACCTGGCTACTGTGTAGCCACTACTGACTAGATAATCAGTGAAGTATGCACTCGCAGTTTGCAGGGCGTTGTTTGTTTATATACTAATTAAGCCGAAAATAATTGTGCTTGGCTGTAACACTTCCCCCTGCGTGACAGGCACTGCACCAGCTTCCTCTGGCGTTTAGCAACACCATGTCGGATTTTCAACAAGAATTAAACCTGACATGAAATCCCAAAAATAGCTAAATCGCCCACTTATCGTTGTATTAACACTGCATTAAAGACGATCCATCGCAACCTCATCAAAATTAGTGAACAGTTCAAGGTCCCCGCCTACTTTTAGCCCAACCACAAACATACAGCAGATAATGTAAAACTAGCTGGCCACTACCAATCAGTTCATGGATAAACAGTCTGTTGACATGTCCAGAGTAGACTGGGGATGGCAACCTCTGCATACAAGCAAAAATTGAAATAAGCCAACTTAAGTTAGCTGACGTAGTCTAATATTACTAGCTGGGCCATTTCAACGTAACGTTATCCAGTCTGTTTGGAAGGCCCACTAGTTAGCTTGTTGGCTAATGTTTGTGTTAGCTAGCTAATGATGAAGCAAATTTTCTAAACGTTGCACTGCGATGTCGATTAACGTTTGCACAGTTTGCAATGTGACATTAAAGACCGACGACAACCAGTCATTCGTCGTGCCTTGTTTCAAACTGTTTAAGAGTTTACCAGCCAGGGCAAGCTAAATCGCGTTTTGAGTAAGTTAGCTAACGTTAGCATATTAGCTGACGTTAGCTAACTGACTCGATGCCAGTGCAGGTTAAGCTCAAGTAGCGTGCTAGCAGCTAACGTTAGCTAAGCGGGTAACGTTTCCCATCGAACTTAACTAACCAAGCTAGGTTAGCAAGTTAGCCAGCCAGCTCACACCTGGGTGGACACGGCCAATATTTGAGCAAATAGGGGCACGCAATTTATTGACATGTAAGTGATTACCTGTTGATTATAGACCCGATAAGCTGAGGTAGCTCTTTCGTTTCAAAAGCGGTGTACGAAGCTGATAAAAGCGGTCGTACTGCCGCTGTCCATTCGTGCTCCCCATCTCCTCCGCTCGACGCCATCTTCAAATCCCATAGAAAAAACTAGCTAGTGGAAGAAGAAAGTGTGACAGTAAATTGCAGGGGGCGTTCACAATCTGATAGCAGTCAGGACAACACAATTTCATCCAAAACTTCACTCTGTCTGCCTCCAAACAGCACCTCTTAATCCTAATGTTTAATTGAGGCTAATAATTTTAATTTGTTTATATTTGACATTCTGTATTATTGGATTTGATATTTATGATCACTTCAAATAATCTGTGTACATTTCTGGCATTGTGTATATTTGCATTGCACCTCATCATTAACCAGTTTACCTTAACCAGTTGATCTTTGTTGGTGATTATTTACTTTATAGTCATTTTGTATAGTTTGGGTTTGCACCTTACAGTCAACCCCTTTATATTTATTTTATATGCCACCATCAACCTGTTTATTCTGGCATTGTGTACATTTGGTTTTTGCACCTTACTGATACTCTTTTAACCTTATACTTGTTCATATTTGCACTCTATGTATTTGCACTCTTTCCTACTTTATACTACAAATGCACAATAATTTCCCCCGGGATGATTAAGGTAAAACCTTAAATTATCGTTTCATATCTCTTATTGCAATTCTGAATTTGTATTTCATAATAAAACAATGCTATTTTGCAATGCATATATGAGATATACAAATATATAAATATCATGTACATGCAGGTCCCTTATTTGTGATATTTATTCATATGGCATTTTAATTATTCCCACTGAACTACGCAATTAGTATTGTGTAGTTAAGTATTAATTATTTTACTCTATTGTTTGATTAAAAAAACACATGGGATAATGATATTTTAACATGCATGTAAATTGATAATGTATGTTTGTTGCCTACTGGACTAATACTGGTCAAAGCTGATTGTCCATGTACTGTACACGAATGAATCACAGCATTCACAATCCTTGCAACCTTAATTTCAGAACTGCAACTTTTCCACAATAGCAACAAGACTTTGTTCAAGACAGCAACTACGCAGACATGTATGGTCTCCCTCACTTCTTTGATGTCTGACAGCATTTACAAAAGGCATTTAGATAATGAACACAGTTTGTAGCTTGTGTGGAGTTTGTTTGGCAAGGGATGATTTTTTTTGTGTTCAATCTTGCTGTCTGCTAACATTTATACCGAAGTTATTTTGTAGATATCACATTTTAACCTTTTGCACATTCTCACCTCTCTCTAACAAAAAAGATAATATGCAAATAATATATATAATTTGTACAAATCAATTCAAATTCAACTTTTAAAGCTGAATTTGTTTCTGCATAAATAAGATGAACCAAATTATCTTGGACAAAAACCTTGTAAATTTACTACACAATGACATTATTTCTACATCATTATAAGTTATCAGATAGATAGATAGAATACTTTATTGATCCCCAGGGGCAAATTCTGGTGTTACAGTATTTTAGAATTAAAGTGACCACCACCATGAATACAAACAATAAATATGCAAAATAAAAATGTACAAAATGTTGTGTGTTGCAGGTAAATAAAACAAAAAGTGTAATATACACTATAAACAGTACCAAGTGTACCAAATGTAATGTGCAAACCAAATGTAATGTGCAGATTAAAACCAAAGTGCAAATTAAATAAAAACTGTAGTGCAAGTTTTAAAGTACAGTAGTAACATGTTAATGTTAAATGGCAGAGGGTGCTGAGAGCTCTCTGCCAGCCAGAGGTGAGTTATTGAACAGTGTTTCTGAATCTGTCCTTGTGACAGCGGAGCTGAACCAGTCTGTTTGAGAAGCTGCTCCGCTGTCTATCCAGTAGTGGGTGAAGTGGGTGGTCAGGATTGTCCAGAATGGACAACAGTTTGTTCTTATTATATCACTATTATACGTTTTTTGAGCTCCTGTGGACAGATGAGGGTTAAACATTAGTTAACATAACATGACAATAAACTAAAGTGAACATTAAGGTCATTTTTTAAGATCATTGCACAACAGTTTTGGCAGCCATGTACCTTCCTGGCCTGCAGGGGGCAGCACCTCTCAGCCACAAGACAAAATGGGAAGTCAGTCAACTTCCGACTTCCTCCTTCACTTGAAGAGCAAGCCAAAGCTACTGCTGCAATGGCAAAGCTAATTTGGTTGTGTCTGAAATTTGTTATAATATGCAGCACTGTCGAGGCTGTGTTTGAGGATCAAGTTGGGAAATTTGACTGGTAAGAGGAATCTAGAAAATTATCAAAAATGTCTCCTTATTTAGAGCTATGTTTTAATGTGGAGATGCTAATGCTAACACCTGTCACAGCCTCTAGCTGCGAGCCGGTGTGTTTGGGGTAGACTTGTGAGAAAGATTAGGCCCAGAAATACTTCATTGAATACAACGAATGTTATTAATTAGCTTACTGCGGGTGCTTTTGGCTTATTCAGAGTTTTTAATTTGCCACTAGGAGATTAATGGTCCAGTTAGATCAATGAATCATACCAAATGTGATTGAAAGTGTCATCTGAGCATTTGATCAGCATTTTAAGTAAGCTGATAATAACTGCTGTAACGTCCACCAATGTTTTCTTCTTTATTAATTTTAGCTGTACCTATGTCACAACACTTGAGTATGGTCCCTGTAGTGATACAGGCGTTGATTTAGCCATAAATTTAAACTCCCTTGTTGACCTTCTGACAGCTTGTTTTCTCTCTGGTGATTCACAGGAGGCAGCAATATGTAGGCAAGGTTCGCTTTTCCCATTTCGATGCACATGTGCAGTCATCCAAAAAGGTGCTGGTGGCAACGGAGAAGAATGTTTTTGCTGCACTCAACACCAGGACTGGAGATCTCTGTGAGTATCCTGTTAGTCTGCTGTAATAGAGCTGCCTCTTAGCTGACATACTTGGTTCTTATGTTAGTATCTATTTAATGCCTGTTACAGTCTGGCGACATGTGGATAAGACTGGACCAGAGGGAAATATTGACGCTCTTCTACACCACGGACAAGGTGATTCTGTCATAACGGTTGAGCAGAAGTTTTACTCCCCTGGTTGAATGCAGATCACTCATTAAACTGTTCTTATCTCCTAGATGCTGTGCTGGTGGTCGGTAATGGCCGCCTGCTGCGCTCCTGGGAGATAAATATTGGTGGTTTGAACTGGGAGGTTGTGCTGGACTCCGGCAGGTGGTTACATCTTTGACTGAAAGTTGTTTAAAATTGTCTTCAATCTGATTGGATGTTAACCGCTTTTGTTTGACATCTCAGTTTCCAGTCGGCATGTTTAGTTGGACAACAAGACAATGTGAAGCATGTGGCTGTTTTGAAGAAAACTATCCTCTCTCTTCATTATCTTTCCAATGGTCATCAAAAATGGATAGAGAATCTACCAGAAAGGCAAGTGACCATGTTTTATATGTGATATACTTTTAATAAAAGTCTCTCTTCAAACTAGTTGTGATGTTACGAATCATGCTCATACACACCTTACACACCTTTCTAACAATAGTGGATTCAAGAATTAATAGAAACCACATTAAAGCAGCAGAAATATGTGATGTATATAAGGCTTGAATTATCTGGTTATAAACTATGTTAACTGGCTAACTGTCTGTCTTTTTATCTCTACAGTGAAACAGTGGATTACCAGTCTGTGTATTCTGGGGGAAATGGTGAAGTGTATGCACTGGGAGTTGTTCCACATTCCCACCTAGCCATTGTCGTATACAGTGTGGAGGACGGAGAGATAATCAAGCAGGTAATCTAGATTTATAGTAGCAGTATGAAATAGATGCTTTATAGACTATATAGAATATAACTTAAAATATAATAATAATCAAACATTTTAAAATACTTCAAGTAAACCAAACCATTGTTACAATATATAAAGAGAATTCATAATTTCTGACTTCTTTGCATGTGTTGTCTACAGATCTCGGTCGAGGCTCCGTGGCTGTCCAACATACAGACTGACTGTGTTGTGATCGGACAGGGGATGTTGACGTGCATAGATTCTGCAACTGCATCCCTGTACATGCTTGACTTGCACGAGCAGTCAGAGATGACCCAGATCCCCCTGCAGGTACCTGCCAAAATAAAACCAAAGTTACCCTGTGTAGTCTGTGCTCTGCTTTGAGTAGGTCTCCGTTTCTGCTTTTCTCTACTTAAAGGATTATCTCTTTTTTATACCTACCTCTTTTTCTCTGTGGATGCTTTTCATAATTTTTTACAATGTGCTACCATTTGTCTTCTTCCAGTCACTGGGACTTGTAGTTGCCTCCGGCTTCACTCCAGTCCTGGTGTCCACTCAGCCCAACCCAGCCCGGCAGCCGCTGTCGGAGTTCTTCCTCCAGCTCGGGCCTGAGCATTACCTGCTTCTCCAGCTCAACAATGGACAGCTAGTTACACTGAGAGACTTCAACCCTGTATATAAGTGTTTCTCTAGGTTACACATTTCTCTCATGCATGATTGAGATTCTGACAGACCGCAACGCTTGCTGCTTGTAATGTGATATATCACAGTTTTTTATTTAAGAAACAGTTTATAAAAATTGTTTATGACTTTCTTGTGCTGATTCGTAGGCCATGCTGGTTTCATTTGCTACCACTGGAGAGAAGACTGTTGCTGCTGTCATGTCACCCAAGAATAAAACTGTGAGTAAATTTCAGACTTGTCAAGGATGTGGTTTGACATTGTGCTCTCTCTTGCCAACCTGAAGGTTTACCACAGGCTTAGTTGTTTCTTTATGTGCTTGATGTGTGATTTGCTTGTTGATTTTGATGAATGATACAAGCTGAGAAACATGTCTTAGTTGGACTTTTGTATGAGATTTTATACAGAGCCCCTAAGAAGTCCCAAAAAAAACTTTGTGTTCTCTTGAAAAACTTGCGCTTTCTCTTTTTTAATGGAAACTAGGGTTGCCACCCACCTCTCAATGAATTTGTCCCATAGTTTCATGCACTCTTTTTTTGAAAGTCAAAAAAAGAGGAAAACTGGAAAACATATGATTTTCTGTTTTATAGGCTTGCAGTCTCAACCTGTTCAGTGCAGAAACTGGCCGCAGACTTCTGGACACAACACTGATTTTCCCTATGGATCCTTATGGTGGGAAACCAGAGAAGGTGAGCTGAATTTTTTTCTCCAGCAAGTTTGATTTCTGGCTGGTCCAACAAGGCCTCAAATTCACTTTACCCAAATTTAAATGTGATTACTTTCAGTCTTGTTTAAGAAATTGCTTTTACACATCAAGCATTAGGATGTGAACAATTCTGAATTTTAAACATGCTGTATTTTCTTTTAATAATTGAGGTCATTTTTATTCTGTCTTCCAGCTGTATGTACAGGCATTCCTCAAGAAAGACGACTCAGTCGGCTACAGGGTCATTGTGCAGACAGAAGACCACACACTCACTTTCATACAACAGCCAGGTACGGATGGCATAAACAGGAAGCTTTGCCAGTGTTTATAGTGATTTGTAAGCTGGTTAGTATTATCTGAGGTATTGGCACGCACTGCTGTCTGCAACAGTGTCTTTTTTGATCCCACCAGCGAGGGTCGCCAAAGTCAGAACATTTTCAAATCCTGCTCAATAGATAGAATAAAATAACACAAGAAGCAGACTTGTTCCCAGGAATTATATTAGGCTTTATCCCACAAAAGCACTAATGTCATGACCTTAAATGTTTTGTTATACATGAAAATGGAGACCATGTCATTCTTATACAGGTGTCTGCAGGTGATGGGCTTAAGGGAATCGCATGGAATTTATAGCCAGCAGCTAATACTTAACGAGAGAAACATTTGATTTATGCGTCACTGTGTTTTACGTTGAGCTCCAGTACATCTTTCCAAAGAAACGAGTGAGCAATCATTTGCCTCATGATAACATTTGGGCTTATTCCACCCTTTAATCATCATAAATGCTGCCAACATCTGACCACTGAAGCACAAACAGGCCTCAGTTTTCAGTATGTGCACAGGTCATTTCCACAAGCACAAGGAGGGAAAAAATGTTTCATGTCGTAATTCATGGGAAGCATCAACATAAACTGCATACTGCCGCAGGGCGTGGAAAGTGGAATGAATGATTACAATAATGAGTCTTGTTTTCTAGGGCGTGTAATGTGGACGAGAGAGGAGGCCCTGTCAGATGTGGTGACAATGGAAATGGTGGATCTGCCTCTCACAGGAACGCAGGCAGAGTTGGAGGGAGAGTTTGGCAAAAAGGCCGGTAAATGTCAAACCAGAGGCTTCCAACTTTAAGTTCTAATCTCTGCTGTGAATTAATCTTCAGTATTTTATCTATTTCCACTCTGTTTTAGTTGTTTTAATTTTCTCAAATGGCATCGAAACTTGAGCAGCTGTTGAATACCTAATCTTAGGGGTATTTTGTCAAGCTTATTTCTTTTTAATATTTTCCTCTGATATTCAAGTAACTTTTCTTTCTCACTTCAACTGCTCAGCTCCTGCATTTAATCACCAAAGATGTAGCTTTTTAGCTTGTGAGATTTCAACATGCCTGATGGCCTGGTTAAAAACTGATTCTTGAGTTTGTTTGCTTGCTGTTGGCTTCACCTTCTTTTGTTTTTGTCCTGTGTTATTTGCTGCGTTTGGATTTAGCCATTCAAGGTAACACACTTCTCTGTTCTTCTTCAGTAAAACGTGATTAATGAGTCTTAGGTTTAGGATCTGTGCTTTGCCTGCAATGACGATACCCCAATGTCCACAGCAAGAAATATAATAATAGTAATAATAAGATGATAATAATAATAAGTTATCATTCTCAAATTACTTCCTTATGTTTAGTGAGTTTAATCCTCTGACAGTGATTAAGTAGCATCTGTGTTCCCACTGTGTCCAGACGGCCTGATGTCCATGGTGCTGAAGAGGCTCTCCTCTCAGCTCATCTTGCTGCAGGCCTGGATCGGCCACCTCTGGAAGCTGTTCTATGATGCACGGAAACCTCGCAGTCAAGTTAAAAACGATGTGACCATCGAGAACCTCTCCAGAGATGAGTTTAACTTGCAGAAGATGATGGTTATGGTTACTGCGTCTGGGAAGGTACGAGACGAAAGCTCACCTTCTCATTTAGTCACTGTTTCTTACTGTTTGGTTGTGTTTCAGGAGAGATGAGCTGTGCTGCACACTTGTGGTCAAACAAGTTTGTTTTTTCTACAGTCAGGCAGACTTAAAGTAAAATAAATAGGTTCTGTCAGACCTGTTTGGAACTCCCATTTTTCACCACACATTTTATCCTTTGCTTTTTACTGTTTTAGCTCTTTGGTATTGACAGCAAGACCGGCAGTATTTTATGGAGGCACTACCTGGACAACATCCCATCTAATGCAGCCTTCAAACTTATGGTGCAACGGACCACTGCACACTTTCCCCATCCACCACAGTGCACGCTGCTCATCAAAGACAAGGTATCTAATAACAACGGCTCTGTGATTAAAGGGCTTCAAGTTGGGAGTCAATTTCACAAATGTAAATAAAGCAAATTAATCAGCACATCGATTGCTAATGTGCTTCAAGAGATGTAGTAGATATTTTGTCAAAAAAATCAAACCTAAGATTTAAAGGGCCACTGACGCACCATGGATATGTGGTGTACACAGGCAAAAGGTCAATTTGTTTTATTTTCTCCAAAAACAAGGAGGCAGACAATCAAACAAAGAAATCATGGTTCCTGTTGCCACTGGTTAAAAAAGAAATTATAGGCTTACCCCGGTGCATGCTGGTCCTATACCTGTCTCCCTCCCTGTATAACATCAGGTATTTGCAAATCAATCTACGCTGAACAAGAAAACAATTAAGCAAATAACTAGCAAAAGAATCAAAATCGAATCCAAATAAAACAACTAACTCCTCTTAAGAGAAATATGGTTTTTACTGAACGTGCCTCTTAACCATGACTAAAGCTCAATACCTACAACCATTTATTTTTTTTAACCTGTGTAACTGTAGATGTCCCGTGCATTTATGCTTGTCGTTTCTTACGGGTTATTTTGTTCTATTTTCAGGACACGGGCCTGGCCGCACTCCATGTATTTAATCCCATTTTTGGAAAGAAAAGTCACATCACCCCACCCACTCTGTCTCAGCCAGTGCTTCAGTCACTCATGCTGCCCCTCATGGACCAGGATTATGCTAAAGTCTTACTTCTTGTTGACGACCAGTACAAGGTCAGTGCCAAACTGTAAAGCTCCTCACCCTCCAGACAAACATTCAGCTTTATAAGTAAGATACAAACGTACAAGTTGTGTCTCAAAGCCATTTTTCTCTCAGTATCCACACAGAGTCAAACATTCGGCTGCTCAAATCTTTTTTTTCCCTTTTTAGTTTTAATTTTAGTCAGTCTCTGTGTCTACATATACTGCATCAGTACACAAGGTAGACTTTACCTGTAGTTTTCTTCTTAAGGTGAGAAGCACTGGACACCCAGAAATTACTTATAAAAACTGCATCAACTTTTCCACAGGTGTCTGCTTTTCCCTCTACAAAGAATGTACTACAGCAGCTCCAGGAGATGGCCTCATCCATATTCTTTTACCTTGTTGACTCCAGCCAGGGAAGACTTTCTGGCTACAGGCTACGAACGGCAAGTGAACGTTGTTTTTAGGAAGCCTAGCCACCATCTAGCCCACCACCAGGCTTTTGGTTGCTGTAGATCACAACAATGGCTACCAGATTTTTATTGTTTATTATTGCAGCGATAATTTCAATCCATGTTTCAGTGATGGAAAAGTGATCAAGGATGCTTCATGCAGAATAGATCGAGACTGGGATTATATTTGACTTCAAATAAATTTCTCAGTTTGAAGGAAATCACTGGAGCACTATACTTTTAGTGTGAAAAGCAAATGGACATGCAGGATAATTAAAATATTCTGAGGTCTGTTGATTGGTCCTGATCCCACAGTGAGCCACCATGAAATGATACTTAAATTACAGCTGATTGAAAGAATGAATGTTTTTGTGTGCTCAGGACTTGTCGACCGAGCTGATCTGGGAGGTCGTCATCCCGTCAGAGGTACAGAGGATCGTCTCGGTCAAAGGGAAAAGGCCCAACGAGCACGTGCACTCCCAGGGCAGAGTAATGGGAGACCGTAGTGTCCTCTATAAGGTGTGATAACTTCTTAGAAAACTGCAGTGATGCTGTGATTTGAATGCCGTGTTGAGAAAGTTGTTGCTTGTGCTGGATTTGATCAGTGTTGTCTAGACATCTCTCCTCCCCACTTCAGTCAGAAACACTCCCTCTCTTCTGATGTAGGCTGAAAACTAATATTTCCAAGAAACGCTCTACCTCATGTCACTGTTTCCCCAGTGAATCATATCCCCACTGCAACACTGAACACCACTGTTTTCTTTCTCCCGTTACTGTGTCTATGGCATGAATCATAGTCTACTCAGAGCTCAGAAGCCCTCTCAGGACATTCTGGAGACTTCAGTGTTCATTACACTACCAATACCTTTGTCTTGAGGGTGGCATTTGAGGAAAAGGGGTATAATAAGAATGATTTATTGGGTCCTGTATTGTTGTAAATTAATTGTTTGTTATTCTGAATTAAGATGGACAAAAGTTGGATAAAAGGTCCTTAATTTAGTGTTGTTGAGAGTCAAAAGGAAACGTGCATTTGACTACAAATTTGTCATTAACAAAATATCTATTTTTCAGTCTTGATTAAGATGCTGAATTGTGTTTCCACTCATTTCTTTCAGTACCTGAACCCCAATCTACTGGCAGTGGTGACTGAGAGCACAGACTCTCATCAGGAGCGAAGCTTTGTCGGGATCCTCTTGATTGATGGCGTGACTGGTCGCATCATCCACGAGGCTGTGCAGAGAAAGGCCAGAGGGCCGGTGCATGTTGTGCACTCTGAAAACTGGGTGGTGGTGAGTATTATTGGCTTCCGAACTAATAAAAATGACGTTGCATTGTTTTGTCGTGTTTGGTTTGTTAGTTATATTAATAGACAAATGTTGAAGGGGAACACAGGTGATGTGTTCAGGGTCATGTGATCATGTGGGGATTCTTGAAATCCATCATTAAGTACTTTAATTACAGAGTTTGGTCTTGACCTGCTCTATATGAAAAGTGTCTTGAGATAACGCTTGTTATGAATTGGCACTATTTAAAGACTGATTGATTGATCTCACCACTGAATGTGTCCCCTGCTTCTGTTTGACTCCGCAGTACGAATACTGGAGCACCAAGTCTCGCAGGAACGAGTTCTCTGTAATTGAACTGTATGAAGGGATGGAGCTCTACAACAGCACCGTGTTCAGCTCGCTGGATCGGCCACATGCTCCTCAGGTGCTTCAGCAGTCGTACATTTTCCCGTCCTGCATTTCCACCCTGGAGGCCACACTGACTGAGAAGGGCATCACCAGCCGCCATCTGCTCAGTAAGTTTCAGTGAGATCCAGTCTTACAAACAGCTGTTTTCATATTTTCCCTTTTAGATATTTGTGTAACATTCTTTTTCCCATAAACAAAAAGAGCTTCTCAACATTGTTCCTTTTTTTTAAATATATCTCTGGGTTTTCCTTGTCACAGTTGGCTTGCCTTCTGGAGGGATCTTGTCATTACCAAAGATGTTCCTTGACCCTCGGAGGCCAGAAATCGTATCTGAGCAAAGCCGGTGA
This sequence comes from Pempheris klunzingeri, assembly GCF_042242105.1. Taxonomy (NCBI): domain Eukaryota; kingdom Metazoa; phylum Chordata; class Actinopteri; order Acropomatiformes; family Pempheridae; genus Pempheris; species Pempheris klunzingeri. Next base: position 8,082,323 of record NC_092022.1, read on the forward strand.
GTCCGTCAGACTGACTCAGTTTAAAGCATTTCATCGACTTTTGTTTTTCTTCCCTGTTCCTCTTTCTAACGTATTCACTTGATTTGCAGTGAAGAGAACCTGATACCATACGCGCCAGAGTTGCTGATCCGCACTGAGTGGTTCATCAACTACAATCAGACTGTATCAAGAGTGCGAGGAATTTACACCGCCCCGTCTGGACTGGAGTCCACCTGCCTGGTGAGTCTGCCATCATAACACTGACAAACATATTATGTGACAAAGAAAGCATTTCTTGTTTTAGCAAGCAAAGCAAAGTTTATTTATGGAGCACCTTTCACAAACACCAGTAACAAAGTGAATCACGTTCAAAAACCAGTTGCAATCAAATAAAAACAAAACTCAAACTCTGTATAACTCAATATATTGAGAAGAGAACCAAGACCAAAGACCCCAAGTTTTTTGGGAGACTGTTCCAAAGCTACAGCAATTGTTTGCCTCATAAAATGTTGTGACAAAATTATGTCCTGGAAAAGATTTATTTTTGTTCTGTTTTCTTGAACTACCATTACCATTTTTGGTGTTTGTCTTGACTTGTCTTAACTTACCTTAATCTATAGTGTCAGTATTTCAAGGTGTTTATTTGCCAATTAAGGCCGTAGAATAAACAACCACTGGCGAGTAGGATATCTTTATGGTGAAGTAATTCTAATGAAGAAAATGTTATATTTATTATCAGTTGGAACCCTCAAAGCAGATGTTTATTTTGATATAATACAAAGAAATGTTCTAAATTTAAATGTACAGTCAACAATGTTTTCTCCTCTTCAGGTAAATTGAATGTGAATCTGACAATGTTACTTCTTTCCTTTTGTAGGTGGTGGCATACGGTCTCGACATCTACCAGACGCGCGTCTATCCCTCGAAGCAGTTTGATGTACTAAAAGACGACTACGACTACATGCTAATCAGTAGCGTACTCTTCGCCCTTTTCTTTGCCACCATGATCAGCAAACGCCTGGCAGAAGTCAAACTGCTCAACCGGGCCTGGCGGTAAAGTGATCGTCAGAATCCCATCTCTGACAGCCCTGAGGCTGCACGAAGGACCTCAGCCCGAGGAGATGAGACGGCTGGGGCCGCGCCTGTAGAAGAACACAGTTCAAAGTTCAATGAGGCCCATAAGGAACTGCAGGGGTGAGGGAACGGCGGGGTGGGGGTGAAAGGAGGGGTTAGTAAAGGTTTTATGTGTTTATTTTTTAACTTATTTTGCAAGCACAAGGAATTATTTCATAGTAGAATAACTGTTTTTTGTGCCATGTCATTTTGATTAGATGTTTAACAACTGATTACAAATGAATGAAATGATTAAATAAATTGTGGAAATTTCTACTCATATGAAAGTTAGAGACTTAAGCAATGTTAGGTTTTTTTGTTTTTTTTTCCAAGATTACGTTTGTGACATTTCTGCTTCATTAGACTGCTCTAATGGAGAGTGATGATAAATGTGGAGTGCAGGGAAAAGCAAGAAGACGACACAGCAACACGTGTGGTTTGGTACGAAGCTGTAGTTGTGTGGTTTGTACCTTTAGCCTGCTGAGTCACCGTGACACCCAAATGCCATTTGGTTTGATGGTAAATGAACTGTGAATATGAAGTGTGTGTGTGGAGATAATGTAGCTTGGAAAAGAAGTGGTTATTTGTGCTTTCCTGAAAACCCTCCCACCAAAGGACCGCACTGTCGTCACCATCGCACGCCTGACGAAAGTAGACGACCAACAATCGGCCTTCATTTTCTGTACTTCAGTCATCCTGCAGCTCATACGTTTGTGAGCTGTTTTAATCCATCGTCAGCCACTGTTGATGCCACATTAAAGTTTGTCTCAGAACTCCAGTTGAGGTGTGTTTTCTAGAGTTTTAAGGCAGAGCGCAAAATTCATTCTTTTGAGCCTCCCAAATGCTTTATTATGGGCATAAATATTTCTGACATTTTTCTACTAAACATGGTATGTTTAATGCTTAAAGATAAGCTAACAACATATACTTATAATACATTTTCCAAAAAATGTGTTTGATATTAATAAACTTAAAAAAAATGGCTAAAAACATAAAACCAATAATTATTTTATTAATGATAAATTAATCATAGAAGCAAATTTACTGGTCACATTACAATATGTTTTATCTCAGACCGGCAGGACACACATTTATACTTCCATTTATAATATGAAAATTTCCTGCTTTTTCCCAGTCGTGGGTCTTATCAAAGACTACATATCATATCTGGTGTGGAAAAAAGTCTCTGAGCCTATCGTAGAATGAATAAGTTATTTTATTTCTATAAATAGATTAAAAACAATTTTACAATGATTTACTCATGACACAGACAATGTCATTAATTTACAAACTTGGGCCAAATTTGACACAAAACCTTCATGAGAACTTCCAACCTGTTGCTGTAACAAAGGTTGTAAACGCTGGTCTGCACCTCAACAGTGTAAACGTAACATGACTTCCACACCCACACACACACACACACACACACACACACACACACACTTTAAAAAGAAGCATCAAAGGCCCAATCTGTACTTTTCTGACCATATATACATTGTTTGAGCTAAATGCACATACAGAATCAAAATAATTAATTTAATTTCACTCCTGTGTGGACAAACACTGCTGATGTAATACGTTCAACAGCATCAGAAATCATTTGTTGACTAGTGTTCTTCATAAGACCTGTCAGTCAATTTAAGGGAGCAGGTTTCAGTCGTGTTCTGCTGGGGATGTTCTTGTGTTTGCATTCGATTCACAGAATATTCCTTTAAATAAATTAAACTTGCACACAAACGTAGAATATGATGGAAGAGTAGATGCCGGAATTAATGTAGAATGTTTGCAGGTAGGATGCAACTTGGTGTAGCTTTGAAATAAAAAGATCAGCTTTCTGACGGTGAAACCTGTGTAAGAAAATGAGCTGCACTTGCACAAGAAAACCTGCAAAAGGCACTAACACTGAAATAGGAACAGAGGTTTTATCTGATCAAGTGCTTGACGTCACTGTAGTTGAAAGCACGGTGTGGTTGCGTTGTGTCGTTCTAATTTCAGCCGCATGGCTCATTATCAACTTTACCATAAGTCTTAATGTGAGAATGATTCAGCACAACATTAAATCTATCAATACATTATACCTTAGATTTCAAGCAGCATTGTCACAAAAAATAACACACATGGGATGAACAGTTTGGTACAAGCCCAGCTTGTAAATACAGTAATTATTTTCTCTCTTTTAAGATATATAGTATTAGCTCATGTAGTTTAAGTGATATGAGCGTATGGCTGTCAGGCTTAAGAATGAATGAGTGATGAGACATTTTCCCTGTGAGAAAACTGCGGTATCTCAGTTAACCAAAATGGTTATAGGAGGTAAATATTTCTCCACTATTAGTGAAAATACTGGAATGTTATGATATTTTCCAGGAGATGTCGCTAAAATACTGACGGGTGAAATGTTCATTTAAAAACAGGCAAAAAACCTCACAGTGTTGTGTGACATAGGTGCTCTTGAAATACATCGACTTGACATGACGTCACAAACGTGAATGTGGCGTGTAGATGTTTTCACTCTGAACGATCGAGTATCACATGCTTATAATTGATGTCAGTCACAGTTTTGCACTCAAGTTTGAGAAATGACGATGACGAGGGTTTCTATCTGTTCTGCCAGACGCTGCTGTTTCCCGTCCTCACCGGTTCGCTCAGGAGTCTTTCTCGTCTGTCCGAGTACACTGGTCGGCCCGGCGGCAGGAGGATGTAGTGCGTGGCGCTGGCCTGTCTGCCATCCTTCAAAATGGGAACAATGCATGGAGAAAACTGAGCTGCAGGTGGCGCCCTTTCACTCTGCTGTCTCTGTAATGCCTTACTCACATATTTTGGGTTAGCAGCAAAACTCTGTGTGGCAGGCATCACACCGTTGATGTAAATTGGAAGACTTTTGGGGCTTGGGGTACGCGGTGGGCAGGGTGGGACTAAGGGGACCCTTGGAGGAATTTTGGGAGGCTTGTCTTCCTCGTTGGCACTCACAGTCTTTTTGAGAGCAGCAGGTTTTGGCGGGATGGGAATACGAGGGGGGATTTGTGGCTTGTCGGTGGGGCAGGTTGTGCTGCTGCTGTAGAGAGGCTGAGAAGCAGGGCCTGAGGAGGGAAACTGGAATCTGGATGATTGGTGTTGTTCTGGTTGTTGTTCGTCTCTCTGGACAGCTAGTGCCCAGATGTTGGCTCCAAACCCACTTCCTCTACCTGTTGGTCTGTCCTCTCGGCATGGCCAAGAGAAAGCTCTGGAGCCAGACCCAGCACCACCAGCCCGCAATGAGCCACCCTGGTAGGCGTGATTTACTTGGCCACAGTCTCTGTTCATGCCCCTGCACATGGCCTTGGGGCAGCTTTTTGGCAAAAGACGCCGGCGGTCACTGGTAAAAAACTCCACCTCACTATCAGCAGCCTCATCAGACATGATCTCCTCAGGGTCAGGCAGAGGCGGCAGAGGTTTGGCTTCTCTTTGGTGGCCCCCAAACGCTGTCCGTCTCTGGGAAGACGGGACCACCTGGTCACCCTCATTTGGCCGCGGTACGTTATCAGACATTAGACGGTAAGCATCAGCGTAGAAAGGAGGCTGGGAGATGGAGATGTTACCTAGGAAAGGGAAAAACAATCATGTATTAAACAACTGTTCTCATGAAATCCTAAATTGTACCGACACCAAGATACCGCTGCTTTGTTATACAAGGTTTTGCTATCAATGTTGTTTCCTTCAGCGCAGAAAAAAGTCTCAGAGGAAGAAACATGGAAAACAACTTGCAATGAGGAAAAAAAAACTGTATATGGTGTAGGAGGAAAGAAATACCAAGGGGAGTGGGCTGCCCACACTGCTTTGAAAAAAACCCTCGCGTTTTGCTGAAGGTATCTTACAGGAAACGAGAGTGAAAACATGTTGAAAACAACCGCTTAACCTATCACCCTCTTCGTCAAACATCAGCCACAACACCCTGATTAACGCGGGAATCGTCATTATCTGCGGGGCAGACCATAATCTTAACGGAGCTTCCCATAACCTTCTCCGTAAAAAACATCCGACGTGCCCCAGACTGCAGGAACAGCTGGTGACCAGGGAGCAATAGCTTCCTCCCTCCTCCTCCTCCTCCTCCTCCTCCTCCTCCACCCTGCTCTCTCCCTTGCTACACAGCTCAGTCCAGTGATGACAAACCCACCTAAACCCTGTCTACACACTGTATTATGAGTCGAGCAGGGTTTAAACTCTAGTTTGTGTAGTTTGTAAGGCCAAGACGAATTTAAGAATCTAGGTACATGCTGACAGAATTGTATAAATCAAATTTAAAGACCTTAAGAAAACTAATGATTTATTAGAGTAGATTTAGTGAAATCTTCGTAGCACTTAAAAAATTTTTTTAAAAAAAGATCAAAAATAAAGAAACAAAAATGTGAGTTCCTTCAAAATGTTATCAGTGTTTTGTTTGGCTTATTTTAATTTAATTTCACAGATAACTCGTGTGCACTGTATGTTCCTTTCTATCTCAAGGTTTAGCAGTTAATTTTAATGTAAACTCACCCCAGTCTTAAACAGGTCATACAAACAATTTATTTTCAAAAACCCATTTCTGCAATTATCAACAATTACACATTAATGATAATATTTTAATATTCATAAAAAATATCATGCGAGATTCTGTCACATTCACAAAGAATTTAAAACATCACAAGTGTCACCTGCATCCAAGTTAATTGCTAGTTGTTAACAGTTTTCAATTACCTGGTGAAATCATTTTGCAATTACTTGTATGTGAAAACAATATCTAAAGGACTCACAGTTAAACTCTTTGGCCATTTGCTGTTGTTGAAGCTCCGTCAGGTTGTGGTCCATGTCAGCACTCAGGCCAAAGCACACTCTGCAGAGCAAGAGAGGTTGAGAAATCCAAACAGAGTCGTGCAAGTGTGTAAATCATTTCTGCACATAACCTGTCATGAGTAAGTCATTATATACGAAATGACAAGCATGATATATGCTTTAGCAGAACATAAAGTTTTCTCTGCTCTCCTTTACGTGTGTACATTATGTAACAGCACTACAAGCTGCTGTATTCTTCATGTAGCTTTGCTCTTTATTTACATAATTCATCCATATTATCTTTGCCAATGCTGGCTGAGATGATTTCCTTTTTTTCTGTTAAATGTTTTTTTTTCAGTCTTTACTCATCCAAAGTCAAGGGTCTAAAGATGAAAGGTGTCAAATGTTGTACAGATTGTTAATCATAATCAATAATAAAAATATCATTGACATTCTCAATGAATATGGTATATTCTAAGACATATGGAAATAATCCAAGCATTACCACTGGAAATAATTTAAATGTTTAATGGCCTTTTAACAAATGTAGGTTTTCATCTATCATAATTTCATAGAGTTATTTTTGAATGCACACATAAAATGATAATACTTTTTTTTTTACTATGTATTTAATGTGAATTATCCCAGAAATATATTGTATAATTAAAGTAAAGGTAGTGTTATTGTCACACTATATAATAAAAAGTGAATCTTTGACATCTTCTATCTGTTAGTGTTAGAGTAGTGTTTGCGTACCTGTTCAGGTCGTGCTGTCCCCAGTAGTTTTTCTGACTCCCGGCCATGTTGTGGCAGAAACTGTGTTCTTAAAAAAGCGCGAAGGTCAGTTTGGTATCGGTCTGAAGTTCCAACACAAGTCAGCTCCATCAAACCCATCACGGCTTCATTCTAGCCAGCAGTACGCTGTTGGAGACAAAAAGAAAAGTGAGCGGTGGAGGCAAAACTTGTACATTTAATTCTTGTTATAGCAGGTGTGTCACAGTTAGGCTTCCACATTTGGCTTTTGCATTACATCACTCCTTTTATTCGTTCCGGTCACACCTTCATCAGTGTGAAATCCCCATAAACAGGGAGTATAAACTGTGTACATCTGGAACGCAGCCCCAGCCATCACACACAGCTGCATTCATCCTACAGGGAAGGTCGAAGGTCGGGAGCACATACTCTAGAAAAAATACTTAGAGCCTCAAAACAAAAACACATAGATACATATATATGTGTCACGTATATAACAATTCATATTACTAACACAGCATGACTGTCATTATATATCTACACTCTACCTGTTAGTCTGTCTGCAAGGAATATATATTAAAAAAGAAATATTTTGTGAGAGTTATACACATGTTGGCTTTGTTATGAGTATTTACGTGTTACAGTAAATAACAACTTATATTCCTGAAACACTGGGCTGTTTTAAGTGAACCTCTAAGAAACAACAGTCAACAAAAGCAAAAGCCCAGTAAATTACTTCAGTCTGCTCTGGCTGCTGCCATGTGTGTCTCTTTGTGTTTCCAGCTTAACGCCAGTTGTCTGATGAGCGGGCTATTGCACAACCTCTGGGTCAGATGTAGGAGGGCAGCAGCACTCCTCGCCCTCCTTCCTCTCTGTGATCATGAAGCTCTGAAGTATCCGCCCTTACAACAGGGGCTAATTGTGCAGCATTCCTGTGATGCTGACTGACAAACTCCACCACCGAGATGGCACACCAAAGCACCACGCTTACAAACACACTTTGCACTACTAAACATGTCTGGATTGAAGTCTTCTGGAGACTAAAACAGAAAAAACTTTAAGATTTTAAGTACTGGATGAAATATCTCCACATCTGCAGCGTATCTGTGCATCCCACCATTATCTATACTATGGGAGGGTTGGAACCAATCCAAGCTGACACTGGGCGAAAGACGGAGTACATTTATCTGTTTCTGTAATATGTAAACAAACATCAGAAGCATATATATACAACAAAAACCATTACAATAACTTGACATGCTTTTGGACTAATTAATGGTTAGCTAAAACTATTGAACTCCACTGTTTAGAAAGGATGCAAGCCTTTTACACTAAACTACCCAATCTGTTGCTGATGTGGGGAGACTCACTAACTGCAGATGGGTGATGCTGTTAGATAGGAGGAGCTGGTCGGTCTCAGTTTACAAGAATTCAACTCATTTTAATATATGTATCTAATCAGTCTCAAGTGTTGCCAATAATTACTGCTCATAATGATTCTGCATTGACCCACATGTGAAAGTTTATCTAACAATAACTTATCGGCCAATAATTTATCACCCACCGATATATCCTGCATCCCTGCTCATCCTGCCTTTACTTGAAAGTTGACATTAGCTTTGCTTCATTGGCTTTACTCACAAGGTGGAAGGCCAAAAGTTAGGTTAAACAGACCATTTGACAACTGATTGGGTTTAATAAAACTGAGTAAAGCCCCTTTTTCAGCAGGCCTCTATCCTGCTGCAGAGCCCACAAGCTCAGTACTCATTCCCTTCTAGCTTCCAGCAGGCATGACACATTATGATCACAAAGCACCAGTCAAATATGACTTAACCTAAAAAATATCGATAAATACATGGGTAACTTTAATTTGACAGCGAATTATCCATATAATTGCTGAAACTTGAATGTGCCTCTTCTAGCTTTTAAAACTATAATATTTATAATACAAATCCAACATGGACACCAACTGAACTAATTTACCTCCTGATAGATGTGAAAAGTTTCCTGATCATATAATAAAATGGTTCCGATGTCTCTAAACACCACCACTTCAAAATAAAATGTAAATATTCAATAGAGAATACTCAATACATTTAGAATTGGACCTGCAAGCCGCTCATTAGTAACCCAAGCCTCCTACTCACCCAGAGGGAGAAGCAAGGTCTCAATTTTACTATCACACGGCAATCTTATTCATCAAAGTCCCGCTTTGTTTCATGTCATTAATAGGTCTACAGTCAATGTGGGAAGCAAACAATGCAGCGCATGCATAATGCAAAAAAAAAAAAAACCACCACAAACAAAACAGTGACCCATGCGTCTATTTGAATATTTATGTCATCCTTAAAACAACCGACGGTGGCGTCATTTCCGCCTGTGAGCCTCGGAGATGGAAGCCGCTGAACAATTATGAATTCTACCAGCAAGCACTCAGCGTCCATGAATCGAGCCACTCTCAGGAATGAATGGGCCTTTGTGTCACTTTGTTGCACAGTGAAGCAAGCCTGAAAATACAAGTGAACTCTCCCATGAGGTTGAGACTGAAGATACGCCATGGAGACAAGCAGACATGGCCAAGGTATGAGCCTGTGCCGCAAAACCCCCCTGCAGGAGGATTGTGTGTTCTGGCACTGTTGAAAGAGCAAGCCGGAGACTAAAAAACAGTTAGTTTATCTCATGCAGGAGCCTTGATGAGTTGTCCTTGGCTGTCCCCACCTCACTTTTTTCAGCCAGTGGGCCATTCAGTGACTGGACCTTTACAAATGATTTCATTAAGGTGCTGGCATCAAGTATGTGCTTTACATCACCTAATTACAACTTGCTGTAAACTCTACTGGCCAAATAACACTCACAGCTCAGCAGGCTGTACAGAAAGATTATATATTTAAAAATATTTCCTCCACAACATGAGTTCTTAGCACCAGTATTTGCATCCTTGATGAAAGTTTCTTTAAGCGCATTATCAAAATAGACAAGTGTAGTTGGCTTTGTTAAAGGAAAGTAATATAAATGTGTGACTGGAGCTTTCATATAAGTTTTATGACCTACGTAGAAACCAGATCTGTTATAGACATGCGGTAAACTCTGTGCTGTAGATGTGACAGGGCCAAGCCTGAGAGATGCAGTTCATTAAACAACTCACTTCGCCTGATAATCTCAATACACACTGCACGATGATATAACAAAACAATCTGACAAAAAAAAGAAATGTAATTTTAGTCGTTTGCATAATCAGCTATTACAGCTTTATCCGTTGTACATCTACAAAGTGTTACTAAATAGTATTGCATCACAGTGACCTAAGTACAAGTTATAGTTTTTTAATATATATATTAAAAGAATTTTATATATATATTCTAAAGGTATATTGTGAAAAATCTGTATAATAATATAACAATAATAATAATAATCTTGGACCATGACAGTATCTCTAATAATCTCGGTGCAAATAGCATGAAGGAATTCAATCATTTATTTCATTTAAAACATTTATAAATATAGGAGAAACTGTAAAGCTCCCGCCTGGTCAATATACAATTTATACACAGGAGTTTCAATGACTATAATACATATATTTACATTTTCTTTGTCTTTAAATTTTTATACCACTGAATCTAGGCTTAAATCCTCCCGACTGTGATTGGACTGAGATTGTGTCTCTTCATTCAATATATACTACTGTAGTAGTTGTGCAGTTTGTTACACTATGAATCATTTAAACACTATGAAGAGCCAGACTGGTTAACTGGAGCTCATTCATTGGTGTTGGTGGTAGAAAAGAAAAAAAAATCAAATAATGATAAGCAGGTGGCCGTCGCAAATTTGCCACTTTGTGAGTTAAACTGACTCCAGTTATTTACAGCTTTTATTACTTTGGTAGAATTACAGTGCCTGTGGTCCAACATTTCTGAAAAAGGTACAAAATAGCAAGACTGGCGGTAAAAGCTTCATATTTATACACTGAGTGCTCCAAAGTTGTCCAACCTAAGTAAAGTGAGTTAGAATATTTATTTAACCATCCCTGAATTTAATGGGAAGGCAAGAATCTTGTGAGGCAAGAACTAAACACTGAAACTGAATAACATTGAATAACAATGTTCAACATTTCCCTGTATTTTATATTAATTTTAGAGTTAGGATGGGAGTAGTCTGACTACTACAAATTTCCAATGCATTTAAGTCCTTTATCAAGTCATATTGCTACAGATTAAAATACATATTCTTTAAGGTTAAATAGGAATACGTAGATCCATAAGATACATGTAGATATATAGGTACAGTAGGCCTATATGTGTAGAGAGAGATACTAGATAGATAGATAGATAGATAGATAGATAGATAGATAGATAGATAGATAGATAGATATTCTGTAGACACCTGTATAGGTACAGTAGGCCTATATGTATATAGAAATATACTAGATAGATCGATGATTAGACAGATAGATAGAAATATTCTAGATAGATAGATAGATAGATAGATAGATAGATACTACATAAAGTATAGGTAAAATTACCATTAGTAAATTTAACGATATTGATTTATATTAAATTGGACCAAACTCCGGACACCTACTGAACTATTTTGTCCCTCCTCGGCGCCCACTAGCGGCAGGCCGGGGACAGGATGACCAGTCCCGGACTCACCCATCCCGCCTCGGTGGGACTTCACTGACGGGCATCATGGAGCCGAGCAGCGGGTCAGGAGAGCGATCTGTCCCGCTGCTTACAGCCAAATGCCCCCGACAGCCGAGCTGAATCAGTACACACACACACTTTAATTAAACGGTACTTAAAAACCCAACAAACTCTGGAGTAGTTTTGGAACAGCGTGTCCCAGTTGTTTTCACATTTAAGTTCCCTGCGTGGAATAGGCCATATAAAAAAGAAAGGTTTTAAACAACCAGACTTCCCCGTTGACATCTTATTCAACACTGCCCTGATCGATCAGTCTGCGTGGATTTAAAGCCCAGTTTTCATCATATGACTTATTTCTTTCGTGGCTAGATGGAGGGAGGTCTTACCGTGTTAACGCGGACTTGCTGTCCATCAGGTAAAGTCGGTGGACCTGCTGCCGTCCAGTGTGTGAAGTCTGTCTGTCCAGATCGAGCCGGGCTCCCAGTCAAATCTGACCCATGTGCAACATCCCTCCTCTGTCAACAACACTGGGAGGTGAAACTCATTTTGTCAGAGTGACGCGTTTTTCCACATCTCCTTATAAACGCATCCAGCACAACGAGCACGTTACTGTAACTCCACCCAGTCCGCCTTAAAGAGAAAAAATCCCCCTAAAAAAGTAAAAACCATTTGGAAAAGTAGCACAGTGGTGGAAAATAACTAGGCCTACATCACTGTGTGTGCTTTCTAAAAAACTATTTTACTGGTTTCTCATACATTTTTAATCCACATTTCTCTGACAGCTAAAGTCACTGGATTTAAATTTTACATACAACACATGAAAGATGCATAAAATATGATGCATTATTCTTGATTAAACTGCTAAAGATTAAATGAGCTATTTCTGCTGGTTGTACATATACATACATCAGCAATAATAATCCAGTAACAAAGTCATTCAGCATTATTAGTCATTTTACTTTCAGTTCTTTGGTGACATTTGCTGCAACTATTTGTAATTTTTTCTTTAGGGCCAGGATTTTGATTTGTAATGAAGTGAAGGATATGAATTCTTCCTCCCAGCCTGTTTTCTGATTTTTTATTTTATTATTTTATTTATTTTATATATATATATTTTTAATAAATTAGCCTTTTACTCACACAGAAACTCACTCCAGAGATCCATAAAGTGTGTGTCCTCACTGCAGGTGGAGTAGAAAACCTGTGGAGATCAATAACACCACGTCAAACCACGTCAAAGCTCAGCAAAAGTGTATATGCTTAACACTAATGAGCACTATCATCATTACATTTATTTCAAGATATTTTATGGTCATGTTCAGTTGCAATGATGCCAGAAGAGCTCCACAATTAGAATCATTTTATCTGCCTTGTGCAATGAGTGTATGGGAAATTGCCCTTCATACGGCTGTAAACAATTTTGGTTTGACCTGTGTGGGTGTCAGAGTGTGTGTGGGTGGTTTTTGGCGTGAGTACAATATACTACTGATAGAGAAGAGAACAAGTACAAGACTGGCAGCAAAGTCATGGTGGATGAGGACTTGTTTTGAAGCCTCCGTATCACACAGGAGTTCACTGTCTGTGTTTGTCTTCACCCACGCCGAGAGGCAGGAGGACAATACAGGAGGCCATTTACCAGAAAATAACAGGGAAGTGAGCGCGGGCCATTCTTGTTTTTAACCAATCCAGACCACACTGAGCCTACAGTCTACCCCCAGACTGCCAAAGGACCTTTTTATTGTGGTAACAATCCAAATAAATCCTCAGGCAAGTTGACACATTAAATATTGTGAAGGGCTGAATTAAATAACCACATCATAAAAGTGTAAAAGAGATGGCCAAAAAGACCCTGTGAATTCCCCAAATTTGGTCCTATTGTTCAATTTTTCCACTGTTAGAACAGTCTAATAAAGTCCTTATATGGTTATATATGGATTAAGGAGTGCCTTATACATATATACCAACTGTAAATCACAAACCCACAAAATAAATACGCTGCATGCAATGTCCTTTTATTGCTGCAATCATCACCTGTCCCTGTTCCACCGACGTAATTTGTTTGCTTAAAGGAATACTCATACTTTTCAGCAAATAAGCTGTTTGATCAGCTTCCTGTTGTGCAATGAAGTGATTGGTTGCCCATGTGATCGCAGTGTGACACAAGGAGGTGAAACTGCTGCGCGTCACACTAAACAAAATTCTTAATATTCACAGTGCCTTTAACCCTTGTATGGTGTTCGGGTTCGTGGACACGATTTCATCCGTTTTTATGTTCTTTATCAAAAGAAAAATGATACGATTGATCATTTTTTCAAACTCAGACTCATCAATGTGAGCCAAGGCCAATGAGTCTGAGTTTGAAAAAATAATTAATCGTATCATTTTGCTCTGGATAAAAAAATGAAAACGGGTCCCACAGACACCACACAAGGGTTAAAGCTCTTGTCTTTTCTTCTGTTTTGTTGTGCAGAGGTGTCACAGCACCCTTCAAATTTCATATTTCTGCCACCTGGAGCAGCAGATGTAATCGTCTCTGCCGCGCTGCTGCTGGTCCGCCGCCCTCTGTGGGCGCTTGTGGCGACCCAGGATGCTCAGAGCAGTGGGGGTTGTTGTCGGGGTGGGCCAGACTCCCACAGGGGAGGTCAAGTCATTTCCTGCTCTGAGAGACCTCCGTCCCTCACAGCTGTCAGTGCAGTCAGAAGCCCACCTCCCACATCTGTAACACCCCCCATCCCTTCTTGTGCTTTTTTTCAAAGATGTGATGGATTGCTCTGAAGGAACTCCCTCATGCTGCTGCAAAATAAAAGATGGACCATCAAAGCTGCACCAAAACCAAGGCCTTCTGTTCGTGATTTTTTATGATCTCAATTCAAAGACAGACAAGAAACATAAAAAGCAGGAATCAATACTGAGTAGAAGCTGATAAAAAACAGGGATAATAATTCATGAAATGCAAATATGGATTGATAGAGCAGATCTGTTTCACATCTCTCCAGAAAACCAGATAACCCCTGAAATGAGAAATATCTCTGAAGATAAATGTCTGCCCACCGCTCATTTAACAACGTCTCAAGCTGGAATAGGAAATGAAGTAAGTAGGTGTTAACGTACGTGTTCTATGGTAAATACATCTGTGTAGGTTGATGTGCTGACATGGTGGCACAGGGAATTCTCTTATAGAGGAACCAGCTGTGTACAAACATGTAATAGTAATTAGAGCCCCGTTACAGACTGCAGACAGACAGGCAAGCCTGCTGCTGTTTTGTTTTAAAAGTCATGGTCGACCTGTCTTATGTTTGAGTTTCACATTCCTTTTAAGCTTTTAATGTGGTGGTTCCTGTGAATCAATGCTAGGGGCTGTAACACATGAAAAGACTTCATCACAGTAGCATTTTTTAGACGTAGATAATTCAAATCGATGATTACGTAAAAAAGGCTTCAGTGCAGCTGCTGCATGTGTAAGAAGTTAAAATTCCTATCCATCAAATCAGCTTTGGAGTAAATGAGATGAGTAAACTGTGTAGCAGGGCAGCAGACATGAAACCAGAGGCATCGTCATCCAACTCTAGACTGAAGTTGCAGTAATTGCGAAAAACCAGAGAAATTCTTATGAAATTCTTGGGTCTATTTTATTACATCTCGTTTTGTTGCCACCCACCACTTCCTTCAGTCTGACAGGGAACATTCACGTTTGACATTTTTATTTCAAAATAAATGGCCAAACAGAGGACAGCTGTGTGTGTGTGTGTGTGTGAATATATGCTGTGCTTATATATACGCACAAACACACAATAAAAAATAAGTATAATAATAAAAAAAAAATAATAATTCATCATGAATTTGTTTTATTATTAAGGAATAAAACAAAGGTTGATGATTACTTCAGACTATCGCTGCTGTCTGTGGAGCTACATGTGATTTAAAAAACATACCCATCATTTCATCGTTTTTAATTTAATGGGTTTGCGGTTGGGTCTGTCAAGTTGGAGGCGTAATGAAGGAATCAGTCTCCTCAAATGTCTGAGTGGGCTTTGCATCATGGCCTTTGACCTCATCCTGTGAGGAGACAGCTCAGTTATCAAAGAATCAATAGCCACCGGGAGGAAACAGGAGGACGGGCTGACGAATGATGTTTGTGCTGCCTTTGATTGTTGGGTGTAGCTCAGGAACAAAAACGTTCTCTGAGAAATCTAATCTGATGCTACATTGATTTGTTGCTCATGTGTCCCATGAAAGAAATGTAGCTACAATCAATTTAGTGGATTACACACACAACACACACAAACGCACACATATGCAAACACACAGCTTTCATGTGTAGTGGTGCTATCCCTATAAAGGACAAGGAGGCAAAATACTGTTTTCCCAGGGCACCAACAGAGAAAAACAAAGCAGGGTCAGTGGGAAAAGAAGTGATTGAGGAAGTGGCAAGGATTAAAGTGATTTAAACCCCGTGACATCTGATTTCATGGTGACAGCCTCAATGGATGGCAGAGACCAGAGCATGAAAAGAACGATTCTTTGCCCAGGATGCAGCACTGGAAGCCCGGGCAGCTTCCCTACACGTGATTTTAGGCCTCAACATGGGCAGAGGGTCTGCAGCCCCAGCAGGAGGCCTTCCGCAGCCCTGTGAAGTTGATCTTTCAGCTCATTAAGCATTTCGGCTGAAATGAGTGAGAATAAAAGAGGGTGGAAATAGGCTGTGCTCTCCAGTCCAGACAAATTGCATCTGGGCAATGAGTTTGACTTTAATTGAACTTTTTTTTTTACAAATGTATTATCATATTTAGATTATCTGTTATAATTTATCTATTTACATCGGTAGCAACACTCACTGCATGATTCACACTATCATCACAGTAAAAATATTATTTGTCGGCAGTAAAGATTGCTCATCGTGTCATAGGCACACTGAGTGTTTTTCATGTTGGGTGAACGGATGTGAGGACACTGTCAATATTTGCTTGTCTGAAGGTCTTTTTGAATCATCACCTAACGTTCAGGGTCACCTTTCAGGAGGGCAACGGAAAAAAGACAAGTTTGGTAATGTTGTTCACCTGCTGGTTATTTACCGTGTGTGTGTGGGGGGGGGCATGACGAGGCCGTCTGTATTTTCAGACCCTACAGATTTCCTCAGACAACCATTGTACGATCTCCCTTAGTCTGTCTTTGCCCCCAACATAGCTCAAAGTCTTGAGGCATGACAAAGTCAGTCTTACTCTTTTTCTCACTTTATCTCTCCTCTCACTCCCACCGTCCTCCCTTTCATTCTCTCACCTTACTTACTCCCGCTCCATCATTTCCTGTTGAGTCACAGGCAGAGACAGACTGCACCATGTTTTACAGTTTACCGCTCCCCTCCTTGCTTTCCTCCTCCACTTCCTCGTACTCACATGCCTGTCTTGTAAGGGAGAAAAACACAGTGTGGTATTATAACAGCCCCCCAACAGATATTACTGCACAAAAGCAGAGAAAAGTCAAAGCAGACGTAGGAGTGTCTTCCTGGCAACATGACTGATTCAGGCAGTAAATGACTCGGGGGGGATCAGAGGATTATTAGCTTGGCAGAAAATTCACCATATCGCTCGCCACAGCATGTCATTAGTCGTCGTTACTGGAAAAAATAGAGCTTCAGGCAATAAAGTAAAATCAAAGACAAAGAGGGGAGGAAAAAATCAAACATAAAATAAGATCTTGAGATAATCCAGTAATATTGACATCAAAGTTGAATGACTTCCTTGGAAAATATTTATATATTGCTATTGGCTATTTGCAGACATAACCCAGTAAAGCAGGAGGAAGTGATGCTGTGGTGAGGTAAGGCCTCGCGTAAAACGTAGGCAGTGCGTGTCTGAGAATGAGGGAGGGTTGAGGGCAGGGCTCTGAGAAACGAAAGGGCTCTGTGGTGGGACTGGTTGAGTCAGTCAGCTGCTGACTCAGTTTGCAAACTTGTCTCCAGGAGCACGTTGCCAGTTTATCTGACATATTGTGTGTAAATGTGTGTGTATCTAACCTTTTCTTGTGAGGACCAATCATCTTCATAAAGACAGGATAAGGGATCTCCTCCAGGTTTATCTTTATTACTCTGAAAAGATATAGACAGATGTTAACATTATTAATTTAGGTTTCAGTCTGTCGGTAACTGAATCCTTGTGGTTTGTTCAGAAACTGCTCAAAGAATTACCCTGCAGATTACATCAAATGGAAAATGAAGCTCTGCTCGAAGGAGTGCCTATTCACACCACTGCGGTAATCCCATCCTGGCGCCAGGTCAAAGTTGTTCTGTGATTCAATCATTTCGTCATTTCTTCAGTTTTCTCTACACACCCTTCTTGCCACAGTAGTCTTATAATGGTGTCAGTCCAGCCATCAACAACTCAACAGAGTGCGATCAATCTGGGAGTATGGACTCTGGGACTCACTCCAGAATTAGTCATCCTGGATGTGTTGCAAGGTCCAGGAATGGTGTGCTGCTGTTGACATTATTGTGTTCAGAGGGTAATTAAGAGGGACACCTCCCTCCATGGTGGAACGTGATTTCTGATAAAACTGTGGAGCTGTTTCACCTGAGTGTGATCCGATGTGAGTCATATTGTATTTAAAAGACCTTGTGCACCAACCACACGTTTAGCTTTGCTTACTTTTTGAATGAAAGGTGATGGTCGAAAGATCCCATTTCAAGAAATGTAAATTTTCCAGTACTGTTTGCTGTAACAAATTCACAGAATTTTTAATTGCTTTCAGTAAACAGATAATATCTTAATTGTCCATAACTTAGGGAGGGAGTTGCTTAATTGCCCCATAGCTGATAAAGAAATCCTGGCTGTGTTATCTATTAGCCTGTGCTAATTTCTGTTTAATATTGGCACCATATTTGTGATACATGTTTATCTGAGCTACAAATGGTATTCAACGTAATTTAATTTGTTAGTTTAATGTAGCCTAGCTAAGTATGCTAGCGGTTACTGCTAACAGCTAACAGAGGGTCTGGCATCCCCAGCTAGCTTCACATTAGCAGCTAACGGTTGTAACGTTAATTCAATGGCAGTTAACGTTCACCTACGTTAGCAGCATTTACGTAACTTAAAGTCACTACATCACTAGCCCAACACAAACGGTAGCCAAGTAATACGTTTGATACATCTGGCTTTTCGTCTAGCGCCATCACCCCAACGTCTTTACATTTTTTAGCTGTCAATACTCAACGTTGGCGTTACTTGAAGATAAAAGGAACAGAAACGTTAAAGTTAGTTATTACTAGATTATATAATGCTAATGCTAATCCAGTTAACGCTAATAACAGTTAGCATTTTACGCTAATTTAGCTAAGTGGTAAAATACTAAAGCTAGCTAGTTTATTGTTGTAGCTAACGTAGCATTATTAACAACAACAATGTTGAGCTAATATAAGTTTGACCACGTCTAAGACGTTTTCTGGTGCCAAAGCTTTAACGTTATTTTATTCTTTAGACTTAAAGCAGACCATAATTCAACATGAGTCGGCGTTCATCTACGGGCAAAAGTCATTTTCTTGTGGAGTATAGTAAGTTATGCAGCTCCCTATTCACATGCTGTGGCTTTCTATATCACAAATAGCTTGTTGTATCAGACAGATCCAACACAAGAAAGTGCCTCTTTTCTATGTACTAAATCAAATGTATCATTGAAGAAGTAGTGATGGTGAAACGGGACATAACTACAGCATCTTTGTAACGCAGCTGAAACAGACCTGGTCAAACTGCAGCAGCAGTATCGCAGAGCAGAAGGAGCTAAGCGGGCATATACTGAGAAAACCCAGGCCATCATGCACAGAGACAAGTAAGACCCCTCCTTTAGTAGCTTAGACAGACACATTTTACAGAGATTTAATGGTTTGACTCCATGCTAAATACATTACATTTTCCTACTCTGTTCATACTCTTAGATTTAATCTATATATTCATAAACATATCAATCACTTGTATTTTAGTCACTGAATGTTTTAGTCATCAAGTTAGTCAGAACTACAGCCATCTGTGCAGAATACTAGCTGTCAGAGGAGAGCAAGAGGAAAGATTAGATTGAAGAGGAAAGCATGTCCAAAGGTTTTGGCCAAGATTTAAACCCAAGACACAAGTATCTCTTTTAGTAAACTTCACTAGTCCAGTTAATACTGAAAATAACTTATGTAGCTGTCAAAGGCATCTGTTCTATGTTTTCACGGTTGTCTAAAGCGTAACTCGCTATATCCTCTGTACGTTTTTTTTTAAGTTTATTCCAAACTTACATATGTCTGTGTCTCTTTGTGATCAGACGAGAGATCCAGAAGCTCCAGGATGAACGTGAAGCACTTTTACGCAGTCTCAGATTCTCTCATAGTTACTCTAACTGTTGGACTGATGCTAGTGTCGTTCAAGACCTTACTGCCATGCTGGCCTGTGGAGACAAAATAGACGAAGAGCTGGAAGCAGAAAAAGGCAAAGTGGCATCTTTGAAAGAGCAGGTGTGTTTTCTCATGGTCCATTCACAGTCACTGCCACTGCCACAGTGAATTCCTTCTGATTTTTTTTTTTTTACTACAGTTGACTCTACATGTTGGCTTTGTTTTCAGATTTTGAAATGGGAGAAGTTGTTGGCAGGACAGAGGACTCGTGGGGGACCTGCATGGAATAATAAATCCGACAGCACCTTACTAAAAACTAACCACTTAATAGAAAACAAACTGTACAGGGTTGGTGTTACACAGAGAATCCACACTACCATAAATCCAAATTAGATTTTTTACCAATTTCAAAGATTTTTCTTTTGTTCTTACTCCACTGTAACACTGTAATGTATGTTTCTAATCTAGGGTAGAAAATGCTTCAATAACCTGATGCTCAGGAATGGAGAGTTGAGGGAGGAGCTGAAGACACTGCAGGTGGAGAAGAAGCAGTTTTTACATGTTCGATCTCGGCTGGAAAAGGTGGGTTACATCAACTGGTCGTAATTTGCATTTTGCTGCTGACACATCCTACCAATATTCAGCAGCTGAGGGAATACCAAGGAAGAGGTGCCAGGATGATGCTTCCATTTCTCATACTTGTAAATCTTCTTGAAATGACAAAAATTGAATTAGTTTCCAACAAAAGATTAAACACTATCTCTAGATTTGAGTTTTGGGAATTGTGAGTTGAGATATTTCATTGTGGGATGGCAAAGTGAAGGGGTATTAAGGAGTAACATTTTAAGATTGTAGACAGTTTAACTCTGTGCTCACTCATCCAGGAGCTGCATGCACTTCGCAAGGACATTTCTAACCTGATGATTAAATGCACTGAAGCCTTCAATACCAGGTAAACTATTCTGCAGCAATCACTGTTGACCCACTGTTAATTTACAGTGCGTATTCAAATTCTTACTCATCAGGTTTATAAAATGAAAGACGATGGATTTCTTTTCACAGCGATAACAGTGTTTACAAGGTAGCAGCCGCTCTCTCATCGAGCTGAGCTTGCTAACTGAGACTGATTGTCGACTTTAAATGCCTTGAAAACAAACAAGAATTACACAAGAGTAGCCATAGTCATCTTACCTTCTTAGCAATATTAATAATAATAATTCTTTCCAGCTTATATTCACAAAGATAAAGTACCCCCACTATGTATAACTGTCCAGTTTGTCATATATTTATGGGTACACCTAGTGTGAAGATCCAGGAAAAACAGAGGATGCTGAGTGACCAGGATGTCAAGGATGTGGCTCAGTACATCAAAGAAAGGAGCAACCTGGAACGAGACATTGCCCATCGCAGCAGCTTTGAGGCTTTCCTAGGCATAAAGGCTATTGCACGCAACAATCAGGACATCAACCACAGAAGGGGTAACTATAAATTTAACTCCTGACACACATTTGAAGCCATAATATTATTTTATAGTTTTTAGTTTCAGTTATGTGACTGTACAAAGTTCTGTCCTAATGCTGTTCCAATTAGTGTGGCACTGTGTACTTAATTGGCTGCAAAGCTACTTGGCAATGTTCTAGCCCTTGCGTGCTTGTTGTGCACAGCCTTTTCCACAAGGTCAATATATGCTTCATCATTATTGCTTTGATATTCTATAGCTATTTGAGATATTCTACTCCTAGATCACTTTTTAACGCAGCAGACCAGTGTCAGTCCAGGCCAGTGGTGTGTTGACTTCTGATCAAGTAAACTAGTGACACCTTGTGTTTAAAAGAGTTATTACTTGACCAATAAACGTCTGGCAAACAGGACAAGAAGAGAAGTTTTCTATTGTTACTTATCATTTATTATGATAACGCAATATTTTTAACAATGATTAGAGGCTGACCAGTAATATAGAAATCACTGTTAATTATTATATAATACTACAACATTGCCCAGCCGGATATGTTTGAGATCAGAGTTCGGATGTTTAGTCATGTTTTCCTATCTAATAATTAACCATTGTAATAGATAGATGTATGTAGGAAGTCAGAATGTAATAAGCTGTATAAGGAGAGTTATGTAACCAAAGACTAATTGTTCCTAATAAACAGCAACTCTGATGCAAAATTCATTCATTGGGTACAACAGATAAAGTAAGGGTCTTGCAGTGTAGGGTTTCACTTCATTTTCATATTTTCCCTGTAGCAGAGCCGCGCAAGAAATTGGAGTCTAAGGAATTTGGACTGGAAGAGTTTGAGAATGCTGTCAAAGAAATCCTCAGAGAGACAGAGGAAAGCAACCTGGACGAACTGGTCAGAAACTACATACAAAGTAAGTCCACATTAAACATCACTGAGGCAATGGGAGTTCTGCATCTTATCACCAATAAAAATATGTTGTTCCATCAGTGGAGGAGCAGAACTACATTTTACTGAGCTTTGTCAACTATCTGCGTAATGAAGGAGAGAGCATTCGAAGGCAGATCTCTCAGGTTGGTGTTTTCTGTGTGTGTGCATGTGTGTGTTAGAGAACTAAAGAAGGAAATAAAATGTCCCTGTGGTTGCACGCTGTCCTCTGAAAGCTTTGCAACGAGAGGGAGATCTTTGTGGCTGAGAAGCAGCAGCAACAGAAGCAGCATCAGGCTCTTCGAATGAGAGTTTCCACCAAGCAGGAGGCTACTGAACAGCAGCTGGCAGGTTATCAACAGCGTGTTGAGTTCATGGAAGAGCTCCTGGAACAGCTCAAAAAAGGTAGAGCATAGGGCACCCCTGCATAGCATTATCCTATATCCATCCTATATATATATGCCATGCATATGTCTTGTTCTGACACAGCACTAACTGAAAATCTATATTATCCTATTACACCATATAACACCTGAATGCAGCAGCATGCAGACTGACAATGTTAGAATAACTTTCACTTTCCCTTTTAAAGGATTAAAAAATTTAGCATTACACCAACTGCATGTGGTGCACGTACAAAAGAAAAGCTATTATTTATTCATGTCATCAGCTACAGTGTACATGAATAGTCAAATATAGTCTGTAGCTTATTACATTATAGACAATTTCATCTAATAACATTGTAATATCAAATGTAGAAGTTTTTTTTAATATATCCAACAACTACCTTTACTAGGTGTGAAATCATTGCTCCAGATCAGCTATGGTAGTGTGATGGTCTGCGACCAGAAGGGCTCCTCTGATGAAGTCCAGGATGAAAACATCACAGAGTACCTGAGAATGGTGGAGGACAGAGTCAGTGAGCTTCTCGCTCTGCAGTCATACCTTCACTTCCAGCAAAACCTTAGCCAGTGGGTATGTGGACATGAAACACTTTGTCAATGGAGAGTTGAGGTACTGTCACTGTAGCCATTAAAACCAGAAGCAGATGTACAGCAGTAGTTAGTATTTCTGGCCTCTGCATACCGAGAGCCTTCAGCTTGCTACTGCCTCTTGTTCTGCCCATCCTTTGACTCTCCTGTGCCTTTTTATATGTCGCTTACTCCACAGTGAAGATTTCTAGAATTTTTAAGTGGAAAATGTGTGCATAGAAACGTATAAAAATGACCGTTGCTGCCTCATAGTAATGTTCTTTCTTACCTCCAGGATGTTGACAGTGTCAGTACCATTGCTGGGCAGCTCCTAGGAATAAACGCCCCAGCTGTCAGCCTAACCACTGCTGCTGCAACCCCTGCACCTCAGTACGTGTGCTTTTAAAAAAAATTCTTGACAAGTGTGCAGATCAGACAGGACTCACAAAGATTAACAATGAATAATGAGTCGCAGGGAGTTAACACAGCATTGTCATTAATCAGCCTTTTGTGTGCCTTTGGGTTTGATGTATACGTTAAAACAAACGCACATATGAATTTACGTTCTCTGTGATACCTCAGTGATGACTCGGACTCGGTGGAGTCAGTGCTGCTGGAGGCAAAGCAGCCGGTGAGAAGAGAGGATCTCCTGAGACTGATCAATAAGAGGGTTAGTATATCTGAGAAGAGTTCTTATTCCTTAAAAAATGAAACAATCAATCTTGTGTTCAGGCTGAAATGACAAAAAGGAGGTTATCTATTATTTATCTTCCAGATTCAGAAGAAAAAGAAGACCGACTGACCCGATGTTTACGGTGCTGCTCCTTAGAGCCGCCATGAGCTACTGCATACTGAGCCACTGGAAACAAGTCTGTGCTTTGCTTTAAGATTTTCCAAAAGCTGCATTATACTGCAGGATTTCTGAGTGAATGTTTAGATGGACATAATATGTTGTGGAGTTTGGTCATATCAGTTATTCAACAGGCTTACAGTAAAACAAATGAACTTGGATTGAAATGTGAAAACTATTGGCAATTTTACATTTATTGTATATTCATGTACATTTGTTCACAGTCGGCGGTACTTTCTCAAATGTAATAAATGCATTTTAGTTAATTCATTCTGTCCACAGCTCAGTAATCATTTTTTTACATTTCAATTCTAAACATTTCAAAAATAACAGATTTACTTATTTGCACACGCACACACGCACACACACACACACACACACAGACTCACACACAAAATCACATAGTATTAAAATCCCTGAGCAACATGTAATCAGTGTGATTACTTTACATGATTTGGCCCTCTGTTCACCAGTGAAGCTATGTCTTTAATCATCCAAATATCATTATAGTGTTTGATTTTTAACATGAGATCACTTTCATGTCGTCTAGCTCTGGCTAATGTCAGCACAGTACACCACGCTGCCCTCCAGTCGTGAACGCTCCGCTTCAAACACTAGCAAATGGCTCAGCAGCGTCTCCTCAGGACCGGAGCGGATCAGGGATGGATTATTGCTCTGCACACACACAAACAAACACACGTACACACACAAGTCAAATCAACCATCACAGGCAGTGTTTCCAGGGTTAGGGTTAGCTCTACAGGAAACTATACAAAAATAAAACATGAAGAGGACTTATCAGCGCTCACCGCCACAGCAGACACAAATGCATCTATAAGGTGGTAGTCTGCTCCGCCATGACCACTCATGCCAAAGTGCCCGGGGGCGTTACTGTGTGCCGTGTGCTTTGTGGATCTCTGGGTCAGAAAGTCAAACACGCGTATGCCATGGCCATCATATGACAGCTCCCCCTGTGAAGACAGTAAAGTATATTGGTACCATTTAGCCAATGCATCCATTTTAGACTGAGATTTAGAGCCAGGCAACATACAGTATATCACGTTATGCTTCTGTTTGGTCTTGATATAATAGCTTAAATTTGTGGGTTTGTTTTCTGGTATTAAAGGACAACAGTACAGGTAAATTGAGCTTAAATTAATGATGTACTAACTCCAAAACTGTGTCACATTGGATCGATAGGATATCAATATTAACGTATTCTGTGTCTGGGCCTGTATTTCATTATTGCCTCCTTGTATGACCTCTTTTGGTTCAATAGAATTACTTTGATTTATGTGAGCCAGTAGTTGATACATCTTTTTCCAGCTGGCTACCTTTCTTTGGAGCATTCCTTGTATCTGAAGTATTTCCTTCCCTTTTCTTTTTAACAATCTAGAGTCCTTTCAGTCCTACCTTGCTGCCATAGATGGTTGTTTTTCGCTTGCAGATGTCCTCAGTGAACGCCACCATGGAAAGGGCTGCTGTCAGACCCCCTTCAAACTCAAGGTTAACAACCTGAGCAAACACACCAGATAAACAAGACATAATGGAAAAGTGTTGTGCTCCTAAACGCAAGCAATGACCTTAAATAATATTAGCCTAAATGCCATCAATACAGAATTTTTAGGAAAAGGACAGTAAATTCATCTTTGAAAATAGTAGAAATCTAAAAGTTCTTGGACAGATGTGGAAAAAATGTTGTATCAGTAAATGACAATGCAAAAAGGCAATAAAATGTATTCAGCTGCTTCTACACAATATCAGAGATGATATAATAAGAAAAAAATCAGATGACACTTATATTTGGGAGTAAAACAGTGTTTGGTATATGGTGATATAGTTTGATTTCTAACATAACATGAATCAGCAGCTGTCTAGAAATATTTGCTGAAATAATCCGATACTACAGTTTATTTTGACCTAATGTTTGATACCACCATGGTTACTGGTGCAGCCCTTGGGGTGGGATTTGAGATTTATTTATGTAGAAACAACACTTAATAGGTTTGAGAGGTATAGTGTGCTGTGCTGCGTGTTGTGAAGCCAGTGTTTTCTAACCTGGTTACTGCACACATCATTGTCACACTCATAGACACAGCGGCCATATGGTCCAGTCCTCAGTGCCTCAGTCACTGACTCGATGTCTGGTAACGAGCTCGGACATATGACTGATACAGGCCAGCCAGTGTGACCCTAACACACACACACACACACACACACACACACACACACACACACACACACACACACACACACACACACACACAGTACATATAAAATAAAATGATGTACAGTGAGTAACGTGTTATGTTGACAGATGGTAAAGTAGATAACTGATGAAAATCATGTTAACCTGTTTCACTCTATCCAGGTAGATTTTGCATGCTGAGTACGCACAGTTTTTCTCTATTGAACAATCCAGGCAGCGATCAGCAGCACCTGTCGGCTGACCAAACAGTTATTAACGTCACATTTTATATTCATGCTTAATATAGACATCTGTGTCAGCAATGTCTTTGCATCAGGCTGCACACCGCGACCAGAACACACACCTTGTTTTGTTTTCCGAAGTGGCTGACTGATCCAAATGATGACACTTTCACACACCTGACAAGCACAAACATCTGTTAATGATTCCTCTCTGGAAAAACAGGAATGAACTAACAGAAAACAACCTCCTCCATCTGAAAACACAGACTGGTCCAACAAAACCACCCGTTCCTCACCTGCTGGTTTTGTTACACCACAGTCTAGCTCCAGCTAGAATGGTTTGGATAAAAGAATAAATAAATAAGGATAAATAAAAAAGGATGAATAAATAAGCTTATCAACCAGCTTATTTATTTAATGTTTACTGCCTCTTACTTCTGACCACCTGGCGAGCTTAGAGTTGATCATTGACCACTGTATGTTGACTTACCTGCGTGCTCCAGCCCAGTGATGTATTAGGTCAATGTCATGACATGACTTAGCCAAAAGAGCAAAAGAGCTCTCTTTTTCATTCCTCCAGTTCCCCCGAACAAACGAGTGAGCAAAGTGATAAAACCCGACCTGGAACAAGAGACAAGACTGATCAGTTATTCCTGGATTTAAAACAATTCATATGTTAAAAGCAAGAATACTGTTACTGTTTAACGAATGGGTTTAATGAGGATCCCTGAGGATTTGCAGTGTTATTTTCTATATCTTTTTTATTTTTGCATTCTTACCGGCTCAAAGTGCTGAATGTGGATCACATCGCCTATGACTCCAGCATCTAACAGCTCCTAGAGAAAGATCAGTTAATTTAGGCAACATACTAATTAGAATTTTGTGTTTTTCCTCACCACATGCCCCAGAGTGAGAAAACATTTCAGTGTTCTTTAATTGGAACAACCAAAATATGCAAAATCTTAACCCTCAATAGTACCCCAAATTAACATTTTAAACACAAAACTGTCAGAAACCTTCAAATGTTTTTTTAAAAAAAACAGACAGGCTTGGACAGAAAATGTTCACCTTTATCTTGTGGATGACGGGATCATAGCGGAGAACATGGCCCACTGATAGCATCACACCACTCTGAGTGCATGCCTCCACAATCGCTGTGCAGTCTTCAGCAGTTGTCTGAAGTCACACAAATGCAATCAAAGAAAGGACAAGAAACAGAAGATAGTTTTCAGAGAATGACACTTAAATGTTGCGTTCACTGATCACACTGAAATGAGATGAAAAAATACACTGTGACATGTTTTTTATAAAGGTAATACAAAATACAGAATTACAAACTAAAATGCAAAGATGTAACTGTTAAATTAAATCTGTAGGATCATCAACACCCATATGAAGGTTTAAGTCATCCTCAGTGTTAAGATGGTTCATATTTATTTACTTAACACTCACAGCCATTGGTTTTTCCAGCAGAATATGGTAACCTTTCTTTGCAAAGGCCACTGCGGGTTCCTGGGGAACAAAAATCTTAGTACACAGAAGGCTAAAAATAGATAATTATACATGTATACAGGATATATACACATATTGCATGTTTACCTTATGAAGGCGGTCTGGAGTACAAATTAAAACGGCATCTGCAAACTTCTCTCTTTCAACTATACTGTGCCAGTCTTGTTTGAAAAGAAGAGCATTCAATCATTTAGTAGGCGGTAGATAATTCAAAATTTAATTTTAATTCATTTTTCTTCTTTTGATGCTCACCTTCAAATACGTTTTCATCCGCAATCTTGTGTTGCTGTTGAAGTTTAGTGCGAGCAAATTTCCTTGGATCAGCAACTCCAACAACCTGAAATTATGAAGTTGAATAAATGAGGGGGTTGTAAAACTAAATACCTCAGCAGTGGTGGAAAAACTATTCAGATCATAAATGCAAGTAAAGTAGCAATACAACAGGGAATAATACTCATTCAGTGTTAAAAAAGTATGATCATTAAGCTTAACTTAAATGCTCATGAACTATTTAATTCACTACACTTTTTAAACTTATAGAAAACATGGATTTGAGAATCTACCTGCACAATGACAAACTTCTGACATTATGTTTCTTTCATTGGCATCTGGTCAGTGATCTCATCTCAGATCATTTGGCCCTCAGAGATGTTTTGATGCCAAAATAATTTTTTCCCACAAAAAAAAAAAAAACTGTCCACTGGTTGACAACAACTGCCTTACTGGTTTTACTTTTCTTTTGTAAAGCACTTTGTAATGTTGTTATGAAAAGTGCTCTAGATACCGTTTATTGTATCATATTATTATTTAACAGGCTGCAGGACAACCACTCCTGACCTTCAAGCGTCCAGGATGGATGGATGCGAAGTGGGAGTAGATCTCCCCTCGACTGCCAGCTCCTACCACGATGACACAGACCGGCGAAGTCATTCTGACACTCTGTGAACTTTGGACACAAATCATAGCTTGTAAATACACTTTACACAAAGTCTGAGGGAGAACAAACTCATCAGTTATAGGTGATCACCATCGTCATGCTAGTCTAAATTAAGAGTTTAAACACCCCTTTAGGCTTTCAAATGTGCTTATTAAAGACACTAACAGATACAGTGTGTGAGAGTTGGTGGCTAGCATCTTAAAACAAGTGTTTCTGTGA
This sequence comes from Pempheris klunzingeri, assembly GCF_042242105.1. Classification (NCBI taxonomy): domain Eukaryota; kingdom Metazoa; phylum Chordata; class Actinopteri; order Acropomatiformes; family Pempheridae; genus Pempheris; species Pempheris klunzingeri. The sequence continues at coordinate 8,111,267 of NC_092022.1, forward strand.
ATAATATTAGTCAGTTTATGACGTGGCTCAGTACCTGATTTGCCCCATAAAGCTGTCAAAACCTTCTGTTTGTCTTCCGCGTTGGTCCAATTGTGTCCAGACCAGACAGACACGACAACAAAGCCATCTGCAGTGACAATGTCCACAACAGCTCAGTGGCTCTCTGGCTTCTCTTCTTCGTCCGAAACAACCGGCAGTCAGGAGGTTGCCTAGCGACCCCTAGCGTGGGCACTATAGTATACTATAGTTACTTCCTGCAGCACCCGAAGGCAACATTTTAGCTATACGTTCAGTGTGATTATCTCAGTTAGCAGTTAGCAGCTAACACCTAAAGGGGCTTTAGTGGTAGTACTAAATCAGTTGTACTCGTTATCTGTGTAGTGATACAAATACGTCTACAATTTAACAAACAAATGAGAAACGAAGTTAGACCAAAGGGTATAGAAGGTATTCGGAAATCTTCGGCTACCTTCGTCAGATCCGATCCGTTACGTCACATACAGTAAGAGTCACATGATGCGCTTTAGCTCTGCAGCGTGAGCCTAGCGTTCTGCTGCACCGTGGCTACAAACATTTCTGATGCTAGCTAGCGCCTCATTTTTGGTTATAATATCATCCAAGTTAGTTAGTTAGCTTTACCATACAACCCAGTGTTTCGTTGAAGACTAGTCTGTGAGCTATAAACCACGGAGTTGCGCTTTTTGATCACATTTGGAAACTCTCTCTGCGCTAGCTAGCCAAGGTTAGCGCGTTAGCTAACGTTAACATCAAAATGAATATTGACAACGTTAACCAGTCTGTCACAACTGGAGTGTCATCCACGACGTCTTCAACTTCAAGTAACTGCATCGCAAACGACAATGCAGCAACTAACGTGAGCAGCATCCCGCCCGTCACGAGTAATGGTAAGCTTAACTTTGGCTAATGTTATTGTTCATGTTGTTATGCTCAACCTTTAACACAATATAGGATGATAGTTTTTGTGGCTCAAAATGAATGATGTGTTTGCTTGTTACAATGTATATGCAGGAACGTTAATCATTTTCATGTGTGGACCTGAATTAACGTTATTGTGCAACATCATTTTGCAAAAACTTGGCAAAACCTCCTGTTTCTATACAATGCAATTCTACAATACAGTGTTTTAAATTCTACGCAAAGTAATCCAAAACCCTTGTATTACAGCTTTAGCCTCAGCAGCCATGGTGACACCATCAGCAGACACATCTGTCTCTAACGGTGTCTATGTTCCTGGTGGCATCACCAATGGAGATGTAAAGCCTGCTGTCTCCACCACACCCCTGGCAGATTTCCTCATGCAGCTGGAAGAGTACACTCCCACAGTGAGTCAAGTTTTGCCAGTCAGCTTTCCATAGACTGCATTCACAATTAGGGACACAGAACAACTACCAGAAATTCAAAACACTGCATATGCTTATGCCATTAACAGTTAAATTCAGGTTAATGTCTACCATCTCACCCATGATAACTAATCACTATTAACAATTAAAATGGAAATTCAGTTGAGAAACTATGTATGAAATATCGAAATGGGGACAGTATCTCTATGTTTGTAGCTCATCAAGTGAATCAAAGAACTGCAAGACAGGATCACATTGATAGTTTGTCTCAGTACAAAGAGTACAATAAAGGTGTAAAATAGTAAACATTCACCTGAGGGGTCATGACAACTTCATGTCCCGCCATCCCTTGGTGAAAATTAAGTTTAGATAATTACACTTTCCTCCTTCGATAATGCTATTAGTGTCCAGTGGTCACAAACTGCATTGATGTTCTTGCTACAGTTCATGTAAATGATCATCTCTGAAGGGCAGACATGCAGTAATGTCTTTCACGAATAAGTGTCAGTAGCAGTGAAAATGGACCATGTGGACCTCAAGCTGAAGTCCACTCTTTTTATTTTTATTCATTTTTTCCAGATTCCTGATGCAGTTACAGGCTACTACCTCAACCGAGCTGGCTTTGAGGCTTCTGATCCAAGAATGTAAGTGCTACGATGGCTGGCTATGAAGTATAAGCTAAACTCAAGCTTCAGTGTGCCTGAAGTCCTGTGGAACCAAAATAAGACAAATCACAGTTGTTACTAGTTGTCACATTCAAGTTAGTCATAACCACCAACTTAGAAGTCGGGCACAAACCCTGATCAGTCCGTTTGACTATTTGGCTTTTATAAATGACTTTAAAAATCTTTAAATGAATTAAATGTTTAAATCATGAATTAAAGTTCCCCTTATTGCCACATCTGAAACTGATTTGGTATGTTTCCTTATCCTTAAAATGATTTGGGAAGACAATTTGTGCTGAATCACTGCTTAGTTCAGCAGCTTTCGGTCAGGTAATACACTCAGCAAGATTATGTGGTTTGCCGAGTAATAACGCAAATGTAAACCTTTTGTTTTTACACTAAGAAAAAGATGTTAGACTGACTGCCTTACCTGTCTGACTTTTATCAAAAGGGGCTTTGTTTGAGTCTAACAGGAGCTGTTAAATATGCATATACAGCATACATAAGCTCTGCAAGTAATTTTCCATGCTTATCTTTATGTGCATGTCTTACCATAAAGCACTTTAGCTTAGTATACCTTTTATTATCACCTCTGTGAATGTTGCTGTAATGATTTCTTGGAAGTGAAAACTGAAAATGAGCTCAGAAGAAGCCTTTGATCTGACTCATTAGTTAGTTGTTTCCGTGGATGGATGCACGGACGGACGGATGGATGGATGCAGGCTGGCTGTGTACAGATAATGACAACCACAGCAATGATTTTTTCTCTTATTTCTTTAGAATCCGTCTGATCTCCCTTGCTTCTCAGAAGTTTATCTCAGACATTGCCAATGATGCGCTGCAGTACTGTAAAATGAAGGGCACGGCCTCAGGAAGCTCGAGGAGTAAGACAAAGGTCAGTGCTCCTCTAACGTGCTTTAAATGTGATTGCAGTGCTGTATGAGAGAAAATAGGAGTTGTCAACTGCCTTTAAGTGCTCTGCTCATTTTGTTTCTAAACATTTATGGATTTCTGTTTTCTTCTTCTCTGTATTTAGGATAAGAAGTACACTCTGACGATGGAGGACTTGACTCCTGCCCTCACAGAATATGGTGTCAATGTCAAGAAACCATATTACTTTACATAGAACTGTCTTTCTTGCATGTTTTTTGCTTTTGCTAGTTTTATCTCCCTGCTGACCCACCAGAGTCTGTCGACACCTTTAATGCTAAATGTTTTTTTCATCATGGTGCTTTAGTACAGCTTTGACAAATCTCTGTAGTCAATTTGCCATTTGTTATTTTTTGTGGATTTGCCTTTGCGTTATGTTAAATTCTAACATTTCGTTTTATTGTGAAAATAAAACCCTTACCATAAGCCTTGATGTCTGTGAGATGCTACATGTGTGTTAAGTGTTGACCAGTGTGCCTGTTTAAATGTAGAGGGTGCAGTGGTGTAAAGGGTTACATGATGCCCAACACAGTACTGATATTCTGCGTAAAGGCACTTGCTTTAATGTAATGTTAAAATGCTCCTTAAAAAATGTCCTCAAAGATTGTGTTCATCCTCTAAAAAAGGATTAATTATTTTTGAGGATGATGCTTAAGGCTGTTTTAAGATTGCATTATTGGTATTTTATACAGAAATACCATCATATAAAGCCATTTTCTGTCATTAATCGTGCAGACTGACCATTGTGAGTACAGACTTGTCTGGTTTATGACAAGTATTGGATGGTATTCAGCGCCACACCACCAGGCGGCACAATGGTGGTTTTATCGCAGGTTTTTAACCATCGCACTTTTCGTGACGCGAGTATTTTGTCCCCAACGGCGTCCCGTAACATGTCACCCTTGAGCCACCGTAGATGCTAATGGCGCACATGCTGCTCATTCATATTATTTTCGTGTAAAAGTATTAAATATATATTTTTGAGTCTAAAAAGCGGAGGAAGTGCCACAATGTCTGTTCAGGCAACTAATCCCAACAACCCGATAGTCTTCTTCGACATAACCATCGGAGGGCAGGTGAGTAAAGAACAAAGATGAGCTAACTTTAGTTTCCAGCTAACGTTATGTTAACGTTGTCAGACCTCGCCTCAGGTTTAATACTCATGTTTGTTAAAGTTGGGATCCAGTGAACTCATGTATGCATTGTAAGTATTACCAACATCACTGGTGCTATATAAAATAAAATCCTTTTCATCCACATGTTTGATAATAGTGCAATTACGGTACAACTGTTCAAATGTCGATCAGTGCAGGTTTATTATACTTAAACCAAGTTTTTTGCCTGTAAGGGAAGAGATGACCTTACAGATTTAATTTGTTGAAGTCTAGAAAGGAAAACGGGACTGAAAAGCGCTCTAAGACACAGTATAATTTAGATATCAAGATGTCGTTCAGTGTAATGGAAAAGCCTTTTTGTTCACCTTTTGATCATCTTAACCTCTTTAAACGGGTTTTCTAAAACTTATATAAAAGTTGAATTAAGTTCTTTGCTTGGCCCCATTTGAACTCTACGTGGAGAGAAGATACTGTTTTTAAACCTCATAATCATCATCAAATGGCATCCAACAAACCAGACTGTCTCTGCATTTGGTTTATACATGCACCACTGAAACCCCTGCATGCCTGAACAAGTCTGGTATTGCAAACTTTTCATTTTGTAGAACAAGTATGAAAGCATTTTTTCAGATGCAACAGAACCCAGACAAATTCAAAATGACAGACGGTGGGAACGTTGACGTGTGCAGGTGGAATGAAGTTTTCTGGAGACAAACAACTGTTACATACTTTACACCAAATTACTTACAAGCTTTTTAGAATCACAACCACCTGGCAGAATAAATACAAAGTTTATTTCTGTATCAAAAATGTAGAAAGTTACTGACATGGTAGTTCTGAATACATTGCAATATTCATTGTACATACAATTCAACATATGGTACATACTTCTCTTTGGACAGTATTCAGTACTTGATGCTCTGAATCTACATGAGTTTGACTTGTTAAGTACGTTTAGTACCAGCAACTACTTTTTACTTTTCAGCAATTTTTTTTTTATCCTGGCACTGTTTGGTTTATTGCATGTTTCAGTGCATGTAGCAAACTTAATGAAGTAGGCCAGCTAGAAAACAATGTATCATCCCTATTTTTTAACTCACACACTCCATGCTGACCCATAAAAGCAGAAATACTCTTCAGATTCACTCCCTCCATTGGCTACTCTACCTCATTCAGCGATAGTCTTCTTCTTGGGAGTTGAAGTGCTCACCGTGGAGAAGGAGAAACATGTTGAGGTATAATAACCAGACCTCTGCAGTTGTGTAGAAAAATGTATTAGGGAAAAAAAAATGAAGGACTGTGTTCAGGATGTTTATTGAGAAGCATTTTGACAATTAGATATAAACCTTGAGTCGTCATAGCATTTCCCTCAATTTTTCAATCATCTTTGAAAATGGCACTATGACAAACATGTAGAAATAAAAGTAGAGGAAACATTCCTGTACATATTTACAAAAGTTAAGCTTCAAATAATTACATTTGGGCGTCCGGTCTCAGTTTTTCAGTTAAATCCTTTGCTCCAAAGGACTTCAGCACGTGCTGATGTAGAAGTGAGAGACGCATTTCCGTGTCCAGGCTTTTTTTCTGTCGTGAGTCAGTTTCAGCATGTAACACAGCCTTCTCACAGGCTTATTCACTTTCTCACATTATTCACTTTCCCATATCATGGTTTTCACTTGCTGCTGGCTGTCAGGTCTGTGATATACCGGGTTTGTTTTCTCTTTGTGTATTACACATAGAAGAGAGTGTTTCTCTTCCCTTTTGATGGGTTGAACTCTGCTACAGGGAGTTGTTGCTGTTGTGTTCCTTTGCTCAGATGCCAGTAAATGTGCCATAAGCACACGTTTTCTGGTAGACGGCTGTATGGCTCTTGGGTCTCGCTCTTTGCCCAGAACATCATCCCCACCAGTAAACTGTTAGTGCACTCCAACCACAGAAGGTTAACAGTGATGTAGGCAGGTACTCCAAAGCCAAGGGCCAGACAGGCCACAGATACAGCGAGATAAGGCATCCAAAACATACCAAAACCCAGTGTTAGGCTGATCCACAGAGGTGGCCGCAGCCAGATGGTCTCCTCCAGATCATTCTCCTCACTGCTTTTTGTGTCTGTGCAGCTGGTTGAGATGAACAAGACGCTGCTCTGGTTGTGTTGTTCTTTCCTCGCTTCAGATAACCTATCAGCTTCTTTCACCCATTGGGGAATCCTTGACCAAAAGGGCAGCAACATACAAAGTAATGCTGCAAAAAGCCCCAACGTTAAGGAGGTAATCACCGTAGACTCCTCTACATTGCACACTAGAGCCTTTATCCCTGTCGCATACTCCAGTTCTATCAGCTCAGCTTTGACAAAACAGAAGGAGTAAATGACAGCTAGCATCCACACCAGCAATGTCAAAACTGCATTTCTTAAAAGTTTGCAGAAGGCCCTCTGGTTGCAGAGGTAGGTGCCCTCCAAGCAGTAGTCCAATAGACCCAAGAACATCATGGGCAGCGGCAGTACTCCATATGTCGCTGAGGCGTTAGCCAAGATGAAGCAGGGTGACACAAGAGAGCTTTCAGCCCCGAGAAACAACACAATCGCCATTAAATACGCAGTCACCAAGTCAGCCAGGATGATGGACAGGCTGCACATGCTTAAAAAGCAGGTGGACAGCGTTTGACAGCATAAGTGAAAGACCATTGCATCCATTCCCAATTTGAAAAGCATAAGTAACAGATACTTCACAGTGTTGTCTGTATGACAGCCAGACTCCCCCTCCCATTGCTCTATAACGGCTGTCATTTTGACAGTTTGGCTGGTTTCTAGAGACGCAGGAAGCATTTATATTATTGTAACGGTGCTCAGCTCAGGATCAAGATGCTTCAAGGGAATGCTGCAAAAGACAAGATAACACTGGTTAGGAAATTTGGCTACACAAACGCTGGATATTAACTGAAAAACAAGAAAACGTACATAGATGCTTTTTGGCTGGTCACACATTTAACACTCCAGCGAAGGATTGAGGTATAAAATCCTGCATTTTTACCGCAAAACTCGGCTTAAACAGTTGTAACACTATATGCATTTTTTTTGTAGACTTTTATGTTTATAAAGCATCTGCATTTTCTTGGTGTGAGTTATACATATTTAATCACATTTTGAGAGATAACCAACCAACCTTTTTTGCTTCACAGACATTAACAGATTTAACTGATGTGCTAATTTCCAAAAACTTTGCCTCTATGGATTATGAGTATCGGCCGAACACGTGCAGGTAAAACACTGAGAGGTTAAATTTAGACCTGGTGACATAAATTTCTCGCCAGATTTGGTTTAATTATAACTTAATAGGCCAGTTATTAGAGGAAAAACCATCATCAGCCTCTGCAAACTTTACATTTGAGCCTCTGATGACCCCGGTGTCCCTCACTGTCAGTACAGTACACTGACAATTATAAGTGTGTAAAGGTTATTTTTTGTAAAGGCTTTTTTCCAAATATGTTGTATTCAAGTTAAAACATGCCGTTTACTTAATCCTGGTTTGTCTGTTTTGCATTGCATCCAGCATTTTGTTTCCACATTATTTGCAACACCGGTGAGAGGTAAAGCAGGTTCTGCCATTTGAGGCATGTAGCATTTACTCAACGAGTAGAAAAGTAGAACAATGAGTAGGAAGTCTGTACCTCTCTGTGTTAGTCCAGTGGATTTCACTAGAGATCCAGATGTTTAACTCTTGCAGTGAATTAGAGGCTGTTCATGCTTTCATGAAGACTCCTCGTTGGTGACTGTTGTCAGGTGGACTGGTTCTCTATTAGGCAGATCTTTACGGCCCCACCTTCCTATTTGTGAATGCAAACAAGTGATGGGACACGCCTTGTGTGCCTTCAAGGAATCCTGCTTGTTTCCCTCCTATATGCCCTAGAGGTGACTGTGCCTGTTGTTATGTCGATCTGCACTTCGAGTAACAGGTAACCAGATTAGAAACGCAGTTACTAACATTACCTGTGAGTTGAAACTGCACCATGTGACCGCTTTTGTTCACCATTTCTCTATACAAATACACTAAAATCCCAGAAAACAACAGCCTGTGGTAAATAATGAGCTGGTTCTACTTATATATGCCTTTAATGAAATCCTCAGTTTGGTAAAAAAAAAAAGTTAGCTCAGTTAAGGGTTTTTTCCCACCTATACTGGCTCCATCAATCACAATGTTACGTTGTATGCTGAAATATTCCTGATACAGTAGCTTAAAGGTAGTTGAAAATCAGTATAACAAATCCTTAAAGAGTAAAAGCACATAATGTCCATGCTACATTATAATTAGAATATATATTTTTACAAAACGAATTGATTTTTTATTTTTTTTCATAAACAGAAATAATGAAATCACAATATGACTGTAAAGCGTTTCAAACATTCACATGCAGCTGGCTTACAGAACCTGATAAAAAAGGGTGATTAATATTTAATTTGTCACAGGAACTCGGCTTGATTTGTTTGCTTTGTGTGTGACTGTTCTTTCTCCCTCTCTGTGTGAATATTAACAGCCACATGCAGGTGCAGTTAAAGTAGGTGTGGTAGATGTAGCTGTCACAGTTTACGTGGAGTTTGCACCCTTGAATGTGACTGTAAGGTGATGCCCTTTGCCTTGTGTAAAAAATCAAGTCTTTGCACTTTATGCCTTCTGTAATCTTCCTCGCCATCCCTGAAGTGATGGTGACTTTGACGCCCTCATTCCACCCTACAACAAATGTGGCTCGACAGTATAGATGCATCAAAATGTAGACACCAGACCCTTAAATTTGTGCATTACCTGATAAGGAACTACTTTTTTCCCTCAAATGTTAGAAGCTGTCTTACCTGTCATTAGACACTTGACCTCAGTGGACGCCAGGCTCCAGCCAGAGAAAACCCTCAACAGATAAAATGTTCTGTGGTTGATGTTTGTTCCGTGTCAACACTTAGTGTATTTGATTTCATTGCGTGGAAACTCAGACGTACTGTACTGTGTCGTCTAAATGCTAACGACAGGAGGTCCAGTGGCTGCTTGTTTCACTGTGAGTCTTCTGTGTGGAGTGAAGGCAGAGCTGTGCAGTGATGTCATGAGGTCGAGCCGCTCTTTTTACACTAGCACGTTGTTTGTTTTCACACACGGACATTGTTGTAGCGGTCGGCCACTTGCGTATCAACCCCTCCGGGTTGTGGGAGGTCTGGGTGGACGGGCACACACTCACACACACTCACACACTTGTGAACACACAGCTCGTAGAGGATTTCATGACCAGTAATGTGCTGCATCAAGATTGCAGCGTCTTCTCATTTCCATCTTGTATATTACGTATGCTTTGACCATGGCTTTGAAATGGCTTCAGAACTGCAGCAAAATAGCTCGTATTGTTGAGGTGGAACAGAGTCTACTTGATGTTTCCAGCAAAGTCGACACAACTGAAAGATGGTGGAACAATAAGCTTAATGTGGCCTGACCACCACATACCAGTTATTCAGTAAACGTATCTTTGAGCTAAACGCTGTTGGTAACCAGTGTAACTGGTTCATCCGGATGAGTTTTTAAAAAGGGCTTCCGGGAACAGGAATGGTCAGTTTCAATTCATCCTGTTTAGTTTTGCCTGAGGCGAAACTGTCCCATCTTTTAGGTTTGTGAGCTTCTGTCTTAATTTGTTTTGTGTATTCAATTGTTAACACAAAGTTTTTCTCAACGGTTTGTCAGGATGTTGGACGGATGAAGATAGAGCTGTTTGCCGACGTGGTCCCAAAGACAGCAGAGAATTTCCGGTATGGCTCACATTATTGAATCACACTGTCTGTTTTTAGATATTTCAGAGAAAAGAGACATCACAGGTACATATGGTAACACAAAGTTTCAAAGATGTTACTTACAGTTTTATCATCTCTTACAGGCAGTTCTGCACTGGAGAGTTCAGGTGAGGCTGTGATGGGTTGTATTCTTCCTTGCTACACAGACACCACTTCACCATCCTCCACAGTAAACCACCTGCGCTTTCATTCATGTGGCAGCAACCTGAGTTTTGAAACATGAAAATGAGGAACCCGTTTCGTGTATCAGGGAAACCTGATTAACACAAATGGTGGTCTGCTGGAGAAACCTTTTTATTTGGCCCAATATACACTTGATCGGGTCTCTAAAGGGTGTTTTTGTGTGTACGTGTGCATGTCAAAGAGCCTGGAGAGGACTGCTGTGGTGGGACTGTAGCAGGATCAGAGGAACGATTATTGGCTGCAGCTGTGCATCCTTGTGTACAAAATATTAATTTAGGGGCAAAAATAAAGAAATAAATCAAATTTATGTTGATTTTTCAAAGCTGAACAGTAGGATAGATAGATATATGCAGTAAGAAAAAACTATGTGCTCTATTTGATTCTCTCACTGCTCCTTCTGTCCAAATGCTGCAGATATTAATATCATATATTAGATATTATGTTAATAATGCATTTTTCTGTGATATGACAAACTCAAAACACATATTTCTTATTGCTTTAGATTTTAAAGTTGATTTGTCAGGTGTTGCTAAACACATGACATTTTGTACACATCGTTCAAAATGCACCACGTCTGAGCAAAAGCTGCACTTTGAGAGCAAGTACACACTGAGCCACAACCTGCTGTAACACACAAAGCCACGTGATCAGCTGTCTTTCTCTTTTAATTCTGAATGGGCTTATTTGGAGAAAGCTTTGAAAGGAAGCTTTTAACCCATGATGTGTGGTACCATATTAAACATGGTAGTGGATCTGCTCTGTCCCTTGCCGCTATTCTGAGTCACCGAAGCTGATAAATGCTCCGCATGGCCATTTAACATGGAAGAAATATGAGACCGTTTAACAAGAGCAGGTGTTCTTTATGCAAGCCAGCACTATTCCTCAGTGGTGTTCCAACAGCAGAGGAGCCTTTAAGTGAAGGTCCAACAGCTGCCAGCCAATGATGCATCCGGGCCTGTAGTGGGGTGTAAAATGATTCCTGATTGATTGTTTACTGATTCCCCATCCCAAACTACTACTTCCAAACCTCACATCACACTGACAAGCCTGCTTTGTGAGAATTGACAGTATGTTTGTCTTGTACTAACTTCATTTTGTTCTGTATGAATTTGCTGCCCAACAGGAAGGATGGAGTCCCTATTGGTTACAAAGGCTGCACGTTCCACAGGTACACAACATTGGAACTTCCACTCGTTGGAAAGATTTTAAGGATTTTTTAAAGATATTTTTGGAATGATTTGGAGTAGAAAGCCATCCCCTCTGGTGGTTTTTAGAGCATTTATTCAACCTGGTTGTCTCCTTGGTGTACCTGCTGTCAGCTTTGGCATTTCTGCCCCCGTTTTCCTTCATGTTTATAGTTCTAGTGCCAAAATGACTCACAAACAAGGGGGGTCCTGGATCCTAGACAGCTAATGTTAGCTCATGAGGTCTGTACACCATTACAGCCAAATATCACAGCACATCGGTGGAACCAAGTACCTACAATCTTATCAGATTACTTGGTATTATGACATTTATTTAGTGTTTAATCATTCATAATATGCATCATCTGGAATACATACATTAAAATTACATTTCTGTTTCATGTTTAATGAGAACTACAAAACCTACCTGTGTCTATAAAAAACTATTTACCTGCCTTAGAAGTTTTCTTCTTTTTTTAATGTCAACATGTAATCTAAGTAGATTTAATGTTGCTTTTGTGACAAAAGGTGAATTGGATGTTTTTACAGGCTGTGTATCGGTATGTCTTACAGCTTTTACTGATATGTTTTCATTCTTCATCTGCAGGGTCATCAAAGACTTTATGATTCAAGGAGGAGACTTTGTAAATGTGAGTACATATACACCTCCTCTGCTGTCTGTTTAGTGCCCCTGTCATATCTTATCTTTACGATGGCACTCACATGTCTGGCAACATTACAACGAACGCTGAATTTGAAGTCTTTTTGGAGAGCAAGTTTCTTAGCAGAAAATATCTAAATATATATTTGCTTGCTGTGAGTGGATAAAAAAAGGATGAATTTGTGTAAGGAAGCATGTAAACCAACAGTAATCAGGAAGATTTTTCACACAAACAATATAAAGAATGTAATGTTTTCAAACTTGGCCTTGGCCCTTGCTTTTTTTTCCGATCTTTACTCCGAAAGGTTCGAGTATACAGCCAGTGCAGACACAAAGGTATACAGAGAAGCAATCATTTAAATTAAAACAAATAAATAAAATTATGAACAACGAAAGGCAAACAACATAATTGGGATACATAAATGGCATCAAGGTACAGTCATGATAAGAAATTTAATAATAAAACGGACGTGTTTTTCTTTTTTTGACCAATTTGACAATTCTATTACTTTTTTTAGTGTTTACAAATTTGAGAGATCCTATATTCTTTAAATTCACATAAAAATCCAGTGAATTTTACTTTAGCACGTCTGAGATTTACCCTGCAGAATCAACAGTGGTATATTTGTATATTTGTGGTATATTTGTCATGTTCAAAATATGTAATGAATTTTTACACTCAAATTCAATAATATGATTATTTTTACATTATTTTATAATCTTTCCTTCAAATCCAGCAAGTAATTGAATGTGTACCATGATAGAATATTTCTTTTCTTAATTAAATTAAAAAAAAATCTTGCCATGATGTCGGTGAAACTGCAGTTTGAATTGAGTGCCTGTTTTCTTCCCCCTGGTGGACGTGTGGTGAACTACAGCACATCAAAATTTAAAATGCTCTCTCTCTCTCTTCTTTGTGAGCCCTGGTTTATGCTCTGTTGTCTGCCTTTGTGAAGGGTGATGGAACTGGTATCTGCAGCATCTACAGAGGGCCGTTTGCAGATGAAAACTTCAGAGTGAAGCATACTGTGCCTGGTCTTCTGTCCATGGTATGTATGTAGGTCAGTGCTCAGATGTTAGGGACACAGTTGAATCAGGAAAAGGGTCTGTTTACTTTGACTTCATCCAAGGTGCTTGGAAGGTATTCTTCTGTTTGATATAATAAGTTAATTAAGATTGAATTAATCCATTCAAGGTAAATTGACCTCAGTCTTTAAAGACAGTGGGATTTGATTGATTCATTCAAAGTGAATCAACCTTCCCTAAACAGATGTTTAAAAACTGCCATTCTGTTTCAATCATGTTTGTCTCACTCAGGCAAACAGCGGTCCAGGGACAAATGGTTGTCAGTTTTTCATCACCTGCACTAAATGTGACTGGTTAGATGGGAAACATGTTGTTTTTGGTGAGTTATTCTACAATATTAATTTCGCATTCATATTTATGTAGAGCTCTGTTTTAATTTGTTTGTGTGCCAGAGTTAAATTGTCTTGTTCATGGCTGTTGCAGGAAAAGTGGTCGATGGTTTGCTGATCATGAGAAAGATTGAGGTAAAAACTCAGTGGAATATTAACTACTAACTACTTCTATGTACTTATTTAAAAATGTGTTACGTGCTTGTTTAACATTTTTGGTGCTCACTGTCCTGAACTCTTTCATCTCTCAACGTAAGACATAGATATTTCAAAGCTGGCATCCAAACCCGATAACGGACACTTGCAATAAATTAATCCTTTACTGCATCGTGTCTAAGTAATGATTTTGTGCATAAATCCCCAGGGATCATTTTAGTTGGGTACAGCGTTTACATAAAAGTCCTGAGTTGTACATTTGTGCTCCTTCGTCCTGACAGAATGTTCCTACGGGACCCAACAACAAGCCCAAGCTCCCCATCCTCATCGCACAGTGTGGAGAGATGTGATCCCCCTCGCTCAGCACCATCAGAACTGCACAACTACACCACCTCTGTATACATGAAGTCATGTCTCGTTGTTCATCCTCAGCAAACATCAGCCCACATTGATTTTCTTCTTGTGTAGACGCCATCTCCTATAATCCGCTCTGAAGGACATAATAAAGTTCAGCAAGGCATCATTTTGGTCAGTTCACGAGTTCAGTTTGGTACCTGAGTCCAGGTTAACCGCTGCATCCAATGCTTTCTCATTCCTAATCCAGTCACTGTGTATCATTTTTTTTAATCAATAAATTGTTTTACATTTTTCTAAACTTTTAGAAGAGTGTGCTTTGTTTATTTGAAAAAAAGCTGCTCACATTTATAAATAGTATACTTATGATATTGTGACTAAGTTTTAATGTTCCCTTAACCATAAATAGTGTATATACTATTTGAAGTATGCATGTGTAATTAGGTTTGGCATTAAGCTCACAGCAGGAACGAGGAATTTTAATTGCTGTTACCCTGGTTATATGTATTTATAGCAATACTAACATTAGCAATGAGGTGATAGATATTTGTTTTAATCCACCTTATTATATTGTGTATTTAAGAAAGTACTCATACATTCATGTTTTGAAACTGCTCCGAGTTCAACTGTGCATTTAATACAGTAAGAACACTGTGTACTCAGTTTAATATGCATTGTTTTAGTAGCTTTTGTTGGCCTGTTTTCCCCTCATTGTCTGTTTCCAACCATAGAAAAACGGTCTTTAGCTTGGAAAATGATTGAATTTATCATTTAGGATTGTGTTTTTGGACTCTGAGGTGATACTAGGAGATAATCAATCACAACCCGATCACCTTGGAGCTAAGGAGGGAAACACTTTACAGCGAAAGGCACAAGAGTCCTCTAGGGCACACTCTCCAGTACCGAGCGAGCCTCTGCTGAACTTATGGCCACCTCTTACCCCAGCCTTCCATACAAATCCAAGCCCCGAGACCCCCTCCCCCATCCACGCTCTCTCTTCTGCCTTGGACCTCGTTTCCTTGGCATAAAAGAATCCTTTCAGATGGAGACTCTGTTCTTATGGAGGCAGGAAGAAGGTTTTTTTTTTTTTTTTTTTGGTGGAGGGGGGGTCTCTTCGTAGAGAGGCTTTTTGGGGTCAATGCTAAAGCCCATCTTTGTGTGGGAGAACGGGGCTCGGCCATTAACAGCAAGCTCTTCACACATCAGCCAGTGCTCATAAACAGTGCCAGTGGAGCATTAACATGACAATGGGTGGGGGCCGGGGGCTGTGGTGGGGTTGTCTCACACTCAGCCTGGGTCTGTCTGCTATGTGCTACTGGAAGAGGAGTTTCTGAATTCACTCAGGACAATGATCGCATTTAACCAGTTTATTGTGCAGGGCGGCATGAGAGGAGAAGCAACATGTATGCTATGATATCAGGACTCACTGACCCTTTTTGAGCTGTAGTGTAGCCTTAAAATGAATGAAGTGTAATCACCCAAATACACACAGAAAGAGAAGTACAGAAAAGTAGGACAAATAACATTTTGATTAACATTTTAAATTTCCTCCCTGTGAATCCTGTATATTATCAGGACATGATCTGTTATCATGTTTGGTGTTTAAATTGTAAATGAGCATTATGGTAATTGTTCAGCGTGGATGTCATGTTCACTTGTTCTCTGTGTTTAGTTGTTTCGGCATATTGCTGCAGACATTAATAGGCTGGTTAGTTAGAACTTAATGTTCTCAGCACACCAATGTATAGCCCACCGAAATGACTTCTCTTATTAAATCTTCCGAGGTATTGTGCATGTTTGAGAGGCGCCACTACTGACAACACAGTAAAAATGATAAATATAACATTACACGGCATGTTCCATGAATAAAATATTGAGGCTTTCCTAATCCTTCCCTTGATTTGGGTCAGGTATCCCTCAATACATTTCCACAAGGCTGCACTCTGTGCATATGAGTCTACAGATAGTGTGCAGTGTCTACAGACATTCAATATTTTATCAGTAGTGATGGTAGCCAAACAAACAATATTCCAAGGCTATAGAGACAACTGACCACTTGTTCAATATTTTCAAAAAACATTTTTTAAGCTCCAATGTACAAACATCGCTTGGTCTCTTAGGACAGTCTGTACAGAACTGTAGAATTGCCAAATTTTAAAACCGTGTAATTAAGGTAATCTCAAAGTCATGCGGTGCGTCTTGGGACTATTTTATGACGCCATTTTGTGCAAGAATGGCAAAATAATATTCCTGGTCATCATACTTCGCAAGTATTTTTGTACATTTTGTTAAAATCCTTCAAAAGACTGACATGACAGCCGTGCAGACACCCTGTTCCTAAAGTGTCACGGTTATCTGTCTGACTTGTCTGGCTTTGACATCACTGTGGGGCGGCAACAATGGACAGGTACAATCTCCATTAGCCAATCATATTCAGCAAACTCTTCCCTCTAACGAAACTGACAAGTGTCTTAGCCAATAGGAGCGCGTTTTGCTTTTCGTTACAGATTCCAACCAATAGGAGGAGCAGTTGGGCGGAGCCTTGACCAGAAACATTCCCCGGCTCAGTACCTCATTCTGCCCAGTTCGATCGGCAACGGGAGCGGAAAGAGGAAAGCAGAGAGCCCGAAGGCAGTAGCCCCCACCACCGCCGGCCCAGGTTACCATCTAGCACCGGGAAACATAGCAGAGAGCCGCCGCCGGCAGAAGCCATTACCAACCAGTAGTAACCATGAGCAGCGAGGCCGAGACACAACAACCACCGCAGCCTGCTGACGATGCGGAGAGCCCATCCAGCCCGGCAGCCGCAGCTTCCGCGGGGGATAAGAAGGTCATCGGTAAGACTGCTGGAAATGAGCTAGTTAGCCGAGTTAGCTAACGTGGTTAGTGGCATAGAGGCGATGCGCAAAAGCGACGGCAGTTAACATTAATGAGCCGATCGCCAGCTCAATTACTCGATAAATAACTTCGTTTTCGAACCGATGTTGCTGTTAACTCGGAAACATTTCAAACTGGCAGATGACAAAATAAACGTTTTTGCTAACATGATCTCTTTCATTTCTGCCGATTTTGTACAACGTGTGGGATGACTGCAGTTAAAATAACGTCGGCGTTTGATTGAACTAAACGGGGGAACCGACGATGAGAAGTTTTTTATTTTTTTGTCTTGAACAAGACCAAATAAATGTAATTTTTCTGCCAAGTAGCGAAACGTTGGTCATAACGGCAGGCAACGTTAGCCACTCTAATTTAAAAATGTCAGTTGGAAGATCGGACGTATTACCAGTGCTTCACCCATTAACCACGACGTTATCATTCGTTTAATACCAGTTGTAAATTAATAGCAGTTGCTCCAAGTGACATTAATTTCAGATGAGAGTGTACGATTGGTGTAATGTAATCCTTAAATCTTAGCCGGTTAATCTCTCCTGTTCATCGGCCTCCTTAACGTCCAATAGCCGCCACAGAGTGCCATGATGCCGGCTGCCCGTCACATGCACGGCCGTTGACGTTATTTCAGGACGCGGCTCTCCCCGCTAACGTTAGCTGTACTGTAACGTTAGCAGTTTTAAATAGTCGGACAATGGTGATCGATGCCGAGCAGTTAACGTTAGCTATAATTTTTTGACAGCTAATCACACATCATGGTGGAATATGGAGTTACTTTAAACGGCTAATTTAGCCTGTTACAACTGTCTGCTAACGTTAGCCGCTGGCCACCCCTTTGTTCACACGAAAGAGGCTGGTTCTGTGTTTGTAGTTTTTCTCTCCAAAATAGTCGAAACTCGCGCACAAACTTGTACCCACTGCATTTGGCGAAAGGATCATACAAAAGCTGGCTTTTACATTTTTCAGAATACGACTGTCAATGGACGTCGGATTTTGCTCGAATCTACGGGCTATCTAGTATTATGGCCTAGCTTAACAGCGGCGGTAGCTCGTTGGCTAACGAAGCTACGCTAGCCTAGCCAGCTAACATTTGCTATTTACATGGCTGAAGGGGCCACCCAAAATGTCCGCCGTTTGATTCAACTGATTTCTTTCGCCATTTAGTGGTTCGTTCGTTACAGTTAACAACTTAAATATTTTTTGTTACACAACGTTCCGCCAAAATAGAGGTTATTTCATGTGTTACGATAGTTTCTGCTCGCTGGCTTTAATCCAACCACATGGTTGATACCCAGTTAGCCACCATGCTAACAAGCCAGCTCGGCACGCTGCTTGCTAACGTATCCGGGCGAGACTCTACCACGTGTGAGCGCTCAACTGCTGAGCAGTGCGGCTTAAAATGGGGCAGTAGGTCTGTAGTAGTTGAACTTTGAAATGTCCCCGGCTACAGCGTACTATGTTCTTATCCCCCCGCTCCTTGATGGGTGATGCACTACAGTGGCCCTATATGACAGATGCACCGGTAATGGGGCTAAGAAATCCTAGATCCGCATGAGAATTGGCGTAGTGATAACTAGCTCATAATACCCTCGGTTCATGCATCATACCGAGTGCAGCTGGCACAGGGCATCCTTGAGCATCAAGATCTAAAAAAAGGCTGACAGTTGGGAGTTAAATATAACTTGCACATTATCTGTGGCTTGGGTTAGTTTTTCTTCATCTGTGGTTATTTGAGTCCTTTAACTTTTCTCATAGTGGAGGACGTGCGAAACACATACGTTTGATTGAGGCTTTTCATTCATACTTGCATAATGTTATTTCAGCAGTGTAGCACTGAAAATGAAATGCCTGAAGCTTAAACTTGGTTAATGATTTTCGTTTTATTGTGTCTCATTGTAGCAACAAAAGTCTTGGGTACAGTCAAATGGTTCAACGTCAGGAATGGATATGGTTTTATCAATAGGTAAGTGAACTCCACCCCCACCCCTGTCTGCTAAAGACCCTGATATCATCTGTGTGTTTGGAGGGACATCCCCAATCCTATTATGGCTTTGATTTGCTTACAAAGCTGACCAGACGATTTGTCTGCTGGTCTCCATGCTGTTACATTGTTACTGCTGTTACATTCAGTACCTAAGTAATCCTTACACTTGCTGGTGTAGTTGTCCTTTGTCTGCATTCTGCGGCTTAGCGAGATGGTAACTAGATGTAACTGAATGTTTATTTTCTTATGTTTAGGAATGATACAAAAGAGGACGTTTTTGTACACCAGGTAAGTTATAGATAATTTTATTCTCTTATTTACTTTCATAAATGATCATGAATATAAAATCTCACCCGCGAACAATTTCTGGTTTTTAGACAGCTATCAAAAAGAACAACCCGAGGAAATACCTTCGCAGTGTTGGAGATGGCGAAACTGTGGAGTTTGACGTAGTTGAGGGAGAGAAGGTAAGCTGTGCTTTTGTGGGCAATTCAGACTGTTAATAAAAAAATAACAAATAAATTGAATAAATAAAAAAATCCATCCTATTAATTGTAACCTATAAACTGCAATCATTTGCTTGGGTGATTAATTTTTAATAAAAAAAAATAATGCCACTGTGCACAGGGAGCAGAGGCGGCAAATGTCACCGGCCCAGGAGGAATTGCAGTCCAGGGTAGTAAGTACGCTGCTGACAGGAACCGCTATAGGCGCTATCCCCGGAGAAGGGGCCCTCCCCGTGGTGGAGACTATCCAGAGAACTACCAGAGTGACGGAGAGGGTGAACCAAGCAACGGAGGTCGTGACAAAGGCAGCCGAGATGGGGGAGAGAGCGCACCTGAAGGAGACTCTCAGCAACAGCAGCGCAGGCCCACTTACCCTGGCAGACGGCGTTATCCGTCATACTTTGTACGTAGACGCTACGGCCGCCGGCCCCCGTACACCAACGCACCACGCGGAGAGATGACTGAGGTACGCCGTCACAGGGCTACTATCCTGAAGCAGGCACCCAGCAGTCCCATGACAAAGTCGGGACCCTTGATATGTTGATGTCATACACAACGTGAAATCCTCTCCTTTCTAATGCCCACGTGGTTGTGAACATAAATCTTGGTGTATCGGGGGTCTTGCCAATATTTTGCAAATTGACTCATAGGCCCCTAATCTCAGCTGTGTCGGAGCTACCTGATGTTGCACTTTCATCATCCTCAACACTGATTGGCAAGCTGGCCAGCTTCATTACAGCTGAGGATTATACACTACACAATACACGATCTATACACGTTTGTTTGCCTGTGTGTTGGCTCTGGAAAAAGTTGTGTGTCAGTTGTCGTTTGATCTGTTTATCTTCAGGGAGGTGAGGGTGACGAGAGCCAGGGAGGTCCAGACCAGGGCAACAAACCAGTGAGGCAGAACTACTACAGAGGCTTCCGACCAAGGTTCAGACCAAGGTTTGCATGTTGGCTTCATTGATGCAGGGCTGCAACAAAAGGAGAGCAAACCACTGGGCTATCTGAAGCCCACAAACGGAAATCTGCCTCTTTAAAAATGAACCTGACTAAATAAATGCCACACGTTTGGGCCAGAGAAAGTCTCCTTTTATTGCAGCCTAACCTCAAACTGCAGCTGTGCATCCAAATTGATTTTTTTATTTTTTTTTGCAGCAATTGTCTTGTGACTTAAAATCTGCATCTTGTCTCAGTGGCTGATTTGTTCTTTGCATGATGCCACCACATCTTAGTTACTGTGTACTTAACGCTTGACAGCCCATTTTTATTTTTTGCCTGCTCACTCCAGGGGTCCACCCCGTCCCAGACCGGTGCGGGACGGCGAGGAGGACAAGGAGAATCAGGGCGGCGAAGGCGGTCAGAACCAACAGCCCCGCCAGCGGCGCTACCGCCGCAACTTCAACTACCGCCGCAGACGCCAACAGACTGGTGGCAAACCCGGCCAGGAAACCAAGGAGGCCAAGACAGGAGGTGACCCATCTGCAGAGAAAACGTCCGCTCCCGAGGCCCAGCAGGGTGGGGCTGAGTAGGAAACGACCTGCCCACCGGCACCTACCATCTTTTACCATCGTCCGGGTGAGTGTGGAGCCTCATGATTGCTGGTTTGGGTCCGTTTTGCTAATTTCCGTTAACTTCGGCAGGTGAATATCTGTATTCAGGCATATCTATTCATATGCAACATTTAAGGTTTATAGCTGCCTAGATTTTTATTTTGTCCAAGTAGGGCTGTCTGGCTCATCACTCTTTAGGCTCTGTAGTGGATGATCCAAAGCATGAGGTAATGCAGTGGATTTGATTAAGCAAACTGTCTGGAGCCATAGAGCCCTCTCGCTATTGTCTCTTTTCCATATGAGCAGCAGATTTGGGCTTTGGATTCTTTGGTCTGGTGATGAAGCACTTTTTCAGGCAACTCATGGTGCAGTGCGCCACATGACTAAACTGATTAAAAATGCAGTGCACAGATGAACAATGGACTAATTTTCTTCTTTTCTTTTCAGTTTTTTTGTCAACAAGAAGAAACATCAAACAAGATCTGAGCAATAAAGATTTGACTTGACGATCGTCACAAGCTTGCACCATGCATTTGACCAGATTACCACCGATTGCCTGCAGAATCTATGCAGACCTGTTTTTTTTCCATTATTTTTATGTGACAGCTACAAAAAGTTTTGGGGAAACAGCAAATGTTTTTCTAAATCTGTCCTAAGTTTTTACACCAAATGGTTTTTAAAGAAAAAATGGAATTTGATATCTGGTCAGTTTGACATTTTTAAATAACTTTTTATGTATTCAAACATTTTAACAAAATGCAAGCTCAAATAAAAGTCCAGAAACCAGGAAAATACTCTCGTGTTGGCTTTATTTTTATGTTTCAAGTAGACAGGCCCTAAATGTTTTTCCTATTTCAGATGAAATATTTAGAAGCACATAATCTTGTATGATGCAAAGTGGCACATTAGCATTTATAATCACAAATGTTTTTCCAAAACTCTGGTCATGTTTTCTTCTACATCAGGATAACAAAACACCCTTCACAGCATATTTAATTGGCACCAATGCAATATGAATGAGAAATGTAACCGATAATTAGCACTGCGTCAAACTGAGACTGAGAGCAAAGTGTACATTAAACACTTATTGTTTTTAGCATGCAACTTTTCATACTATAGTGTATGTAGACAATATAATTATAAAATCATAGGGTGCATTGAAGGTTCACTATTTGCTTCAGCAAGTAGGTTTTAAACTCACATTCACACCAGTTAATAACAGCATAGTGCTTTACAAGTTAGAGAAAATGTCCACTGTTGGCCACTAAATCCGGCCACTGGAAATGTGTTAATTTTTTTTTTATTGGCCGCTCACACAAGAAGTGGACGGAAGACGACATACATCAGCTCTACAACAAACATTTTCATTCCACCTGATGGCCATGTTTGAAGATACTTGGTGGGGCAGACGGGCAGCACAGTTTGCACTGTTGCCTCACAGCAAGAAGTTTCCAGGTTCAAACCCGCCGGCCGGCAGGTTTGAGCTTTGAACCTTTCTCCACACAGAAAGGTTCAAGGTTCTGTCCGGGCACTCTAGCTTCCTCCCACGGTCCAAAGACATGCAGGTTAGCTTAATTGGTGACTCTAAATTGCCAGTAGGTATGAATGTGAGCGTGAATGATTGTCTGTCTCTGTGATTTGGTCCAGGATGTACCCTGCCTCCCACTCAGTGTCAGCTGGGATCCCCTGCGACCCTTAAGGATAAGCAGTATGGAGTCTGGCGGACTGTAGAGAAACATGTAAAATATGAAACTTATTCATCTTAGACCGCTGGGGCACCAGGACAGCATCCTGGTTAGACGCCTTCTAGTCTGATGGACTGCTGCAGTAATTAATAGTTGTCCTGTGTTCAGTATGATTCACCAGCAACGCAGTCTCAACAAAAACTGAACATGAGCGTCACCAATCTACTATACAAAACCAGGGTGTTCCTGTCACTCAAACGTTGGTCTCTTTGCGCAGGCGCTTCATGCGTTGCACGTTGCTCTCCATGGCGGTGGGGTTGGTGATCTCTGTGGCACAACTAGCAGGAAACCAGCCTCTCTCTCCATCTCGCATCCTCTCCCCAAAACACCAGGCTAGGAAGAGCAGACAGCTGAGGTTACCTCTAGAAGCTCTAAAAATCCTTCCACTGATTGAGCATCAAGGTGTGGATTTGATGTAGCGATGGAGCAAAACACACACACACACATATAGGGCCTCACCTTCATCTTTCCGAAGGACGATGACGAGCTCAGCCTGTTGCAGACCCAGCTCATCTGGTTCCTTTGGCATGTAGGCTTTGGTGGCCTCGTACTGTGGCAGACCTGAAAACACATTCCCATAATAAACACAAAACCAAAGCTTATATGTCAGGAACAGTAAACCTTCCTGTATTTTGTGTAGAATTAAGAACCCTGTTTATTTAATAACATCCTGCACAGCTGAATATTTACAGCACAACACATTACTTCCTGGCATGTCATTTTCCTTGGGAGGACACACCCTTTGATAATGATATCAAACTGCAAACAAAGATACACTTACTCATACCCATGACGCAAACAGCCACTGTGATGGTCCTGTTTTAAACATGCCTCAGGGCGTACCACAAAGGCACTGCTTTAATTTTAACAAGATTTTGTTTAAAGTAGTTTCTGGGTGTTTTTTTATTCTTTGGAAACGGCACAGTCATGGCCAGAAGTAGGGAGAACTCAAAACAAGACAGTTGTAAAGTCATAAATCATAAAAGAAGAAAACACATAAGTAGAATTCGTTCCATCCCAAATGGTGACTGCTCCACATCTGTCTTGTTTTAAAATATTTACTGTGCATGTCTAAAGCACCAGAATGCTTTTTTCATTTGGAGTCAAATGCAAGTTAAGTACAGATAATGTAGTTCATGTGTATTAAAGTCATTGTTAAACATTATGAACCCAAAGTCAGGGTTCAAATAGATCTAGAAAATGTTGGAGATGTTGTCTGGAAAAGAAGAAAGAATCTTTACGTCTCTGATTTGTATGTGAATCCAATTGCATTTTAAATAGCTGCAGACTCATTTGAAATGGAAAGTGAATGCAAACCATCTGTTTTCTATGCAGCACACTGACTTCCATGACAAATGAATAATTTACACATGAACAGTAAGGAACAGATTTGTCATTAGCTGCCACTTTTAAAGATTACATGTCTGGTCGAACTCAGTTAATTCAAAGTGGATTTAAAAGAGCGACTCCCTTGGTAAATAAATCATGCTGACTTACCGGCTGTAGGAGTGGAGACTCCTGCCTGCTTGTGTTCTGTCAGAGCAACTATCCAACGTGCCCGGTCCACCCTTAGACAAAAAATCAAATACAATCATAAACATGACTCCAAACCCACTGCAGTCTCTTCACGTGATAACAACAAAATCTCTTCTGAATAAACTAAATTTATGGGAGCGTTTTAGGTTGGTATTCAGACGTCTGTCAGTAGAGGGAGCCAGACACAAAACATCAGACTGGTTTCCAGTTGGGTTTTTCCACAGGGCTGCTTTAGTGAAAGCCCTGATGACATGCACCTCCACTGCATCCTCACAGCAGGGAGCAGCTTGCCCACATATCAGCCTTTTTGTACTGGTTGTTGATGGCTTTGCATCAATATTGAAGCCGTGTTAAGTCACTGCTGATGTAAACCTTTCCTGCTGTTGTCACTGGTGAACTGGCAGGATGCTTTTATTGTGAAAAACTAGGAAATGCAAACGCGTTTGTAACCCAAAGTGCAACAGGACCAAGCTTCCCAGAGACCACATTAACCATATCCACCATTATTTGGTGGTAGCAAGACTGTATTTTATGTCTCTGAATGAACCAGGATGCGAAGGAAAGTGATCAGATTTTCAACAAAATGTTCCAGTCCCGCCAGATGAAACTGTACCTCATGACATCTTAGTATAATAAAATCCTGTGTTTTCCAATATAAAACCCCACATAAGGGATAGTGAGCAGCGGTACCTGGACTCTGCCACCAGAGTGATCTGCTCCACTCTCCCCTCACTGTTCCTGCTCATCAGCAGTCTGAAGGAAAGATAGTGGCTGGAGCTGTTCTTGGCAGGCGGAGACGTTCGTCCTTCTGAATCCTCCCCGACCTCCACCTCCACATTCTCCAGAGTCGCATAGTCCATCACCACAAAGCTCTCCTCACTGGAAAACACAAACTGTTTAAATCATAATTCCATTTACGGAATATTTTTCAATCAAATTGTGTCTGAATGAGCAGCAACATTCGGTTACATGTGGTTTTTACACATCATAGTGCAGCTTTCAGTGCAGCTAAACCCAGTTACTTTTTTATTTTACATGCACGCATTCAAACCACATTCCTTTACTCGCTCCATTTCCAAGACATTATCTCCTGAAGACTGGCTTACAATGTGGACTTTACAACCCTGAAAATGACTCCAGTGTTGTTCGTCTGAGCTGACATTGTTTGGTTTCTCCCTAACTCAAAACAGAAAGCTGTAGTCTGTTGAGCTGACATGCTGAATGCAAGATTGAAGAATCTCAAGTATGCACGCATCACTTCCATACTCTCTCCTTTCTCTCTGTTTGTCATGTTTCCTGCCTGCCAGCAGCTGGACAAACTCAGTGTCCACAGGAGTCACCAGGAAGAAGTTCATGAAATGCTTCAAAAACTGGTTGTGAATTTTGAAACTTCACAATGCATTATGCCCAGAGGTTAAAAACTTTAGCTTCCTGCTCTGCTTTCTTTGCTTCTAAAGTCAGACTGCTCTTAAACCAGATATTACAGCAGGCTGAATGCATCTTAAGCTATCCTATAAAATGTTATCTTGGTTTTATCTTAGGTAGATCATGACACATTGGCTGATGTTTTTATGAATTAATAAATATAATATATAAAATTGTCTTAGTTTTAGTCCCACTGACCTCTTCTTCTTGGTGACGATCAGTACGTCGTTGAAGAGAAACAGGTAGTAGCTCCTGTTGCTGAAAGCCCTCCAGATGCTGAGCTCTTCAGTGCAGACGGCCAGCTCACCACGCTTCTTCAGCCACCGTGATGATGACACCAGAGGAAATGGCTGCAAGGACACGAGAATTAGCACTCCAGGTTAACAAAACTGGAATAACATGTTTTCTTCTGTACTGGATCTGCACCATTGCTACATGAAGGGAATCAGTCCAAAGCTTTTTCACGTTCTGTTGTATTCTTTGCTTTTTATATTTACATAGAAGTCAATCCATGTGACCTCTATATTCACTGTTTGTGTATATAGATTGTACATATGGACACCTCTTACCTTGATTTTACCAAAATCCATCTGTTTCTGAATGGTGTACATCTGCTCCGTCCTCTCCATCCGCCTCGCTCCATCATTGCAGCTTGAGACCAACTGTTGAATTAATAATCACAACAGTGACGTAATGATAATCACAACCTTTGACCTCGTAGCCCACATCCCAACATGTGAGGCCAAAGAATGCTTTACAGACATTCAGCTAAGCTGTTCTCAACATGTCTACCTTGCTGATGGCGTGCAGCGCCCAAACAGCAGCAAAGTACTCGGCTGTGTCGTCTGGAGTTTTCTGGCAGATTGTCTGTGAGGGGAGACAAAGGTGTGAGTTATTTATTTCTGTTGGCAAAACACCCTTCTGCACCACTGTACATGCCATGAAACAGAATCCAGAGTTCCTAAATCAATGAATCACTTTTCATCATTAATTCTGGTGAATATTTAAAGTTATACTCGTGTGTTTATATACACATATGGTTTTTATTCATTTTTCTAATTTTGTACTTTTTTCTGATTTCACTCCCAAAATGTGTCTCTATATTAATATAATATAATAATCGTTAATGCCTTTTGATTTTGACAAGTGTACATCTTTACAAGCTTTTACAAATAACACAAATAAAGTGAAGAACACGAAGATAATGTGGTGAATGCGTTAGGAAGGTAAGGAATGACCTTTATGGATTGACAGTAAATCTAGCTTTACACACTTAAGGAAAATTAAATAATGTGGCTCTCAGGCTGCTGGCCATGAACCCACAGAGGGCTCATCGGGCCATTTTAGGGCTATTATCTAAATCTGTTTATTTGGGAATATGTGTGAGCCACAGAGACTGGGAGTCATTTACAAAGACACTGAAGGTTACACTGACATCCAGCAGCAGTGGCAGTCTGGTGACTCGCTGCATGGGAAGGATGAGGAAAGAGATCATGGGCAGGCCTCCACATTCACTGCTCCCTTCGATTTGCTTCAAGGTCTCTTTGAAAGCAGTGTTGCTGGACCTTATAGATGGAGAGAAAGAGGGGGAGGTCAGCTCAACCTGCTTCGTTAATGCGGACACTCATTAGTTTGTCAGGGTGTCCAGCTGCTACTCACAGCAGCTTCTGCAGCGTCCTCTGTTGGAAGGTCTCATTGGAGCAGTAGACAATGTAGGGCTCAAAGTGGTGAGCAGCGTGGTTCTGAACAATATCGCTAATGTCCCGGATCACTGGGTTGTCATAGTGACGGCGTTCAAGGTCCTCAAAAAACCTAAAAATGGAGAGAAGAGGGGGAGGTTAGTGAAGAAGTGTAAGGACTGCGTTTCTACTCCCACAGACTGATTACCTGAGCAGGATACATGCAGCTCTGTGCGGACAGTGTATGTTCAGGCTGAACTGAACGTCACAACTTCTAAGCTTTAAATTACAGGACACTTGTATTGTCAAAGCACAGATTAACTTTTCAGCGTTTTCATTTCAGTGTTGGTTACATTCTGAGACAGCTGTGACAATAACAGGTGATGATTGTGTGGTAACTGAAACAAAAGGTGTCCTTCTCCACTTATCTCCTGAGAGACATGAGCTTCACAACAATCCCGAAAGCACACAAACTGATGATTTCAAGGTCCAAATATACTAAAATACAAAACCTGTAAGATCCAGGTGATCCCTTCTGCAAAAGCTTTGGAAGGGCTTTCTATTATTAGCAATAACGACAGGATAAATGACTTTCAGCCCCACCCTTGCTAAGTGCCTTTTTCAACAAAAAAAGAGTAAAACGACACCTGAGAAACAGCCCAACCCAGGAGGCGACTGCAGGACACACACATACTGTAAATCAGATGTGCCATAACGCAGCTTCTGAGACAACCTCTACCTTCTAGTTTCACACATCCCATTTTACTTGGAAGAACAGAACAAGATGAGGAAACTTCTTCTCTTGCTGCTGAAAGTAGATTTATTCTCACCCAAAATAATGTAACCGGCAACGCACTGAGCAACACAGGCCGCTCACAAGCGCATTATCATCTTAAAGCCTGTGAATAGAGCAGCCAGGCAGCAGAACCAGTTTGGCTTGTTGGCTTGTTTTAACATGTTGGTGGAGACTACAGGATACTAAAGACATGCTAAGGGCAAATATTCTACCTGAAACTTTAAATCAAGGAATTTTCAGTTTGAAATCACATCTCATTGTGAATAAAAACCTACTGAATGACAAAACAAATACAAAATGTGTGTCATATAGTGTAACGTATGCAAAGCACAGTCCTATGTGCAGATAAATAGTCCTTTACACTGCTTCACACAGTGATAACATCATTGGATCCTACATTTATGAGGTGGTGAACCTCCCCCACAACTAGTTTTCCATCACCCACCCACACACACACACACACACGAACAAGTAAGACTGCAGTATAATTTGTGCCCACCTTTGGCTGACTTGGTGTATGACAGAGATGTTGGAGAAGAGGTGATGGTGCTCTGTGGCCGTCATTGTTTTTTTCAGAGCTTCACTGTTCTTGAAGTGACGCACCAGGATGCCCAGGCTGTGCAGGTATGAGTGCTCTGACGTGATGATCTCAAAGATGGCCTGTAAAATGACCACACATGTCCAAATAAGTGTGCATGTGATGGAGCAAGTCACATTTGCAACACGTGCTTTCTTTTTACTCTGTGATGCTCTTGCTGTTGGATCTCTGGTGGTCTGGTAATTTTGATTAAGGACTTAAGAATTTACTTTTTTAGGGATCCTACTTTATTTCAACCCGTCTTTCCTACATTTCCCAGTATTCCTTTTAACAAAATCCAGTGAAATGGCCTCTACTTTCTGTAATCAACTGTGGAGTTTCTGCATAGATGAACAGAGCAAACCAGCAGGGAAGTTCTTTAAATCAGACATAACAGACATATCCCTGACAAAGTAAAACATAAGCTGTGGCTGCAATGCATTCTGGTCTATTGAGGCTGCTATTGGTGGAGAAATCTGCACCTCTGCTCTCCTCTCTAACAAACTTCTCCCTACATGTTGAATATGGGAGCAAACATTTGTGGCACTGTTCAGAGTAGTTTTTACGGTATAACAGTATAAATATTTAGCAATGGATGCTTTGGTTAACCTCTGCTGCTTGTGGTCAGGATCTCAGGTGAGCTATAAAGTGACAATGACACACGTCTCACAACCCTACTTCCTCTAAAGGTGAAATGGCTGAGACAGGAACAAAGGGCATTAGCTGAGCTAAATCAAGAACACCACTTCCTGAAAATTCAAGACCAGCACTTATGTTTCAGAGCAGCATTTCTTAGTTCCTTTAAGCCCCAAACTTAAGGATAATGCTTTCATAACGCTAAAAAGTGTAATTAAAGTTGCTGGCAGCAAATCTGGGGCGCACACTAAAGATATACCGTGAAGGTAACCACAGGTACAAAAGAGCAAGACTGAGTGAGATCATACTGGCAGGGTGTGGACTGTAGTGCACACAGGGTGGACCTTTGGTATTGACACATCTGCTGTTAGACTGCTAGTGCAGACATATTACCAAAAGGAAAATCCACCCTCATACAGTATTACACTGTATAGACAGTATAAGTCTGAAATGTAACTGGGATTGTTGTTGGACCAACAATATCTCAACCTGATTGATCTACTTCTGCCTCTGCGCAGTGACTCTCTTCGCTTCCTAGAAAGCCTTCTGACAAAAACTCAGAGAATGACATTACACTTGTTGCCAGACAATGTTGGCAGGTGTGGGAGTCTCTAAGCCTTAATGGTTTTTTTTGACAGACAGCCTGTGTTACAAAGTGGAGATGTGGAGTTTGATAGAAGTGGGGATTAAGGAGGCACTAAGGGTCTAATGAAAGACTCTTGTGAGTCACATTATGGGAAATGTAGGATCCTGTGTCCTTAGCAGGGCCTTTAAGCAGGGACTAAAAGTCAGACACGTCAATTAATGATTAATGCTAATGTTTTGTTTTATTGCAGTTAACAGTCTGTTTTGTAATTGTATGCTATGGCTGTTTTGCTCCTCGACTCAGTGGCAGAAACACAGAAACAACAAAGGTGATGGAAACAGAAACTGAAAAACACTGCTTAAGTTTTATTGTTTTTAATCACAGAGCAGACAATACGTTCCTGTCATGCAGAGAAGCGTTCTTTAACTGCACATTTTTTGCTGAAAGGTCATGATGTTGTTATCCCTCTATGCATATCAGCACACACACACACACACACACACACACACTAGCAGCCACACATACTTACCTCTTGTCTCTTTCTCTCCTGAGGTGAGATCTTTGTCAGAATTCCTGCGTCCCTCACCTTTGAAAGAGATAAAGAAAAGCTAAGCTCTGCTGTTTATTTGAAACGGAGCGTGCTTTGAAATAATGAACAGACGAGCTCAGTGGATGTCCTGACATCTTAACTCAGATCGCCTTCCCACTCGGGGTCATGGAGTGTGGGACATCATGCAGCAGCAAAAACATGTAAGACTGAGTGAGCTTTTATTTATATTGCACCCTTATAAACAAAATTCAGGTGAAGCTAAAGCAAGAAAAGAACACTTTACACACAATAAACACAATATGCACACATATAGATGCTGGTATAGCTAAATTAACCGATTTGAACAACTACAATAAATGCGATTGGATGTGTTATAATATTTTGATTTTTACTTGATTTGTGTTTGCCTTTAACATGTTCTTTTTGAGACTTATTACTTGTGCTGTGTGTCTTGTTTTATATGTTTTGTTGTGTGAGGACTCCAGAATGAGTAGCTGCTACCTTAGAGGCAAAGCTAATGGGGATCCAAATAAAAAATAAGGAATGAATAGAGCGTAAGGTACATTTGTATAATTATATATTACTTAGAATATGAATTCAAATGACTTTGCAGAACTCTTAGGTTGCACCTGATTTTATTTCCCTTTGTATGTAGGTGCAGTTAGAGGTTTACCTGTGGCAGCTGGCTCCAGGTGAGCTGTGCAGGCCGATAGCTCTTCACCACGATGCCTTGGTCCTCCGCTGGAGGCTCCACCACCACAAAGTCATCCAGCAGCTCATCCTGGTTGGTTGAGTGCAGCCCTCGCTCGCGGATCTCCTGGTAGAGACGCGGCGTAGCTGAGGATCGCATCGACATTGACAAACATCACTCACTTTTTATGTCTTACAAACACACAGCTTATTCCAAAAATGCACGGTTTAAAGCGTGAAAAT